>NW_024526377.1:5473619-5819611 GCF_017590135.1 Pyrgilauda ruficollis
TAAAAAAAAAAAAAAAAAAAAAAAAAAAAAAGAGCCTTTTTCCAACCAGGGAAAGTATTTTACCAAAATATTATGCAATTCTCATGTATGTGATTCTCTCATGAGCTGATTTAAAATTATTCTGTGCTTTAATTGACATGATTCAGAATGAATTTTTGTATTCAGATATCATATATGGCCAATTGTTACTGTGTTCTCATTGTTGCAAGTACTCAGCATTTTGTCTATTTGCTCAACATGAGAAAGAAGAAAATGCTTTCTTTTCAGCCCTGTCCAGGTCAAAGTAAGTTTAGAACATTTAAATTGAATTTGTTTTCTGGAAAAATCAAAGCAATTTTTCAGTTTGAATTGTTTGTTAAATGTGACTGTTTTATTTTAATGTGAAGCGAAAGGCTTTGCGTCTTTGTGACAAACACTAAGAGTGGGGTTTTTTTTTTTTCCTTTGTGGAAACAATTTTTCTAAAATTAATTTTAAAACCCCTTCAGCTGATGTATTTAGATTGAATTTCATCTTTATTTTAATTTTTAATAACTCTATATTATTCTTAATTTCTTGTAAATGTATTAAATGATATTATATTTTCAACTAATAAAAAGATGTTTGTACTGTTCCATCACTGCTACTCAGACTCTAATGGACTGTCAGTTTCTGAATCAATAACAACCAGTGCAGTTGAGCTATTGAAATGCAAAAGTGAAATACAAGAAAAAAGCAAACCAAAACAAACCCAAACCAACAAATCAAAACAACAAACTTAATGCAACATTTGAAAATAATTACATTTAAGATCTGAAAAATAGGCCATTCTGTTTAAGGAATTTTAGCATACTTTTTAAAAAATGTAATCCAATTAACTATGTCTCATCTGTTTATAGCTGTTACCAAAATCCTGATCTTTATTAATTCTCACTGGGATAAACTGAGTTTGGGAGAGTATTATGGAAAAGAGTCACTCTATTTTTGCAGTGCTCCTATGACCTTTCCTTATATTCTCTATAGATATCTACTGTTAGTAGCTACTGGAAGCAGGACGGTGAAGAAAATGATTTTTTTTTGTTTTTTAATCCGATACAGTGTGTTTCCTGGTCTTAACTAGCAGGAGCAGACATCCTTGAGATTCAACAAATTGAGCAATGAAGATTATTAAAAAGAAAAAATATGGGTTCATCGGTGGTATTTGCAGCAGACTGAGCAGAGCACCACATTGCATCTGTGCCTGTGCAGAATACCTCATTTTCTCTCTAGGGCCCACTTGCTCTGACAGGTAATATACTTCTGTTTGGCCATAAAAACCTGGTTTTGGGTGGTTTGAGTCTAGCTTGTTCACACACATACACACAAAGCATTTGTAAGTGGTGTGTCTGGACTCACAAATATGAGCCATGTCCTGGTTTATGACATCCCTGGCTACTTCTGAAACAGATCTGAGTCAAAATCTCTCAAGGATTTGCAGCTGGGAGATAGCTCAGCTCCACACAGGGATCCAAATTTTCTTTCCTGAGTTTTACCCTTGTTTTATCCAGCAGACGTCTCAGCTGGAAAAGAACAGAAAATGGGGATCAAATCCATCAACAGGGAAAAATGTTCTTCCACGTTTTCCCAGAGTACTCCTAACCTATTCTTCCAGATGTCTCCAGAGAAACACTCTTTCACCCCCCAAACTCAGCCATCTGATTCACCTCTTCTGGCCAGCCAGGTATGTCAGAGCAGCAGCTTCATAATCCTGCAAAGGACTCTAAACCATGGCACAGAGGACACAGAGTACAGCTGCTTTAGCAGGAGTGCCTCTGGAGAAAATGTCTTGGATTTCTGAGACAGCTCCATGTTGCTGACAGATGTGACACAGGAGCTGTGAGTTATCCATCCAGACCAGCAGCTTTCCTGGGCTCTCCTGTGACCCCAAACACCCAGGGGGCACAGCAAAACTCAGTCACTGCTTCTCTTGATTTAATGCTCTTCTGCTTTTTCTCTCTCTCTGGGACTTGCACCTTGATTTTTCTTTCTTTGCTTACACCCAGTCTTGCAGAACACTTGTTCAAGTCCTCAATATTGATGCCTCTGCCTGACCTTATTGATTCCTCTGAACTGCAGGAGATGAAGAGAAGGGATATTTTTGCCCTGTGCCACTTAGCTTTACAGACCAGATTCCTGAGTCACTCTGGCTAAGTGAGCTTGCTTTGCATTTGCAGATACAGAGTTTTAGACCAAATTCTCCTAAGGAAAGGAGGAGAGCAGAAACTTCAAAAGTGTGATATAAATACATGTTCTTATGTTAAATGGGTATTTTGAGTGTCCCACAAGCTTCCTGGATTTACTAGCATTGTAAAACTTCATGGAAGGACACAAAAACCTTGTGTCTTCTGCGCGAATTGAGCAAACTTGGGGCTGTTTCCAAGTAAAATAGAAACTTTTCTTGCAGTTGCAAAGCACCCTCATTGATCCTCTAAAATTTGCAAAAGTGTGGGTTAGTTGTCCAGGTCCCTTAATAATTAATGATGAAGAAGAAACTACAAAGAGAGGTCCAATTGCCCCCTTACCTGGCAGCAGCCCTGAGGTGCAGTGAATTTATGCTTTCTGCTGGACTTGTTACACATTGACTTCAAAGTGAGTCTGGACAAGAATAGATTAACCTAGATTACAAAATTTGATTTTAGACAGATCAAATTAGGCAATATAAATCCCATCTTAGCTTACCAGGAGACAGATAATGAGAAGGACAACCTTTATGTGTTCACTGAAAAATAGTGAAATTAAATTTTATGCTGGGCCTGGAGAAGATGTTGAGATATTGGCACAGGGGCTCTCAGTGGTATACTGGTTCCTACAGTCAGTTATGTTTCTCCTTTTTGCATTGTAATGACACCACAAGAGAGGGAAAGGTGACTTTTGCTGAAGTCCCAGATGACCTTGAGAGAAATTGCAATAAATTTTTGTGTGGATCCCCCAGCAGTTAGGGTGAAAACTAATTACCTGTGCATAGGGAAAACAGATGATTTGCAATGGGGTTACACAAAAGCCAGAATCTGCATATCAAAATGCAGTAGTCCAGGGAAATTATTTGCTTTTATAAATGTCTGTGCCTCTAGAGACTTGTGGACTAGACATAGCCACAGGAAAATTCTTGACTGCTCCTGCTGGATTCAGAAATATAATCCAGTAAAATGGAATTTAACTTGAAATATGAACAAAGCAGCAGAGAGAAGGAAGGAATGTTTACTCTATGTTGGACTGCCTGTGAAATGTCGTGCAAAACAGAATTTTCCTTTGTCTTCTCACCACAGTCCTGTAAGCCAAAAACTCTGTGAGAACCTGCACATTGCCATCCAGTTGCCCAGAAGGACATAAACTCATACAAGCTGTACTAGATAAAGTGGAAATCTCTGCAAATACCCAAAGATTGCACATTCCTTTAATAAGCTGTAATAGAAATCTTAAATTAGAAAATTCAAGGCTTTCACAACAATTTACACAAAGGTCTCAGAGTACAAAAATTAATTCCCTTGGTTGGACAGGACCTTCAGCAGCCTGGTCTAGTGAAAGGTGTGCTGTTCATAGCAGGGGGTTTGGAACTAGATGTTCTTTAAAGTCCCTTCCTACTCAAACTATTCTATGATTCTGATATATACATATATATACGCATGAAAATAGACTTTAAAAGCTATTGGCATAAGAGACAACTGTGACATTTTAGTTTCGAAATGCAATATTTTAGAAAATGAAAACTAAACTTCCTGGGGAAATTTATTCTCTTTCTAAATGTGTATAATAAAAAGAGACATAACGATTATAATAACAGTTTATTCAACCATATAATGTTTCCTCTGCAGAGGAAAGCCAGCAGCATTTTTGGCAAATGACATCTTTTCTCAGGGCCAGAGGTGGTCTGGATCTCTGTGACAGCAGAAGAGACTGGCAGTTTGAACAAACACCATTGTATGTGAGAGTGTCCTGCAGGAGAAAGTAAATTTCTCCTAGGGAAGAAATGTCCAAAACCAGACAAAAAGGTCAAAACCTGGCCACTAATCCCATTATAAAATCAAAACACATTTCACATCAAATCCCATTCTCAACAAGGCTATTCAGGAAAGGAGCCAAGAAAGGGGAATCTCCAGAGATGTTGAGAAGATAAAGTTACTATGGCGGGAAGGAGGAGGAGACTAAAAGGAGGGGGATAGAAATATCACTGTGATGACATTCCAGGGAAAAGACAGATAGGAGTCTGTATCTGTGGCTGCTGGTTTGACAAGCTTCACATTGAGCAGGAGTCAGAGAAAATTTATAGGAACTGGTTTTAAGAGGAAAACAGATCTGCATCAGCTTTTCCAGAGTACAGTGACTCAGCCTGAGCAAATCTGCAAATCCAATATCTCCAAGGTTAAGCTTAAACTCACAAAAATGCAAAGGCAGTATTCCACACCTTTGAGAATTTGGATGATTTGTATGGCAATGTTTCATTTATTGTGGCATCTAAAAGAAAATTTGTCTTGAGGTTTTGTTTTCTAAAGGGTCTTTTTACACTGCTCATGTGTAAGGGTTTAACTATGAAAAACAAAGGAAGTTTCTACATTGAAAAATTTCATTAAATTAAAATTACCTTTTGGGAAAGCACTTTAATAACTGCAGATATTCTGGGAGAATTGCAGAATTGTTATTATCACCTAATAAAAAAGTTTTGAAAATAAGAGAATGTAGAGGCATAATTAAACCCAAAATAAACACAGTTTAGAAACAGAATTGTGTGTTTTAGTTATCTCAACAGCCTTAATTCAGCCCTAGGAGAGTACTTCAAAGAAGCTGAGTAAAAAATTCAGCATTCTTGATGCTTAGAAATTTGTGATGTTTGCCACATATGGGCTACTATATTAAGGTTAATTATCCTGGTGTGGTCCATCTCATATGGGGGAGAACAAAGATTTTTATAAAAAGTTCTTGGTTCCACTCCCAAAAGGGCTGGAGGAGGGAGGGAAGAGCCCTGATATGCTGCTGGGTAAATCTGTATCTTGCCCACCCTTCACTTAATTTCTACAGTTCTGGTATTGCCATCCTGCAGGATTTATGTAAGGCTTGAAAAAATTCAGAGAAGCATCTCAAGTACAATCAATGTGAGAAACTGATTCTGTTACCAGGAGAGACTAAGCTGGAAGCCTTCAGTCCAGACAAGAGACAACTTAGGGAAAAGAGGGGAAATGCAGCTGAAGTCTGTAAAAGATGTTTTGGCATGGAAAGGTATGTTGGGATAGATAGTTTACAAACTCTTTAGTAAAAGAACTATGGACATCCTATTACACAGAAGGGAAGGAGGCTGAGAAGAAACAAAAAGTATTTTTTCATCATATTTCATATAGTTAAACAGCAGAGTTCCTTCTGCAGGATATAGCAGGTGACAAGGTTTCCAAAGATGAGAGGAAACACTAGACAGCCTAATGAAGGACAAAGTTATTGAGCATTCATAAATTGTTACAAATTATATTGAGAGAGAAAAGATAAAAAAGAAAATAAAAGAAAAAAAAATAAAAATAGCAGAAAATGACCAACAAATCTCAAAAAAAATTTTTTAAAAGTCAGATTTTTTTTATTATTATTATTTCTCTGTTGACTGCCCTTATCATTACACCTTGGAATGGTAAGATAACTCTTATAATGAATTCCTTGCCAGGTCACATGTACCTTTAGCCAACAGCTGTTAGGCAAGACAGCCATCTTTGCTGATACAAAGTCTTCTGTATCCTTCAGTTAAAAATCTTCTGCAAGGCTGGTGGTGTAGAGGACCTGTCTCCTTAGAAGACTGAACCACATGGTTGCACTCCTGCAATTGCACAGCCAAAACGAGCATTCATAAAGGTGCACAAATGAGAAGTAACAGAAATTGAAGAGAGAGCAGCCAGGGAAGGTGAGGGTGATTAGAAAACAACTTTTTATTATTATTATTATTATTTGCCATGGATGTTGAAAAGCTTTGCCCTTGGAAGTGACCTGCAGCATAGCCAGGTAAGCTCTTTAGCCAAGACTAAGTGCAGAATAACGATGGGACTTTATGGATTTCCAAAGGCAGCTGTTCCCATGACTCTGCTGCCACTGCAATGATTTGAGATTGCAAACAGATGGGGAGGTAGTCAGCATAACAACAGGGGAGGCATCCATGAAAAAACACATTTCTTAATACGTGACTGCGGCTGAAAGAAAAAAAAAACTGTAAAAGTTGATGGGCTGCAGCTATCCAGTTTCTGTCAGAACAATATAAGAAGAGAGAAAAAAAGAAATCACTCTGGCAAGAAATCTGAGGTTCAAATATAAACAGACTCTTCGGTCTCCTGTAGCCTGGCTCATTCTGCCTGCGTGACAGAATCAGATTCTCTTCAAACTCTGAAAGCCCACAAGACCCTCTGGCTGCAGGCCCTGGATGCAAGCTCAGTTTCAGGGTGTACCTTGTGCAAATGACTTGGATGAGATCAGATATTTGGCAAGTCACTTGAAAAATATCTGAAGGACTGCAGTGAGCTTAGCTCTCCAGGTAGAAACCCTGCTAACACCAGGGCCAGCAGCTAATGTTGCTGCAGAACTGATGTGAATTATATTAAACTGAGGTTGAACTAGACAACTTTTGCTGCTCTAAGCTTTTCCACTAAATGTCCATGCAGAACAACAGAATGACCCCAGTGTGTCGCCTCACCCAGAACACCAGCTCCTGGACATCACAACCTGGTGACCTGTGTGCCAGCTAAAGGACTTGAGAGGAGCATGTTGTACCTCCACAATGCCAAGGCGGCTGGACACTGCTTTTCTGAGCCCTCCAACCTCCCCTGTGAATTTGGCAGTGACACACCACCCCACACACCTCCATCTGCACAGCTGTGACTCCAGCCTTGTGCTTCACATGACTTTTCCATAAATGCAATACAGCTCAGCAGGTGCTGAATGCCTTAGGGTCAGAATGAGTTCACTCTGTTCTCATCCACCTTTCACAAGGTGAAGGATTTTTTTCTACCAGT
Source organism: Pyrgilauda ruficollis (assembly GCF_017590135.1). Classification (NCBI taxonomy): domain Eukaryota; kingdom Metazoa; phylum Chordata; class Aves; order Passeriformes; family Passeridae; genus Pyrgilauda; species Pyrgilauda ruficollis. The sequence goes on from NW_024526377.1 coordinate 5,480,610, forward strand.
TCATGTGGAAAAATACAGCAGGCAACTGTTAGCAGCAATGACTCAGTCAGTGTCCCAGGGAGGGGCCATTCTCTGGGCAGGGATAAGGGATAAGCAGCTGTCCAAGTGTGGGGTTACTTTTAGAAACTTTGAAGTACCCTCTGGGGCTTTCAGACCTTCAGCCAGGAGCTCTATGTGTTACTCTGGGACGTTCAGTCTTGGAGCAGCCACCCCATGTACTCAGCAGCAACATCTTCCAAGCCTTACCATGATTCCTCTTTGGACCACACAGACCCCACAGTCACCAGATGAACATCTTGGCATCTGCACTTGTCTGCTGAAGCATGATCCACATGTAAAAAGAGCATATTAACAGTGAGACTTTGAACTCAAGTCCACAAAGATGATGTTGAAATGTTTTCAGGGCTAGGTACTCATGGTATATTTTCTTTCACAAAATATTCTGAGGTCAAACAGTAAAAAATAAAGGCTAAAAATTGCCTTAGGAATGATGAAAGGGATGTTTTTTTTTCTTGTCTGGAGAGCATTGATTAAAGAATACCATTATAAGGTTATGTTTATTTTACAGGTAAAAACAAAGACAAGAATAACCCTAAAGACTTCTGGGCAGAATAACTCATTATAACCTTGTGTAGTGCAAAACAGCTCTTCCAGTGACCACTCAAAACCTGGGAGTGGAACATTTCAGGGAGTGGAGCTTTTAGAGCCAACCCTGTGGTTTAGGGGCCTCAGTCTCATTTTCAGAAGGAGCAAGCACTTGGAAGACAGGTGTTCAGGAAACTGCTCTGAAAATTAAGTTTTTCTTTCCTCATCATTTAAGAGATCTCTTGAAAATATTGACAGAGAGCCTGGACTTGAAGTCGCTCGGATTCCATCATGTGGCAGGAGAGAAGGAACTTTGTCCCATTTTTTATGGAATAGATGTGGGATGCGGGGTTGTGTTTGTTAAAAGGTGTTAATGGTTCTGTTTACCAGAAAGCCCCGTGGGAGGGCACAGCAGCAGGCTGGGTGGTTAAAGGTCACTTGGGGAGTGGGAGGCAGTTTTGGGGAGAGATGTGTGGACAGCAGGAGAGAGGGAAGCTGGTGGGGTGGGACGGGTGGACTGCAGCACTGCAGCTGAGCAGCCAAGGGGTGCCCTTCCTCTGTTAAATTCTGGTGATGTCCAGTGGAAACTAAAGGTATATAAGGGAAGAGTTTTCTACAGTAAAGTGAATTCCTCAGTATGCACAAGGGAGTCCGTGTGTCTTTGTTCTCCATTGCTACAAATAGAGATAAAACAAATTTGCCCACAATACAGTGAATACAGAGATTTCTGCTTTGGTGCAGTTCTTGATCACATGGGTGAGGAGAAGATTTTCACCTGCACACACCCCACTGCTGTCCTCTAACCTTAATCAAGCTACATTTTTACACATGAGCAAGGAGGAAAAATAGACTATTCCTTTCTGGAATTACTGATTTTTTCAGCATCAGTATCCTGGCAAATAAATTGTAGGCACCTCTGTAGTATCAAAGGCAGCAACTAACAAATGTTCTTATTCAATCCATGAGCCTGGAAATTCATTGGGCACAGGGTGAAGTGTGGTCACTGCTATCAAAGTATATTGTCTACCCTGTGAACAGAATTTTGGATGTGAACCAAAGCTTTCTTGAGGGAGATAAGCTTGTTATTCAGACAGTAAAACATTATGATTAACACCTGATGAAGCATTAAAGAACCATAAAAATTCTGCTACCTGGGAAAGATTACTTAGCAGGAGGCTGCCTGTGCTTTGGCAAGCAAGTGTGTAGCAGCTGAACTTGGTGTCTCAGCTTTCCATGAAAAAGTAGATTTATGCAGTCATTTTGTGGTGCAAAGAAAGCAGAACCACCAGTCAGCTGCAGACATGAACAGGCAGATTTTGCTTCTGTTTGCGCTGGAATGCCCCAGGTTCCAGGAATTCTTACCCCACCTATTTGAATTGCAAGTACAAAAGAAATTTAGTGCAAGTTAAGTGCAATTTATGTTTGCTTTCACAGCTTGTCAAGCACAGCTTTTTGTAAATCTGCATACTTCTTTCATGGTGTTGAGTAGCAGAGACGATCTGTACCCCTGCTTGCTATGGCACTGTTCATTGTGAGGAGACAGTGCATGCCCAGGTCTCATCCCAACTTGTATCAGGAACTTGGCAGATCTGGAAAAGTGCTAAAGTGGGTGCTTTGATGAAAATCCAGAATTATGTTCACTCTGAAGGCTGTAAATGGGAAACCAATCTCTAGCACTGGCCCTTGTGGATGCTGCTGAGCTGGAGCCTGGTGGGACATCCAGGCCTATAGCTTCGGACTGCTGTACAGTTATGCTCTATGAAGTTCCCAATTTAGTCTAAAATGACAGAGGTTCCACTAGGGACAGGTTATGTAAAATTAAAAGTAGTCTTGAGGGATGCTGACCAGCCTCATTAACAGGCTCTGCTGAGCATCAGCTGCTGAGCCACAGGCTTGCATTTTTTTGAAGTGAATAGCAATGCTCAGTTGTGCTTAGTTACTATTTTTTCACATTCAGCTTAAAAAGTCTTAAAACATTTTAGGGTGCCTAAATATTTTTTTTTTCTTTTTCTTTTGAAATGAGGCTTTGGATGAGAATGAAAACTAACAGCCAACCCTAGAAATTCTAGGTCATTGATCCTGAAGCGAGACTAAAATGGAGTAATGGCTTTGCTCAAACGGAACACAAACACAGTTAGCACATGGCCAGGTTTACACCTGTACAAAGTGAGACTGAGTGTCCCCTGCCCTGCTCTGAGCAGATGGTGATTAAGGCAGTGGATTAAGATGGACGATTGAGTTTCAGGGCTCTGCATATGGGAAAAAGGGCAGGAACAGTATCCATCTGTCAGTAAATCAGAACTCTGTGCCTTATCCCTATCTATTAATAAAAGTGACAATACTATATTTCACACATCCTGTTTACACAATAAACTGTTCACTGCTGTGCCAGATTAAGCCCTAATATGCATAACTAATGTAATGGTTTTCAGCCTCCTCTGGGACCTCCAGCAGAGCCTGTGACCCAAGGAAAGCCAAGCTGAGTTGTGCGTGGGTGAACAACAAAAGGGAGGCAGAGAGGAATCACCCTCCACCTAAGAGCTTCAGGGCAAGCACTAAGCAAGGAGCTCCTGGCTCTTCCACGTGTTCCTTACCTGTCCCATGCTGGTTTGATGAAATGGGCAAGTCTGTCCATGCACTTGCCTAATATATTCCTTAGTTCTCATGTTTCCTGGTTGCCAATTTGGCTGATTTCATACTTCTTTAATCTCATTTGATTAAGTTTATATGACATGAGTATTTGCACATATAAAAAGTGATATTTTTGTTGAGTGCCATTGCAGGCTAATATTCATGGGTTGAGGAGAAGAAAAAAGAGATCTGAAATAAAATGTGATACCCAAAGCCCTGATGTCTTCTTTACATTTGAGGATAACAGAGTGGGAAGGAGCAGAAACAGCACATCTGCGTGTAAATAGAGACTTGATTTAGATTATAATAACCAAGTCCTTGAGAGTCCTTGTTTCAGTAGTGGCTCAGCAGTCTCATGAATGGGCTTCAGTGGAGTTTTTCATCTGATTGAAGTTTATCCCTTTTTATTTTGCAATGTCTAAAAAGGCTTCCTTGGTCATAGGTGAACATGATAGTATGGAAATACTTTATTATCATACAACAAATGTTTTTCACTATTCTATAGTGAAATGGCCATCCAACAAATGCAGAACAGATGGCAACACAGGATGATGGCAAGGGAATGACCTTGGGGCAGGAATAACAAATACCTAGGAAAAGTATAATAATCTACATTTGATGGGCTGGGATTTGGATGCTCTTGGACTATGTTTTGAGGACCCTTGGAGTGGGAGGTGAGGAGTTGTTCCAATTCATGGTGTAATATTTGGAGAAGAGACTCATAAAGCAACAAAACTCAAGGAATGTGCATTCTGCTGATCTCCAATTCTCCTATGAGCTCCATGGGTCAACTTCCAGGGACATGTGTGTGTTTTTAAAGCAAAGACAGCACTGCAGCTGCTGACAGATCAGAAACCTACTGGATGCCTTATAAATCAGGCACAGGAATCATTAGAGAGAAGTGTGTGTCAGCCAGCACGGGGATATGGCTGCGCATGCAGACGGAGTTCTTTCCCACTTCATATAAATCAGGTAAACTCCAGTCTGCATGTCTGTCCTCTTCTGTGCTCCTTTGTCAGAGAGGCATTGAAGGGGCTGGTGGTTGTCAGTGAGATAAATCAAAAGCTGCACTGTAACTGTTGTGGTGCTGTGTTTTCCCCCACAGCCTCTGAAGCGAGGTATAACCAGCACTAAATTTCCAGGTCTATGCACAGCACCAGAGGTTAAGAGAGCGATGGTGGATTTTTTATGTTGTCTGATATTTTCCAGCTGTTTTTAATATGTGCATCTCTTGAAGAGCTCTGCATGAGTCATCAGCTCAGCACACAATGCTTACTTTTCATTGTTAGCCTCTCATAATTCACCTTAGCAGTTCCTGTTGCACTTCTCAAACCGAGGCGATGCTAACAAATCCATTATGTTGCATTATGTTAAGAGACAATGTAGTGCTGCTGCTGGAAGATACAGGTTTGGAATTATGTTTATTTTACACAGTTCAACAAATTCTTCTATTTGGAGAGATGGTTATGCTTATCACTTGACAGCCACTGCCACAGTGAAGGTCACAGCAGGGGACAAGGAATAGTTTTCAGGACATTTAGGAAGCAGAGACCGGACAGATCCCTTAGAACAGGCTGGTCCATTGCATCAGGCGGGAGGCTGGAGGCTGTAAATGACACTTTTGTGATTTGTAACTGTGTTTCTTTTCTCCCTAGCTCTTTCCAAAAGTTCTCAGGAAGTATGGTTCTTCTCTCATGGCTGAAGCACTGGAGAAGGTGGGCATAAAGCTGCTTTCTCCTAAGACAGAGCGGTGACAGAAAATGAATAACAGCAAACTCTCATTTACAAGGGGAGATTATATGTATGAACCTTCCAAGCAGTGCTTTAGGTTACATTATCCAGAACTTTCTTATTCCAAGTCTTGAACATTTCCCCCACTTTTCTGGACAATGTATTCCAATGGTTAACTGCTCTTGCAGTGAAGCATTTTTTTCTTATATCCAGACAAAATTTCTCTGAAGCAACTTCAACCACTGCCTCTCGTCCTGCCACCCCTGCATTTCTGTGTAGGGAGCACCTCCTCTTCAACTGCATCCTCAGGAGTCAAAGATGATGATTGGATCTCCCTGACCCTTTCCTTCTCTAGGTGTAGCATACCAAATTTTCTTTTTCTTTTTGACAAAGCTAGTTTTCAGCCTTTGTCCATGTGTCAAGTCCTCCAACCATCTAATCATCTCCATGGCCCTCCACTGGACCACCTCCAGTACTTCAAGGCTTCTCTTGAACTGAGAAGACCAAATCTGGCTAACACATGCCGAGTGGAGCAGGGTGATCTCTTCCCTTGCTCTGCTGGCTACAGGATTGCAAATGTGGCTCAGGATCTCTTGCTTTTGTTGCTGCTTCAAGGACACGTTGCTCTTTCATGTTCAGCTTACTGCCTGCCAGATCCCTTCTCCTTTTCTGCAGAAATTGGAAAGTTCTTGATGAGGAAAAACCATTTCTGATTGACACTGGTGGTCACAGTGTTGTTGTTAATGGCCCAGTGCTCCCCCAGAGCCTAACATCGAGGACTTGAATGTGAAATGCTTTGTGCAAGTGTTTCTGCACTACCTCAGTTATAAACTAAAGCAGATCCTTGTGGTTACAAAGCCAAACCCTCAAACGCTGACCTTTTTACAATTAATTTTTTTATAGAAGTCCCCCACTGTCTGCTGCCCATTCACATTAAGTGGGCCTTTCAGACCTTTAATCCAGAATTTTGACTTGGAGATTTTCAACTGTGGCAGATGTCTGAAGGCCTGGATCACTCTCTTTTATTGAATCTTCTGTGTTACTTCCTACCCTGTTACCCGTACAGATAAATACCAGCTTTGCTTTCCTCTCTGCAGTCAAGCTTTCTGCAATTATCAGCTGTACACAGTGACATTTCTCTCTTCCTTTTAAGTATTTAAAATTAATCTAAATGTTATAATTAAGATCCTTGCATATAGTGCAATAGCACTTCAGAGCCATAAATGTGGATGGGTATTTCAACACAGATCAACTCACACTGTTTGTATTTCTCCGTAAGAAAAAATTGCTTTGACTTTCTCTCTCCAAACTGCTTTTGAGTACTTGAGGAAACTGTGCTTCTCGGTGGCATTGGAAGGACATTTTGATGGCTATCAAATGGTGGAGAAAAAAAGTAAAAATAACACCACATTGAAAATAAAACTGGCATTTGCTATTTCTCCTTGTCACAGATGTCAGTTTACAATTCAGAGTGGAGGTAGAACTAGGAAACAGATTTAGTTTTAGGAGCAACACTATTGTTTTCCCCATAGCTTTTCACCAGATTTTCTCGATATTCTTGACAACAGTAGAGGCACCCACAATTTTATTTATCTCCCAAGCTGTGTTGCTAAGGGATAGATTGCAGACACATGCTGTGATCTGTCACAAATAAAGCTTAAAATGCTAATTTGGTCTAGTTATTAGCACATTGATGATACAAAATTGCAATACAATTTGGCAATGAAAAAATGAAATATGCATTCTAATCCCAAATAAAAGTTTTAGGATTACTGATTTTAAAATACCATGAAATTGTAATAATGAAATACCAGTCTGTGCTGCAAGATGCTCTTGAGAATTCAAGCGCAGTGCTTGTAATTTCAGGAGATAATTATTTGTCTGGTAAGATCTTCCATGTAGGAGGATTTGTATGGCCTTTTTTTATTGGTTTCCTGTACAGACAAATAGTTTTCATTTTATTTTCTATTTATAGAAAACTTAATGTAACTTGCAATAGAGTTGTGGCTTGCCACGTGGTTCATATGCATCATTCTCCTATATGCCTCATAGTTAAATAACACAGGTGCAGAGTAAATAATAACAAAGACAAATTAGTGGAAAGGAGAACCTAGACAGTTGAAAACTCCCTGGATTCAGTCATAGAAATAAGGTCTGGAGGCCTTCAGAAGGGCTACCTGGAACAAGCAAATGATGCCAGAAAATGATTCTGTGATCTCACAAAACTTTGCACATGACAGGGCAAATAAGGATTCCAAGACGTTCATCCAAATGTCAATAGGGCATTTGAAGATATAGAGTTCATCAGATGACAAAATATTACCCATTACTTGTGGTTATTGTCATGTTTGTGCAGTCCTTGGTGTCTGATCTCAGATGAGCAAGAACTCTTTGCCACCATCTACTGATGGACTGGGGGAAGAGACATAGATAATTTTCTCAGATAAAGTCCATGACAGGATGGACATGTCTGAAGTGTTGTTCACAATTCATTCAAGGATAGGAATAAAAGGGAAAGAGTCTTTTGTTATGTTCACAACACTTCTAAGAATCAAAGGATTAGCTCTTGTGTCACTGGATTACATAGGACAGGGATTTTACTGTGGGGAAGAAATGAGTAAAAGGTCTTGATTTTCAGCCTATACCTTCTATTTTGTAATGAATTGAACTCCTCAAAGAAAGACTGGACAATGAAGCTGACCTGGATGTGGAGAGATGATAAAGAGGTGACAAGACATCTTTATTCACTCACAAATGAGCTTTAATTACTTCAGGAGAGGGAAAAGCCTGGAGATCCTGATCTTGCATTACACCTAAAAGTCACTATATGCTGGACAACAGCCAGCACCAGCAGGGTGCTGGGAGATGAGAAAGAAGGTAGCAAAAGAAAGTGGTGAAAAGAAAGCACTGTCTCAAAAAGATGCAACAGCACAGGGGCTGTGAAGGGACAGGAAGGTGTCCCTTTAGGGTGAACCTTTCCTCAGCTTCCAGAGTCAATCCCACCTACACGCTCTCCTCCTCTGAGACATCACCTGGGGAAATTGTCTTAGATTATTGGGAAGCATCTGAAGTATGTTTCCTTACTGGAATCTTCTTATGCCACTTGGTATCAGGATTTATTGATGCCAGCAATAGGAAAAAAAAGTCACTTTATAAATTTGTCAGCATCCTACCTTATTGAAGTGTCCCATATATGAAAGTATTTCTAGGAAATGTGTTTCTTTTTGTTTGAAGGCACAATGTGCCACTTTTCAGGAACTTTTCAGGAAGAAGTAGATAGATGTTAGAAGCAAGGATAAAGTCTCTAAATAGTCACTTGTAAATAGATAAGAATGTGCCATTTATGTGATTCCAGCAATCCAGAAGTGTGTAAACATAAGTAACCCACGAGAGGGTCTGAATAAATATAACTCATCTCTCCCTACAGCCTCCTGAAGACTTGAAATTAAAACTCTTGTTTGCCTGCCAAAGGCATGGAAGAGAGACAACTTCATTACAAACAATACAGGAAGATGTGGGTTAGGGCCAAGTGAGCTGTTTTGCTTATTTCTGTATTTTCCTGACTCTTTTATGCAGTCTCTTCATGGAAAAATCACAAAATCAGGGAATTTTGTTTGTTTGGTTGGGGTTTTTTTTGTTTGTTTGTTTGTTTGTTTTTTTAAATATATATTTAGGGATTGCACTTGCATTAGTTAGAGTCCTTGATTCTGTCTTCCTCTTTATTTGTCCCTGTGGCAAAGAACCCGGAATCAGGAGAGCAATGCTAGAGCCTATGATGCTATAGATTCTACAGAAAATTGATTTGTTTGCATTGTCATGGAATGGTTTGGGTGAAAGGGAAGTTAAACATCATCTACTTTTAACCCTCCTGCTGTGGGCAAGGACACCTCTCACTAGATCAGGTTGCTCAAAGCCCATTCCTAGAACACTTCCAGGTGTTCATGGGGCATCCACAGCTTCCCTGGGCAACCTGTGCCTCATCACCCTCAGAGGAAAGAGTTTCTTCCAAATATCTAACCCAAATCTCCCATCTTTCAGTTAAAGCCATTCCCCCTTGTGCTATCATGTCCTCGCAAAAAAGACATTATAAATGCAAAGAAAATTTGTCCTGTGCAAGAGGAATGTCAGCTCCACCCAACATGTGCTGCTGAATTTCAGGAGATTCTCTGCACATCATGTTTTCACCTCACTCTTGCATTGAATTGAGGCAGAAATAAAATGAGCCCTGTTTCTTTGTGGCTTTCCTAAGGTGAAATTCTCTCTCTTCTGGCTGTTTTACAACAGGGGTGTACATAACAGATCTCACTGTCATTGCTATTGTATAAAAACATGCTGCTTACAGTTCTGCTCCCTGCATCCTCATTTTCTAGACAGAAGTGCAGGATTAACATGGACAGCCTCTGCTATCTGACTTTCTTTTACCAATTCAGCACTTTGTATTTTCCCAAATAGCAGAAAATCCTTAAGAGCAATGCAAGAATATTGAAGTCTTAAAGAGTTCCAAAATGGAAAATAGTAAAAGAAAAGTAATTAACAGAAAATTTCCAACATCAGCACCTTAAATGAGACGGTGTTAAGTTGTGGAAGAGAATTGAGACAGGCTTGTGGTTCTATTCTTGTTCTGTTCCTCATCAATTGAAATCTGATGGACCTTAAAACATTCTGTCCCTCCAAACACCAAGGTTTTATGGAAAATGCAAAAATGCACTTCAAACTCTGTGAATCAATATTCAACAGCTGAAAGATATTTGCACCTACCCTCCCTGCACCTGCTTGAGCTCATATTTTCAGTCTGTCTCAGCACTTCATTTCACTTTTCCTCTTGCCAAAAAGTGACCTAATGTCTTTTGGTGTTCCAGGGCAGGAAGAGAAAAGTGAGTCAACTCTTCATGTCCTGAGTATTTGATGACCACATTTCTTTTCTAGCTGCCCTCATCTACATTGCCTGCCTAAGAAAATGTAGGATGACAGAAATGTTTTTCATGCCCAGCCAAGGGCCACTGAATCAAAGTCCTGAAAAGAATGGACAAATGCACTGGAATAAAAATGAATACTCATGTCCAAACTTTCCTGCCTGAACCTTCCAGCAGGGAGATTCATGGGTTGAATCAGTTTTGGTTTGGCCCATGCTATAGTGAGAAAAAAATTGAACAGAACCTTCAAACCATGGAAACTGATGTATGATGTTTCCTTCACTCAGAGATAAGCTTTGTATCATAACTTCCCTGATGATTCAGACCTCTTGGATATTTGGATTTTCCTGGGTGATTAGATGTGCATTAGGACTTGCCTGAAGCAGCTGAGAATAGTCATGTGATGTATTAACCAATTTATTTAGCATGGTCTATTTGCAAGTCATTATGACTTCCTAAAAGCTTTACCTGGTGGCAGAGAAATTTCAGAGGGAATACTACTGTACAGAGGCAAGGAGGGCGTCTCTAATTAGAACAACTTTCTAGATGTCATTTTCCTAACTCAGCACTCTTATGATTGGTACAGAGAGAAAGGATTTGTAATTCCCAGTAACCTTATTATCTGTTTCTTTCCTCATGACTTTCTACCTCAGCTAGTTGGATGTTTTTTTTTTTTCTAAAATGATAGATACTATGACTCCACCTTTCCTTGACATCTAAAGTGTACCCAATTAAAACAATGGTAAGGATATTTTGTATCTGCCCCATTTTATTACCACTAAATGCATCATTAAGAATAAATTCATCGCAGCAGAGAGCACATTAATTGTGATCACAGTAGAGAGTCCTGATTTTCTGCTGATGCCACACTGTTTTCGGGATGAATGCAGCATTACTTCCCAAAAGAACCTGACTGACACTTGTGTGAGTATCACCTACTTTCAGTAGCAAAAATGCCTTTCTTTAGAGAAGATTGTCAAGTTGCATCTACAGCCAGAGGATGCCCTGATATCTCCTCTCAACCTGACCACTCCCAGCGACACCCCAATCCAAAGTGCTGCTCTCTTTACACAGCACACTAAGCAGGTCCCCAGCCAGGCTGAGGTTAAAAGGGATCATTTCCCTCCTCAGGAAAAGCCAGCTCTCAGGACTGAGCTGCTCATTGCTGATGTGCACATGGGAGGGGCAGATGTAACCAGGTTGTTTTTAAGAAAACTGCCAGGAATCTGTAGTGTTGACAACAGTATAAAAGAGATAACTCAGGCAGCAGGAGGATACCTACTTATCCTATTTACTAATGTAAATAAGTGCAATTTGAACTCGGTCCTTTTTCTGGCTTTAGTTTAGAACTCAGGCTAAGGCCTTGTCCAATACTGTGGTTGGCAAGAAATAATAAAAAGAGCTGGCAAACCCTCCCCAAAGTCAGCTCTAACATTTTCTGTGATCATGAACTGAGCTCTGCACTTTTATTTTCCTTTTTGCTGTGGACTCCCACTGCTCAGAGTGACATTTGTAATCAGGCAGTCCATCAGGTCTGGGCTGGTAATACTCAAGAAAAGCAGCAATTCCACAGTTCTCCAGACAGCAAACCCCACCACATCAATGAGTAGCACTTCCAGCTCCCCAGGAATAAACACACAGCTTCAGACCTCCTGTTTTGTCTTTTGAGACCTGACTTCTCTGAGCTGATGGCTTTTAAACAGGAATATCAATGGTTTTGTTTGTGCTGCGCTTGTGCTCACATATCCTTTCACAATTTCCTAAAATAGGGTCTAAAATAGATCTTTAAGGACCTAACAAAACCTCTTCTTAAACAGCAAACAGATCTGTGTTTTCTTTCAGGGTAGGTTTCTATAAAACCATGTCACGGCGGTGTCTTAACTTCTCCAAATTCTAGATTTATATGATGTATGTTATTTTTAAACACAAAAAAAGTTATTGTCTCAGAAGAGATTTCTGCAGAAATAAACTAAGCTAGCAATAGAAACTTGGAATATTTTGTCTTATGTTTATATATATAAATAAAACAAACCTGGGGTAGGAATAAAATTGACTGTGTAGATCCAAAGACTCTCTGAGATTAGTTTTGCCTAAACATTTGAACAGAGGTCTGGACATTGCTGTAAACTACCAGTTAACTGCTTGAAAGGCTTTCCCATAATTTCATGTTCTATGTGAATACTGAAATTACAGATGCTTTTTCAGTGTGTTGGGTTGTACCACTTTTGTTCTCCTCACAGAGCATAGAAAAACTCTTATTTCAGAAAAGACCTTTTTCCATTGGAAAATATTTCCAAAATGTAATTGCTGACCATCTCTAAAATTGAAAACACCTTTGCAATGTTCTTTGAAATAGACTGAGGAAAAAATAGCAGTAATAGGTCATCTCTTCACCTTTATTGCTTCTCTCTCAAAGTTAAGAAACACTTTGAATTTAAGTATTATAGTGAATCATGAAAACTTTTTACACCAAATTGTAAACCCTTCTGCTTTATTACTATAAACACAAGGGTCCGACTTTCTTGGCACAGGTAGTTTTATTGTATCTATTACTAACAACAGATGCCAGCCAGTGAAATCTGAATCATTTGGAGGGAAAGGTTACTTTTCAGTGGATTTTGCTAAAAAATGATTGTTTGAAAAGCTCAGAGATTATGGTAAGTGATCCTTTTATATAGAGACAGGAAAGACAGGAAAAAAATTTATCACTTCTCTTTAACTTGTCTAAGAAATCTTTCTTGAGGAAAATTTTTTTATATTTTCCAATCCTAAATATGACATCAAATTGCTTCTCTTTTTTTTTTTTTTTAATCTTAAGCACTTAAGTCCATCCAACAAAAACATCCAAGTTTTCACAGTTCTACCAACATGATTTTTTTCCCTTTGTATTCAAGAAAGAAAAGGAAGTAAGTTTCCCAATGTGTAGGTACTTGGCAATCAGCAACCCCCGTTTGTCGAGAAAGCGGTTTAAAATGGATTGAACATAAACCAAAATGGATTTCTGACACTGCAGAGTTTTTTCTTTCTTTTTAGGCTGGGGTACATTTCTAATCTGTGTGAGGAATGAACTTCTTCATTTTGAATATCCTTCAAGCCAGGACACACCACAGATGTACAGAGCCTGTGCCTCCCCTCTCAGACACCACGAGTGCTGCAGATCAGGACCTCCCTCCTTCAGCCTTCAAAGGAAATGAGTCTGCTGCTACTGCCAGCTTTGCACAGATCTGGGAACAGCCTTAAACCCAGGCTTATCTCACAGAGAGTGTGAATACTCAAGCCTTGACAACAATGTTATTTCGAGCAATCTTTGTTTTCTCTGGTGTTTTGTTTAGGTTTGGGGTGTGGTGCAGTTGTCACAGTGGAGGGAAGGGATGGCAGCCAGAGGGACTAGGGCAGACTTGAGAGGTGGAGCTGTGTCAGCCTCTTCACGTTCAGCAAGGTCAAGTGCAAGGTCCTGCACCTGGGTCAGGCAAATCCCAAATACAAACACAGAGCAGAAGGAAGGATTGAGGAGAAGGACTTGGGCTGTTGATGGAAGAGAAACTCAACATAATCCAGCAGTGAGCTCTTGGAGCCCAGGAACCAGACCTGCCCTGGGCTGCATCCAAAGCCCCGTGGGCAGCAGGTGAGGGGGAAGATTCTGCCCCTCTGTTCTGCTCTGCTCTGGTGAGACCCCACCTGCAGTGTTGCAGGATCCCAGCTCTAGAGTCCCCTACAAAAAAAGGAGATGGATCTCTTGGAATGATCCATACAAGGCCTCAAAGAGGGTCGGAGGGCTGGAGCATCTCTGCTGCGGAGGTATGCTGAGAGAGTTGGGATTGTGGCTGGAGAAGAGAAGGCTCTGGGGAAACCTTTTAGCACCTTGCAGTACCTAAAGGGAGCTTGCAAGAGAGCTGGAGAGGGACTTTTCACAAGGACATAGAGTGATTGGACAAGGAGTAATGACTACAGATTAGATATTGGGAAAAAAATTGTTACTGTGAGGGCGGTGAGGCACTGGAGCACATTGTTGGGAGCAGCTGTGGATGCCTCATCCCTTAAAATGTTCAAGTGGACAAGGTAACCTGGTCTAGTGGAAGGTGTCCCTGCCCATGGCAGGGGAGCTGGATCTAGATGACATTTAAGGTCCCCTCCAACACAAACACTTCTATGTTTCTGTGCTTCCGTGATCTGCTCAGTACATTCAGAGGAGGATCATGAGCAGTGCAGTAAATGGGGCCTACTTCAGTGTGAGATAAAATCACCCAGAGTAACACAAAATCTATTTTATTCAAAATTAGAGTCCAGAGTGTCTAGAATGGAGATGAAGGGGTTTATTCCATGGGTCCCCTGTCTCTGCATGATCATTTCAAATGCAGTCAATTCCAGACCCTGAAACTTATAGGCTTTCAAGTATATCTGTGCATTTTAATTTTTTTCAGTTTGGGTGCTTTTCCCCCATAATACTACACATTTTTAAGGTGTTCAATGCAGAGTCCTCATCTATTTGTAATCTGCCTGTTACAGGAGAAATGGAGGGCAGAATTGCTCCTAATCTGTTGTTCAGAGATCTGTGCCTTTTCAAACACCAAGAAAGAAATAGGCTGTAAATTACATACTGCATAGTGGCCAGAAAGAACATGCAGTTGTATAATCAGCCACTATAGGATTCTAAGACGGTATCAGACTGCATCTAACTTTTATTGAAACACCAAAGTCATCTAAAGCCTCATATTGTCAGGGGTATCTTTCAGACCAAATTCTGTTTGCTACACCCTGTAAAAATTAAGCTAGTCATTATAAACTTAATCCGCTGTCTGAATGGCAAAATTGAAAAGCACTCAAGCATTAAACTGCTCTTCTTAAAGGAAAAGTAATAAAGCAATATGGGTAATATATAAATAGCTTTAAAGGTGGCTGTGAGCAGGATAGCTGGGCTGAGCATTTCAGTGAAAATTGTAACATATTATGGCACTCAGTAAAGTTCAATATGCTGCCTTTGTCACTGAATGGTTTGCAACTATTATTGCCTTTGTGGAGAATCCAACTCCACAAAGTTGGTTTTTTTTTTTTTTTTTTTTTTTTTTTTTTTTTTTTTTTTTTTTTAGTTTAAGAAAGTTAATTTTGTCAGTGTGAAGTGCTGCTTAGAAACCTATTAAGTCCTCCTTAAAACACATGTCCTGATTGAATGGAAAGTTAGTTAATGCAAAGTGTTAAACATTTGTTTTGTTGCTTATTAGGCAAAGATCTTTATTAGGTTAACTCTATCCTAATTGGTTCTATTAATGAAGTGACCTTGGTTTCAGGGCTTATAAATAGTCAGTGTACACATTGCCCAGGGAGGTGGTAGAGTCTCTCCCTCACTGAGATATTCAGGAACTCTCTGGACACAATTCTGTGACATGTGCTCTGGGATGACCCTACCTGACTAGGGATGTTGGACCAGATGGACTCTGTGGTCCCTTCCAACCTGACCCATTCTGTAATTCTGTGACTGTTTTCCTTTTTCCTCTTAGTTTTGTTTGTGTTTGCATCTCCCCAATATGCTCCATGTTGGAACAAACACAGAAATTTCTGGGTGAAGTTCTTCCATTTTCCACACTTCACCTCCTAACACATCTCACCACATGCAGTAATGGGTAAAGCTGTTTATGTGAAACCCAGTCCAGGTTTGCTCCAACAAAACCTGTTATTCTGGGTCAGCACTTCTGAGCTTGATGCTTATTCCCAAATAAAGCAAAGCTACATGTAATTTGTTTCTTTAAAATAACAATGTTTTTCTCTTTTTATTAACCACAGACATTGCCCCCCATTATCTGGAATTGATGTTAATTTTAGCCTGATTAAGCAACAGTCATTTATCATTCACTATCATAATGGTTAGTTGATCCTGTGGAGGGTGAAATGACCAGCCACTGCAATTAAGCAGAGTTCATTGCAATATATTCAACATGAATGGTGATGAAAGAGGGTAATTTCACTTGTGAGCTTACATTTCTCAAAGTGTAGTTGAAAAACACATCTTCTATTTTTATTTTTTTTTAAAGAGAGACATTACATCTTCCTTCATCCAAGTTCCATAATGCTCTGGCATTGTTATCTGTGAGACAATAGTCATTGAGGTGACATTCTGCTGCAGATGTGCTGTCTCCCAAATCTCTTAGAAAAGGCTTTGTGTTCTTCTTTGAAGAGGAAAGGGGATATCAAGGCTTAGCAGAGCCCTTAAAGAAGTCTGACAAGAAAGTAGGTGGTGGATGAGATAACAGGACTGCAGGCTGATAGATGCAGAGAAAAATGGGATGAAGTCACAAAGTGTTTCTGAAAAACTCTCTTTAAATTATATTTAAAAACTTTGCATGTTTGTTTTTCTGAATTCAGCTCCAGCTGCAACCATTTTAAGAGACTAAAATGACAAAAAGGTCCAGCATTTTGCTAATATTAGATGGCTGCATGTCTTCATAAATGCATAAATATATATTAAAACCACTGTGACAGTCCAGTTCCCTACAGTCCTGCTGAATTCTAGACATATGACAGAGCACCTTTTCCGAATTAACAAATAATGCAAGTAGTTCTAGTGAAACTTGGAAGACAACGAGTGGGAAGGTAATAAAATGTTTTTCCCACCCTCATGTTGAACATAGAATTACAGAAGAAAATATTGGAAGGGATATCCTAGGTCATCTTTATGGTCTTCCACAAATCCAGGTCAACTTCAAATGTTATAAAATGTTTCTGAGGAATTTTTCCGCTTGAGTTTCAAATAACCCCAAGGATGGAGATCCTACAGCCTCCCTGGGCCCTGTTCCACTGTTTATATTTCCTGTCCTACAGTTGTGCCAGTTATCAAGTTATCTTTTTTTTTTTTTTTTGTTCACCGTTTGTTCACCTCACTCAGAAGTTCTGTCTCTGTCTGCTTACAGCCATCCTTTAGACACAGGACACCAGGTACCTCCTCAGCCTTTTCTCCAGGATAATCTCTGCTACATTGTGTGTTGCATGCCCTTAAACAACCTGGCTTCTCTCTGCTAGACCCTCCTATGTGTTTCAGACTCTCTCCTGTACTGAGGTCCCAATATGGAATTAACTTTACCAGAGGGGTCCTCCCATTAACCTGAATTCCTTGGTTTGTTATTCTTTAAAATGGCCCCTGAGCACAGAGAGTCAGTATCAAGATCATTATCAAGAATCTTTCAATGAGAGGATTTGACTGAGAAACAAGATAGTGTTGTATATACAAGATTTATAAGATACATCTCAATTAAGTCAGTGAGAACTGAATCAGAGCTGTGTGTCACTATTCCAGTGTTATGGCAGACAGAGGCAAAACAAGAAATAGGACAGTATTCTCCACAATTTCCCCATTGTTAATGACCTCTCTCAAACTCAAAACCCAATAAAATCACTTATTGTTTCATCAGAGTAGTCTGAAGTCCTTGAGGGCTGAGTGCAATGTCAGGTCTAGCAAAGGTGACAGAGAGCTCATCCACAATTTTCAAAAATGCTCCAAAAGATAAAATATGGGACTTTACTGCTTCATGACTGAATGTCCCAGCTGAATGCATCAGCTTTCTCACAAGTTATTGCAAAGGTACAGATGCATTCTCTTTACTCATTTCACAAAGGCTTTAGTAAATCTGGACCCGAGACACCTTGGAATTATTCAGTGACAGGGAACAACACCATCTGACAGGAGAGTATATGCCTAGGACAGGGCAAGAGCCAGCAGCATGGTGTCCATTCCCCCCAGGAGTGAGGGACAGTAACTTTTGGATACTGCAGTTCAGGCGAAACCACTTTGCCTGCTGGCTGTGGTTCCACCCTCAGCAGTGTCTCACTGTTGTATGAACACCCACAGGACAGAGATGACTGTGCTAGAGCAGATTTGCCAAATATCCAGGGCAAGAACTCACCCCTGAACCATCAGATGTCTATGCCAGGAGCTGAGAGGGTATTTGTTGCCACATCCATCCTTGTTCCTTTTTACTGAGAGAACATAATCCATATTAATATGGACCTCTGCTCAGCTATCAACAATTTAGAGCCAGACCTTTCCCTCACAAGTTTCTCATCATCTGTCCTTATGTGATGGCAAACCTTGGGTGTGAGGAGTCTTCACCTCTTTTCAGCATCAGGAGCAGCTTTGCATGTCCATCTGCATCAAAAGGCACCAGGCCGCTGTTCTGATTCGGGATCCATCAGTTTTGGGGACGCTGAGCCACGCTGTGCCTGCTAGAGGGTGGCAGTGGCCATGAAAAGTGTGTCAGAAGTGGTTATATTCTGACCTGATAGATTCTTCAGTGGACTTAGGTTCATAACTTATAACTTTATTATTCTCGAAATGGGAGGCAGTGGAACCTTGGTGTTCTGTTCTCCTTCAGGATGTGGATGTGTTAACATTTGAATGTGGGCTGCCTTGAAACCAAAACAAATTCTCTATGGGAATTCTTGGTTTCTCTGTTGCTTTCTCTTTCAAGTGACAGTAGAGCAAGACAATGTCTCATTAGAGTGTTCCTGGTTGAGGAAGAATAGCCATGGAATGTCACAGTGAAATTCTAACTCATTTTAAGGGGACAATATAATACAAATGTTGTTTTAATAGTGTCATCAAACTAGGACTTTTTTCATTCTGTGGTATTTTATTACAAAACTGAAAAGATGGCACTTCTAGGGCTAAAGCAAGAGATGGATTTTCCTACAAAAGGAGCTCCTAATGACTGCATAATGTAGCATAAGAAGGAACTGCTTTACCTCTGCCCATTGTGGAGTGGTTCTAGGCCAAAATGAAGGATGCACACTTTGTCTCCCTGTAGAAGTTGATTATTTTACCACCAATAAAGAAACATTAAAAAAAAAACAAAACTATTTTGACTTGTAGAGATGCTTACAGAGAAGATTGTGATGCTTCTTTTTCCTAAAGATATTTTCTTTACCTAAAATTTCCATAGATTCGGACTTGTTCCCAAATTGCATACAATACAGATGCACTGAAATTATTAAAAACTAGTAGGTGCTGATCAGTTTAAAGCACAATAAATTATCAGTTCCCATATTTTCCAAATATTTTGCTGGAACCTTACCCTCTTCCTGCCTCAACCCTGTAAAATCATTTTACTGCCATTATTATTGAGTCTCTTTTCTGTTTAGGTCTTCAGAGCAGATGTTGCTCTCTCTTTTTACAGTACCCTGGAAAACAATACCCTGAGCTCAGCTCATCCCATTAAATACATCACAGCGACAATTTTCATCCAGCCATTAATACACAGCATTTTCTTTCTTCCTTATTAACTGGCTGTCTTTCATTCTGAGCTAAGAACCCTTTTCTTCATCTTTCTCTTGCAACAGCTTGCGGATAAAGTAATTTGAATCTTTTTCCAAAATGGAGAAGCAAAGTTGTTATGATACCTCAGCAAGACTCCCTTCAAGAACTCAGTGATATAAATAAAGCAGAAAGAAAAATGTAAACGTTGTTCCAATTTACTGCATCCAGGATGTCTCTGTGGGTACATTATAGGTTGCATTGGAGGTGGTAATATTGAGGAGGTAGCTAGGAATAGCCTTCAGCATTAAAAATTTAAGCCTGCAACTCACTCACAGCTGTGACTGTGCATGCACTGGGAGAGAAATGGCACATCTGAAAAGAGAATCAGTGTATGTCTGCCAAACTTGTCCCAAGGAAAAGGAAATTTAACCCCTGTGTTCCCAATAAGAGTTGAGAGTTTGCTATAAAGTTTGTCAGAACTGTCTGAGAGCAAAGGAAGAAAGAGCAGGGGCTGGTAGAGGAACAGGAGTAATTAGCACTCAGTGCTGCACAGCAGGGCTGAGAATTAGAGCAAGACCTGTCTGAAGGTCAGACTGGTCCTGGAGCTGTGGGTGACAGTCAGCTCTACATGTGCATTGGGGGTGCCAGTCCACTGCAGGCCTCCCAGGGTTAAACCAAAAATGAGATAATAGGATACAAGTTTGTATCTTGGGTAATTGTGAGGCAAAACCTCATTTTACGAGGAGACAATTTCAGGGGGAATAATCTTCCCTGCTTTAAAAATACATATTGAAACTCATCACTTGGAGGACCTCCCACATTAATTCAAATAAGTGACTTAACTTCTTGTTCTGTGCTTTGCTAGGTGACTATTCTTGGGAATGCAATGCTGTTCCTGATCTTATTCCTAACTATTCATTGCTTCATGCGTTTTTCCACCATGTATGTCATTAATCTTGATGATCTTCTTTTATTTGGGTTTAGTTTATACTGTAGAGAAGGTCATACCCTGCAGGTCATATTGTACTATCCTATTCTGTAATTTTCAGGTAGAACTTTTGTCTTTCCAGAAGAATTTCAGAGTTATCATGTCTATGCTTGTAGCCCATATTTGGCTTACTTCTTAATGGGAAAGAGTCACCAATCATTCTTTTAAAAGAAAAAAGAGGCCCAGCAGCTTCTTTGGTCGGATCAGACACGTCTGTTTCTGCAGTTGAGATGTGGATCAGCTCCAGATTTGATGTGCAGGGAGGGGCAACCAGCACAGACTGATCTCTGCCTCTTGTTAAGATGACAGCCATTGCTAGGGACTGGTATAATTCAGAAGGTTATCTGAAGGATTCTGCAGTCCCCAGGAATACAAACCCTTCAAGGCACATGTCAACAGCCTGCTATGCTGACAGGAAACCCTGCTGGGTGGGATTCTGTGAAATACCTGATGTGCTGACAGAATTGGACAGCAGTGGTGCTGTCGCCCCCTGAAAGGCAGAGGAGAGAAGCTGCACCTGTGCACTTGGTAGCTGACGAGGCAATGGGTTACTCATTTGGGGAAGAGGACCCCATCACTAAGAAGGGATGGAGGAAAAGGGCTGTCCCTTTATTTGGGTGCGTGGGAGATGGACTGGGCCTGGCTCCAAATGCTGCTTGTTGTCAAACTAACTCTTTACAGGGTATCCTAAGACTCATCTGTCTCTGAAATCTCCTTTAAGGAGATGTTTTCATCTATGACTTTGCCTTCTCTTGGGCTATATTTACACACACATTTGGGTTGGAGATAACTGCACTGCTGATGAGCTTGTTTGCTGTGGTGACTTGTGTTTTTTCATTTAGGATATTGTAAAGCCTGGCTCTCAATGGAGCTCTCAGATGAGCTGCCCTCATATTGTTGTGACTCTTTTGTCTGTGGATCTCTATTGTGTATTGCAGCTGATGTGAACATTTCAATAAAGTTTCAGCTCAGATAGGCAAAAGCACTGAGCTACCAATTTTGTCATGAGCTGGATGCACTCATTGTGGTTAAGCAATCACTCCTCAGAGGGAATAAATCACAGCCAGAGGAGGTGGGAGGAAGTGTTAAAACATCTGAATGCACATAGGGAGGACCAGAAACTACCTGAAAGACCACACTGACAGAAATTCCACAGAGTCTTTGGTTACATTTGCAAAATCAATGGGATGGCAAAACTATAAAAATAGAGAGTCAAACAGCCCTATGGACTTCCTGCATTGCATTCAGCTCTGAAGAAAATGTAGGCAGCAGATGAACCCAGTTCAGAGAATATCTGGACTGCCAGAGCACTGGTACCTGCCCAAAACATTATTTCACTTTAGCACTTTAGAGCTGCAAATCAGAAATATTTCTGCCAGAATCAGCAAATCAAGCTGATAATTAAAATAAGGGGTTAGCCAAACTTCATGGCTGAATTTGTTGTAAGTGGTAGGAGGACACAGAAGGTGAAGAAAAAATAACTGAAGCATTGTTAGCAAGAGCTCAGACTGGAACGAGGACATGTCTACATGTTCTCAGTGTCTATTTCTTATTTCTTATGATACAACAGCAGTGGGTGATATTTTGCATCTTGTGTTAAAGCTTTTCTTAAAAACCCTATCTTGTGATGTGTCCAGGGCAGCCAGCTTCCCTTCAATTCAGCCTGAAGCTTTACATCCCTGAAAACAAGCACAAACATTTGACACTTTTCTGTGTACTTTCCCAGTTCAGTCCTTGCAGTGGTCTATATTTTAGTGCTCTTTCTGCTCACAGATGATTCATCCCCCCAGAAATTAAAGATTTAGGCTCTTTCACATGGCTGCTAGGTGACCAGGATATTTATTCAGCCTTTTTTTTTTTTTTTTTTTTGGCTTTTTTGTGGCTGCTATGTGCACTACAAAGTACCACACAGCCACTGCAGAAAGGCTCTGTCCCTGCCTCTCCACAGCAAATACCTCTCTACCCGTTCTGGGAGCAGTCCAAGAGTTGTTTGCAGGTAACAAAGCCACAAACACTGCCAAGTAGTCTCCAACTCACATTCAGACTACAAGGACCACCCTGTCCCATCCTGTAGGAGAAGGGTGTCCAGACCCCAGGGAAAGTGGAAGCAGCTTCCCAGAGAAGTTAAGTTTCTCTTCCTTGGGCTTTCAGATCCCTCAGCTCAGGTTTTGAATTGCAGACTTTTTCCTGAAGCCAGGTACCCAAGTCCTACCTATAAAACTTGGGGGACAGAAAACACATTTTTGAGTGCATGTTGGCTTAGGGATCTAGCTGTGATTCTGGATTAAAATGAATCCTCAGATAAACATTAATAAAATACTTGATTCCAGCTGTCATTGAACTGCTTGGCTGCTGGAGTGGGAATTCAAATAGGTATTTTGGAGAAGGGAATTAAGCCTCGGCATTCTTTCTGAGAGGTGAGACACTGCAAAGTCAGTTGAGAGTATGAGCAGCTTAGGATCTTTACAAAAAATCTTAGGATCTTTAGAAAAAGGGTACAGCCCACCCCAGAGTAAATCTGACTGAAAAAGGAAGGACAGAATCAATATTTGTGATCAAAAAGTGAGAAGTTGTCTATATCTCAGTAAGGGGAGAATGAATCTCTCAAACCTTCACATGGGATACAAGCGTGAAGAAAGTTTAACGGATTTCACATTCACAAGCCCACAAAAAGCTTTGAAAAATGTCATATTTACTTCCACAGAAATCTTACAACTTTTGCAGGTGAGACCATACTCAGGTATTTGGTGAACATTTTTAACTTCCAAAATGTACAAAAAGTGGTGAGGAGGCTCTCTGCCTTTACAGGCATGAATGTTAACCCACAGGTTCATCCTGTGCCCTGAGTGAAAATGCTAGCCTGTGTTTTAAGTGCGCTGCTTTTACCTACAAATGTAGGTATTTTAATATATATAAATTCAAATTAAAGAAGATATAAAGGGTTGCTAATGCTCTTCAGCCAGTTACTGTAACAAAGTGCCAGAGAATGACTTTCACTCCAGTTTAGTTATTTTTGTATTTAGAGCACTGCAGCTCAAAGAAAAATTGGGCTGAAAGTAGCTCTTTTTGA
The DNA here is from genome assembly GCF_017590135.1 of Pyrgilauda ruficollis. Lineage (NCBI taxonomy): Eukaryota > Metazoa > Chordata > Aves > Passeriformes > Passeridae > Pyrgilauda > Pyrgilauda ruficollis. The sequence continues at coordinate 5,503,769 of NW_024526377.1, forward strand.
CATGATAAAATGTCCTGGATCCATTTGCCCAAGAGTTTACCAGGTGAGAGCATTTCTGCTCTTTTATACCAAGCCTTACTTGATCATGGCTTTGACTTCAGTGCAGACACTTCTGACTTTGAAGAAAATGACACCAGAATTATATCCATGATGTTCCCCAGGAGAGCAACAACCCATGTGTCAGGAATGGTGTATTCTTGCTTCACAAAGCTCATCCCTCCTCCAGCCAGTGCTTTGACATTGCTTTGTTTGATCAGTTCTCTGGTTAACATTACTTTGCTTTCTTCCTTAAAAATGTCTGCATTTCCACAGTGGATCCCTGAGCTTGGATGTCATGAAAAGACATTTCCTAGAGGAAAGCTGCAGCTGGAGTCCCACAAGTGACAGCTGCAGCATTTGTTCCTTAGTGTGTGACATTTTTAAACAAATTTTTAAAAAACCCAAACCAAAGCAAAATACTTTGCCTTGAAGGCAAAAATTTCTCAAGTGCACAGTGGATGAATTATTTTATTCATCAAGGGATGCTATCCTGCTTCCATGGGTTTAGCTCAGGCACTGCACTGGATTTTTGATGGCCCCAGTCAAGAATCCTCTTCATAAAGGGCGCCATTATTAAAATGTTCATGACTGCACAACATCAGAGTGAAGTAAAGATCCTCCTTGATGATCTAAGGGCCTAAATGTCCTTTCCTTGCATATTCAGAAATGCTTTTGACTGATGCAAATGTCCTAGAGTACATGGGGTTTGGCTGATTTTTTCCCCTGATGCCTGCTGGGGGTCACATTCCCAGGTTAGCTGCCAGTCCAATCTGAAATCTGCCCCTTCATCAGCTGCAAGAGCCTTCCCACTGCACAGCCAAAAGCTTTTCAATAAAAAAGGCTCTTTGTTGAAAAGGTTTTTTTCAATATTTGTTGCAAATGCTGTAGCCATTTGAGACCCCCTGTCTATAATGTGGATACATCCTTTTGTTCAAGATAGAGAAAGAGAAATACAGAATCCATGGCAAAATTAAGAAGGTGGAAGATAAATCACATACTGTTTGCTTGAGTTTGAAAACCCAAGAAAGAGAGGGGAAGATTATACTCAACGTCACTGCTAATGCATCAAAATTATATTGGAGGCATATTTTTCACTTTAATACAGATTTAAAATAAAATCAGTCTTCTTCAAATTGAAAAAGCTATTTCTTCTTAGCAAGCTTATTTATTAATTATTTTTGTGTGTTTTCTGCTGTACTGTACTTGTGAAATTACTGTGTGAAACTGGTATTTTACTTTGCAGAAACATCCCTGAGGAAATGAGATAGATCAGTGAACTTCTAGCATTTCACTAACCAAAGCAATTAAGTAAAAATAAAATGGAGATAAAACAAAACATAGTTTACACAGAATGATAAGTGTCATATGGTCTCAAAGTTACTCTACTAAATGAAGATTACAGCTTTACAAACAACTGATTAACTGCTAAATAGCAGTTAATGTGGTTCTTTCCTAAAGCCCATAATGGTGACAGTAAGGTATTATATTTTAGCAACATTTCACCCTCTTTCTAGAAGAACTGTGACAAACATGTCAGAATTGATGTTCACTGGCACAAAGAGAAGGACAAGGAAAGAAATGGAGAGGAGAAGAGATTTGTCCAGCAGATAAGTGGAAAATCCAGCCTTCTGGAAACTGCTGTAGGTGATGGTTACAGAGTCCTAAGAAGTTTAGCATTCTGGTGAGAAAAGTAGCAATATCACAGTTTTATAACTGGTAGTTCTGAGGCTGAAACATCAATGTCAATTTATATATGCTTGGAAAGAGAAATATAATGTATAACATAAGTTACAGGATCTTTTCAGCTCTACTGATGTTTGCTTGGTTTTGAGAGGAATCTGATAGACTTTAGGGATTAGAGAGAAAATAAATTAGATATTTATTTAAAACTTTGCTTTAGAGTTGTTATAAGGCTGGCATATTTTTCATGCAATATATGTGTGGAAATGTTTTAAATATTTATTGTTTTAATATTCAAGAAACATCATCTCTTAGAAATCTGTTCAGCTTTGAAAGAAAAGGATGATTAAATTTGGTGTGAGTTTGAAGTAGAGGTATCCTTGATTGATATAAAAGCTCCATAATGATAATTTCTGGAGAGAGAGGAATGGTTTCCCATGGTCACCTTGCCTGAATTTCTCAGAGTCCTAGAAATAAAAATCAGGTTGGTTTGTTGTTTTTTGTTTTTTTTTTTTTTCCCATCAGCCATTGAGTTTATAATGAGGCATCCAGAGGTGGAAATTGTCCCACTTAAATACCCTCCCAGTTCCTATGTCTTACTCCAAAGGATGTGGTTCTGGCTTGTGTCAATAACAAGTAACCAGGGTAAATGGCCAGGGCCCAGGGCCAGGATTGCAGTTTCCCTGTCCCACACCAGAAACAGGAAAATGAATGAAATGTCTCTGAGGGGAGCCAGCTAAGCAAGAAATGGTTCAGCTGACACAGAGTGAAGCCAAGGAAAGCCTTCCTCTGACTTTTCTGAAGTGCTTGCCAACCTCAAATTGCTGTGAGATGTACTTGGGACATTGTTCCACAGGTTTCCCTTGTAAATTGTCTACTGACTGCCCCTCCAGAATGAAATAGGTGGGATTAATTCCTGCCAAGAAGCAATAGAACTTTGTGGCTTCACTGCTGTTGTAAATTGAACAAGACCAGGACAGTTCTCTAGAGCTGAGGCAGTGTTGTGAGGAAAGGTGCACATCTGAAACTCTCATTGGAACAGACTGACTCATTGGAAAAACATGCAGAATTCCTCCTGGGAAGTGTACCTGACTTGTGCTTGGTCAGGAATTTTCTGGGAGAGTGAGTGCACTAGAAAGGTGACCCATCTTTAAAAGCTGGGTGAGATCTGTGCTTCTGCATCCTGGAAAGCATCTGAGGCAAATATTGGCAGAAAAGGTCTCAGCATGAGCTCTCTGTGCTCCACAGAGGACAGGAAAGCATCACTGCTGCCCAGCACTGACCTGTCACGGGCAGGAGGAACATTTATTCCATAGCAGAGATCATTCACTGCCTCATGCCTCCAATGCGCTGTGGCATCTCGTGACTCCCACTTTGTGCCTGTGTGAGGTGAAGCAGTGAGATCCTCTGAGAGAGGTTCATTCCATTTTGACAAGGAAAACACATTGCACAATCAGTATCACAGCCCATCTGCTTGTCATGCTGACTTTTCACACTCTTCACTTCCTCTCTGTCCTGGAAAGTGCTGCAGGTGGCTCCTCACAGATGTCTGTGACAGTGACAAATGAGAAGCTTCTTCACTGTTTTGATATGAAATGAGCCTTGCATATGCCTCCTGTTAAACATGAACCTAAACAGCAGGATTAATAACAGTAGCAGTGGAAACACTCATCTGTGTATGATTTCATTTCAGTCATGATCCTGTTAGTGTTGAAAGAAATCAGATGTGTCTGCTAAGTCCAGGTGAAATTCAGGCAACTTGTTTGGTAGCATAAGAAATGATATTTGGAACCTATTTTTGATGCTCTGTGGAGGGACCAGGAACCTGTCCCTAGGTTCTGGATTGCAATCCAGTAGGCAAATGCTGGAAGGAGGAATGTCTCTGATTTAGTTTTATAGTCTTCATCCCTTTGAGCCTAATCCTAAGATATTAACTCACCATGCTGTGAATTGATTGCAGACCTCGGGATAAAATGCAGAGGCTCTGTCTTTTCAGTGCTGAGCACTGAACCATTACTCCTCTGAGTCAGGCAATGAACTAGCTGGAGAAGCTTTCAGATATATGAGCAGTATGATTAATAGACCTAAAGCTCCAGACTGGAGCCAGATGGAGAACATACACACTTCTGCTTTTTCTGTTTGCATATGTACAGGTGCTGCTCTCAAGGCAATTGTCAGCTGCCTGCGTTCAGGGAGCTGACAGATCCACTGCAGCACTGCTTGGCTAAGGGTGCAAACGTGAAGTGGAGATTAACCAAAACAGCCCTTTTAACAACACCATCAGTGGAGTGATCACACTGACAGCAGGGACTGGGCAGGGTTAAATATGTATGCAAAGAGAATTTTTATTGCATCCTTTGCCGGGGCTTCCATTCACAAAAATAAACTCAGGTGCACCCTGTGCTGCCCAATCACACATTTCTGTCGCTGATCTGACTCCCTATCAGACACCACACATGAATTCCTGGCAGCTGACTAACTGCTAGTGCCAACCTCCTCACAATTTACTGCATAAGGATTCTATTTCTAAACCTGTATCTGCTCTGCTTTGTCAAGCCTGTCCTGGCAAATCCTGCACCACACTGAGGTGTACTGGGATACTGTAACACCTGTGGTCAGTTGACCTTGGCTGGACACCAATGACACTCTGTCACACCCCTCCTCAGCTGGACAGGAGATGGAAAACACAGTGAGAAAGCTCGAGTCAAGACAGGGGTAGGGAGAGATCACTCACCAGTTACCATCACGAACAAAACAAACTTGGCTCAGGAAATTAGTTTAATTTATTACCAATCAAATCAGAGTAGGGTAATGAGAAATAGAGCCAAATCTTAAAACAGCTTTCCCCCCACCCCTCACTTCTTCCTGGGCTCAGCTTTGCTCCCGGGTTTTCTGCCATCTCCCCCTCAGCAATGCAGTAGGATGGGGAGCTGTGGTCTGTTCATCACACATTGCCTCTGACACTCCTTCCTCCTCATGGGAAGGACTCCTCACACTCTTCCCCTGCTCCAGCATGGGTCCCTCTCATGGGAGACAATCCTGCAGGGACAGGCTGATCCAGTGTGGGTCCCCCTTGGGGTCACAAGTCCTGGCAGTAAACTTGTTCCAGTGTGGGATCCTCTCCCCATGGGTCCACAGGTTCTGCCAGAAGTCTGCCAGTCAGAGGCTTCCCATAGAATCACTGCCTCCTTTGGGCATTCCCCTGCTCCAGAGTGGGGTCCTGCAGGGGCTGCAGGTGGATCTCTGTGTCCCCATGGACCCCCGTGGGCTGCAGGGACAAACCTGCCTCGTCATGGGCTGCAAGAGAATCTCAGCTCTGGCACCTGGAGCGCCTCCTGCCCTCCTTCTGCACCGACCCTGGTGTCTGCAGAGAGGTTTCTTTCACATATTCTCACTCTTCTCTCCAGATGCACTTCTGCAGGTTTTTTTCCCCCTTCTTAAATACTTTATCCCAGGAGTGCTGATGGGCTCAGCTTTGGCCAGCAGCCAGTCCATGAGGGAAGCTCCTCTGTGTCCCCATGGACCCTCGTGGGCTGCAGGGACAAACCTGCCTCGTCGTGGGCTGCAAGAGAATCTCAGCTCTGGCACCTGGAGCGCCTCCTGCCCTCCTTCTGCACCGACCCTGGTGTCTGCAGAGAGGTTTCTTTCACATATTCTCACTCTTCTCTCCAGATGCACTTCTGCAGGTTTTTTTCCCCCTTCTTAAATACTTTATCCCAGGAGTGCTGATGGGCTCAGCTTTGGCCAGCAGCCAGTCCATGAGGGAAGCTTCAGGCAGCTTCTCACAGAAGCTACTCTTGTAGCCTCTTGCTACCAAAAGATGGGTCTCTCAGTAAACTCAGTACATGTTCTCTAATGGGCAGAAACTCTTCAGTGCTCTCCATTAAGTTACCAGGCTGTTCATTTTAACTCTCCATAGCTCTGACAGCTCTTACTGGATGCATTTGGACAAATACAAGGCAGCCTGTCAGATTAACAAAGCCCTGGCAAGTTTTGAACAATAGAAACCCTTTATAAAAGCCAGTGAGAAAGACCTGACAGAAGGGACACTTGCCTTCTAATGCCAGATGTTTGAGACAAATTATCAAATATCAGGAAACTGCTTTGATGAAAGGAAACAGTGAGGTAAAATGTTCCCTAGTTTCTAAATTAAATTGAAGTACAAAATCTGAAACATTGCAGAAACAGGGGAAAATGTTTGAATCAATGTTGTTGCATGTGATATTCCTCTCTCATTCAGAAATATTGTCTTTTCTGCACTTAATGGCAGCATAATTATTAACTTAAATTTGGAATAGAATAAAATAGAATAGAACAGAATAATTTTCAGTAGGCGGAGATATCCAATGAACATTTAGTCCAACAGCCTGACCAATTCAGGTCTGACCAAAAACTAAAGCAGAAAAATTATTTATCTGTGCTATTTAATAAGTGGTTTGCAATCCCAAGGGACAGAAGGAGGTGTACACAGGTTTGCCTGAAAGGATGATCCAGTGGCCAAAATTTTGTATTACTCTCCATGGCTGCCCTAAAGCTAGTCTCACCTCTGCCAATGACCTACTCCAGGACTTTAGGAAGAACCTCAAATTTCCTGCCTGTTTATTACCAGCCTTTTCTATTCTGCTAAGAAATTAATGCTGCAAAACCCTTCCCATGTTTATGCAAGATTTCATGCTGTGTGCCTGTATGAGATCTAGCAGGGTTGTCATGCTCTCAATTGCACCTCTAAGTGCTGCTGTGAAAAGAACAAAGGTGGTAAGACATCCAGCAAAAAGTGCCAGAGTTCAGTGGCATCACTTAAAGAAAAAGACTTGTGTAAAAGAAAGGTTATTTCTAGCAAAGACTTTCTTTACTGTTATATCTGCCAAATTAATTGTTCAGTCCACTTTCATATGTTACCTTTAGATAAGGTGAAATACTTTTAAAAGTAATGACATTTTTAATAATTAACAGTATCTTCTATTGAATTAACTTGCTGTCTTTTATTCTTCTCCTTCAAGGGTAAAGCTTGATGTCTTTGCTCATATGGAACCAATATGAATACATATGCATAGATACATGTATATGTGTATATGTGTGTGTGTGTGTGTGTGTGTGTGTGTGTGTGTGTGTGTGTGTGATGGGAATGAGAAAAGAAAGAATAGAGACCAAAATTATATGTCAACGAATAAAATAAATAAAACAAAAGGGCAAAATATTTTAAGTATTATTTTTTACTCTTTTTTTAATTCACACTTTGCAGAAGAAGGAAACTGGGCTTCCTGAAGTATCATCACTTAAAGAAATTTTCAAAAGGAAAGCTCTGCATTCTATTTGTGGGATTTTCTAGACTAAATTGTACTTGGGGGCATTCCAACAATGTGGTGCTGAGGAATGTGCATGAAGCAGATAACACTATTTCCCTCCAGCAGAAGGAAAATATATATAATAACAGGAACTTTATTCATTAACTTGAAGGAAATTATGATTACATTAGTGAGGCTAAAGGGTATGAAATACCTTCTGCCATCCAATAAGCTCTGGTCCAGCCAATTCTATGATCAAGCTTTGAAAGTTCCTGTTGGAAGAAATAGCAGATAAAGACAGGAGCAAGAGGAAGGAAGCAATTCCCAGATGGTAACACTTTATTTTTAATTTGGAAAAGTTAATATTATTCCAAATTTTATACCATAAAGAAGAAACCACTTGAGGCAATGCCATATTCTGGGCTCCCAGGTGGGTTAAATAAACTTGTAGTTGCAATGCATTTTATTTGTTTAAGGGACAGCTTTGCTTTGGACTGAATGTCTGGTGAGAGGCAGTGTAAAGCTGATCCCTTAAGTTGCCTGGTATGTGCTTGCTGGTTTCCCAACCCTTTTGCTTGTAGATATACAGGAAATAATCAGTCAGAGTTGTCCCACACTCCTGCAATGTGGGAACCAGCAGGATTTCTCCAGAACAGCTATATCATGGCAATATTCTGCAATAATTTTCCCACGTAAACCAGGTGCTTTCCTGGCAGGTTGGGGGAAACAAGGCTGAGCTGCACCTAACCCAGGATTTCATAGGAATTTAGAGAATAAATCTCTCTGTACCACCAGTTCTGCCTCTGTTAAGGACACTGCACTGTGTGGCATTCATTACACTCCATGATATCTCTTCCTTCATTTAAGCCTGGACCCCATTTCTCAGTGAGGCTCCACTTGGGAAGCTGGAAGGGACTGTGTGTTATGTGACTCAGCCTGGAGTATGAAAGGTGGGAAAGGAAGGGGAAAGCTCACAAATTGTCAGTTCTCATTTGGCTTTTAACAAAAGCACCTGTATTTCTAGAGGAAAAAAAATAATATCTGATAAGTGTCAAATGAGCAGAGGAAAATAGGTATTTATTCTGTAGAATTGAGTTGTTCTTGTCAATTGAACAATTTTTCATTGGAGCAGTGGATGATTAATCCTGCTTTTTATAAGTTTTGCGCCAATGCAGATGTAAAAAAGATAATAGCAGGCTTGAAAACTGAGCAAAGATGCACTATTTGAGCCATGGCCCAACTGGTATCTGTTTTCTCTGTAAGAGGATTCCTATCCCACCTGAAGTCATTACTGTCCCCGAGAATCTCAGCAGAACATGGAAAACCATTTCTTTCTTAGTAGGATCTTCTCCACTGCATTGCCACTACCCAGGCTGTAGTCGTGCAACAGCATTTCTGTGACCAGGCTAATGTCCATATTTTGATTTTACTGAAAAGCAGGTTTCCTATGGTCCTAAATTTGACCACAACATTCAAGGCTTCAAGTGTAGTTCAATTCCTCCTCTGTGGACTTCTTTATGAAGGTTGAATGCTTGATAAAGATAGAGAGATTTTAGCTCCTTGAACTGTATTTGAACAAAATATTAGTTCTGTGTCCTAAAGGTTCAAGGTTTTATTTTACTCCTAGCTGAGATGGAAACCATTCACTCCATATCAGCAACCCTGACACCTCTCCCTCCCACAAAATGCACAGTTTCTTGTGCTCTTGCAGTGCTCTGATTGTGTAGTTCTGTGCCAGGGGACATTGTTGCTTTTTTATGTGACCCTGGGGCTAGTGGCATGTGGCACACTGTCCTACCTAGGCTTGAGTGTCACATATAGTGTCCCAGTAGCAGGAATGACTGTGTGCTGGGCATTCTGGTCAGGAAAAGACTTTCAAAGTCATCAAATCCAACCTTCCAATGCTGCAGAGAACTATAAACAAACCACAGAACTGATTAAACTCCCTCTGAATAATAGCTGGCAATTTTTTTGTTACAAAAATACAAAGACTTCCTTCCCAACTCCACTGACCTATTAGAAAATTTCTTATAATTTCCATGATTCAAAGTTAATTTCTTCCCAGTTGTCCTTGGACCAACACAGACTTCTGGTCAAAACAGTTTTGTCTCCTTCTGGTATTTAAAATTTTGCATAAATTGTCAACAATATTTATCTTACAGGCTGTCTCTGTGCTGGGCAACATCCTGCTTCTATCATAACAGGTAGGGAACTTAATGTTATTTAATCTGTCACTTCATTATGCCAAATGATACAATAGCCAGAGCAGGAAACAGGTCAACATATCAAGGGAAAGTTTTTAGTCAGGGAAATTCCATCAATGACACAGTGGGTGGAATTGTCCTAGAACAGGAAACCAAAACAGTGCACAGAAAACAGTGATAAACATCCAGTGCTCCCAGTTGCTCTAGAATGGCTTGGGTTTTCCCCATGTCTTGGTTTGAAAGACAATATCTGCTAAGGAAAGCAGGAACCTCCCTTGGAATGGAAAATGTACACCCCTTCCCTCCGAATTATTATAATTTTGAAATTAAGGGGCTCTCAGGCAAAGACAGGGGAATAGGAATAGCAGTTTGTTCCTGGTGTGTATAATAAAGCAAGCAAACATAAACTGGTGTTGACACCAAACAGAACCGGAGCCCATCCCGGCCTTTCGGCCGCAGCGCCCTCCCCGTTGGTGCAGTTCCGCGCACGGCCAGCAGGGGCGCTGCTGGCTCACGGCGGGCCGGGCAGGTGCAGTGATTCCGCCACACCTGCAGGGGGCGCTGGGGGGCAGGGCTCAGGGATCACGCGGCAATGGCGGCCAGGCCCAGACGGGAAGGATGGAGGAGAGGCTTTGCTCCACAAACTCTGGGGCAGCCGATCCCGGTGCTGGAAGAGAGACTTTGCTCCACAAACCCTGGGGCAGCCGATCCCGGTGCCCCCACAGGACTCTCGGAAGCAGCAAGCTGGGCCGACAAGATGTTCTCGGCAGGCAGGGGTGAGGGGCTCCCAGCAGGGCAGGGAGAGGCGAGCTCAGGAGCCCGGGCACCTGCCCAGAGGGTGATAGTCCTTCTTTTAGAGAGGTGGGGGTTAATGAGGTCCCAGTTCAGGGGCTGCTCTCAGCAGCAGAGGCTCACCCCACGGCAGATGCAGCAGCTCTGGGCTGGTCTCTGGTGGCATCAGTGAATTCCCTTCCCCAAGCAGCAGCTCTGACCGTCCTCCTCTGAAGCTGAGAGAGAGAGAGAGATGGAGACCACCAGCAGCTGCCCCAGCCCCATCTTTTACCTGCCCAATTCTCGAGGAATCTCTGCTTCTCAGAGAGAAACTCCTACATAAGAGAAGTGCAACCAGATGCCCTCCTCCCCTGAGCTTGGCCACTTCTTTTGTTTTTCTTAAATACCCAGTTGTTAGTGTTTCCTAGGAACTTACAGAAAAAAAAACTATAAGCAAAAGGAACAAAAGAAAAGAAACCTAACCTCCAACACCCCATTAGCCTGCTCACTAACCTTTTTGTAACAAAAATAATTTTCCATGAATCACAACCATATCTTTATAATGAGTTCACATAAGATCAAGTTAAGCAACAAGACACATCACATTAAGTTTAATCTAATGATAAATTTTTCCACAACAGAAGGGACAGTTTCATTTTTTTCAGGTCAGAGTCAAAAGCTGTGTATAAACACATGAAACCGAGAGTTGCAATGTCTACCACTCATCTCTGCAGAGTCAAGAAGCCAGTTGAAACCACCTAAAACAACAGTTTCTCTGCTGACACTCCTGGGAGTGTAGTCCTTAACCAGAAACCCACATCAAATATCTAAAGCTATGCAGCTACTCACCTCCCTTTCCAATCAGAAGTAAAACCCCAGAACACTTCTTTTCTGAAACAGGCCTTCCTAAAGCAGCAGACCAGAACTCTGAAATGTGCCCAAAGGCCCTACCATTTTAAAATGTCAATATGTTTGTGCTCCTGGAACTCCACAAGGAGATGATGAGTCATAAATTTTATACCAACAAAGACTATCATCAATGTCTTGTTCGCCTCCATAAGAGGCATAAGGTTTAACTCAGTATTCCCTGCACTGGACCACAACTTGTGTGTGAGATACAGGATTTCTTTTACAAAAACATTTGATCTTCACCTGTATGAATTCTTATCTCTCTTGCAGCCTGTCACTAAGGCTCATGAGATGTTTGTGAAGTGCTTTGAGAGCCTCCTTGGGGATAGGATGTAGAGAATTTGCAGGCAAACAAATAACAGGTCGATTTCTATCCAGTTATTCTTGTGGTGATTTTACTTTGAGAAGTTGGTCTTAGTACAGCTGGAATTCAAATGGTGATTAACAAATGACAGTGAATACAGTACCTGAGTTCCACGTGCTACTTTCTGCTTTCAATAAACACTATTTACACAGAATCAAATTCTGCCATGAATTACACCGAGATAAGACCAAGGCAAACAGCTCTAAATTAATACAGAGAAGTGGAGGTTTTCCAAGACAACTGTCAACTCATTCAGAGCTTTTTTAACCCCCAAGGTCATGTGTATCAATATCTCAGTAGTGTGCTTGGAAAATCGTGCAGCTGATTAATAATAGAGCCCTTGGAGTGAGATGTAATTGAATTGGAAAGAAAAGGTATTTATTCCCAGGGTAGGAGAATGTTGGTAGGACAAACATGGGTATGTATCCAACCAAGATCCTGTACCAGAGTAGTGACAGCTCTATTTGTGGGGACAAGAGTGACGTGTTAAGGACACATGTGAGCTAAATAATTTGGAAATCTGTGTGATATTGGCCCAGGACCCTTGACTGCAGGGTCTCCTTGACATCAGTATCCATCTCAGTCTAGCCCATGAAGCCCAACTCATTTTGACCTAAGGAGGAAGGTCAGATTTTCCCCATTCTAATGCAGATCAATGGCAGCAGCTCTCTGGCCGCAGAGAGAAACACAGCTTTTCCAGGCATCATACTGGGAAAGTCTGTGAGATCACAAAAAAGAATGAGAAACAATTCTTATCTTAACTTGCTACACCTCTTGTTGTGAACATGTGGAATGTGTTATGGATATTTGTTTACCAAAGGGTGGTTTCTTAATTAGCCAGTGGTGGTGGTGTTTAGATTAGAGGACCAATTATGTCAAGGTATATCATAACTTTCTATAAAAGCCATGAGTTCCTTAATAAAGAGACTGATCAACCTTCTGTAAATCATGGAATCAATGCTAATTATTACCAGTTCAAAAACACCTCACAATGACAGATCCAGACTAATTTTAGTCAACTGAGCCCCATTTCTGGGGACCACCTCGATGAAGCAAGGGCATGCTCCATCCATACTTGAGAATGACATGTCATGAATGTCCTTTGGGAGGTTGTACCTTCCAAGCATTTCATCAGCTGTGGGACACAATACCTGTGGGACAGGACACCAGTATTGCCTGACAAGAGTGGAAACACCTGTAAATTAAGTGATCTAGAAAAACCTGTCATGGTTTGACACCAGATGACAACTAAGTACCACACATTTACTCACTCAGACCCCCATCCACTGTGCCTCAGGATGGGAGAATTAATTGGAAGGGCAAAAGTGAAAGCAAACACATGGCTTGAGATAAAAGCAGTTTAATAATTTAATAATAATAATAATAATAATAATAGTTTTTTTAAAGTCAGGGAAAATATGCTTAAAAAATAAATAGAGAGGAAACTAAAACCCAAGAAGGACAAGTGATACAAATGGGAACAATTGCTCACCACCAGCCACCGAAAGCTCAGCCGGTTTTGTTTTGTTTTTTGTGGGGTTTTTTTGTTTTTGTTTTTGTTTTGTTTTTTTTTTTTTTGGTTGGTTTTTTTTTTTTGGTTGGTTTGGTTTTTTTTTTTTTTTTACAATTTCCCTGTCATGGAGAATTTTCCTTTAACTTGGCCATGGACTGTGATTAGTGTTGGGTTTGTTTCATACTTGTTTTATGATTTGAGACTTCAGATTCTGAATATCAGCATGATAAAAAAAGTATTTTCTTGTGTTCAAATGGAACTTGACATGTTTAATTTGTTCCCACTTCCTCCTGCCCTCTCAATAGGCACTATTTAGAGGAATGTGGCTGCTGCTGCTTCTTCTTCATCCTTTTCCATCAGATATTTATATTGTTTTGTACACATTAATAAGATTCTCCCCTAGCTTTCTCTTCTCTGAACTGAAGAGTCCAAGATCTCTCAGCCTCTCCTCATATCACAGGTACAAGCAAAATTAACAGTCTTTTACAGCTCTGTACCCCATCAGCAGATTTGTAGCTCTGTCTCCCATCAGCAGAACCAAGGCTCCTGCACATCCTGACTGCTGCAGGGGATGCAGCAGCCACATCCTTCACAGACATCACTGAATTAAAATTGGTATGGGGAACTTGAGCACAGCATTAGCATGAAGGATGGAGGAAGGCCTGTCAGAAATTGCAGTGTAAGGTGTGAAGACCAGTCATTAGTTGCTGCTCAGTCTCCAGGCTATGCAGTTGATAAGATTCTCATGCTTCAATTGCACAGCTTTGACAGTGAAGCATTTGAACCCTAAATAAAGAAGAGATGTTGTGCCTCCCATCTGCATGCTTGACGCACTGGGCTGGCCTCTCTTTCCTCCTCTCTCTACAAAAACACCTCATGTGTTCTCCTGAGCTGTGTAATTCACAGTGTTGTCCAGCCCTGCCCTCCGTTCAAATCAGTTTTCAAATGCTGTGACTCTGAACATGTTTTAGACAAGCTTGTAGCAGCTGAGACAGGGCTGTAAGCTGAAAGCACTGCAGCAGCATAGCTGGGTGGCTAATCAATACATGAGCTGTCAACTTTTCAGATCAAGGGATTAACAAACTCATATTGCAGTAAATGAAATGAGTTTGGGGGGAGGAAAAAAAAAGCTGGTAAAAAGAAGGTGTCTGAGGTTTTTTTAAAAGGAAAAAAAGTAATGATGGAAAGAACTCAAACAAAAAAACATTTAATGTCCTTGAACTATCAGTTGTGATTTTTCTAACAAGTCCTAAAAAATTATGATGTCAAATTTGCAACTGAAGTGTGCTCTCCAGGGCTTGGTGTCAGGGAAAAACATGACATCAGGACTCCACACATATCTCTGCAGCAACAAATTTTCTCTGACCTCACTACAAGCAGGAAATATTTGAAAACTACTATATTACATGCCCATTGCAAGGAATACTTGATAAAAAAAAAAAAAAAAAAAAGAAGGAAAAAATTATGGGCATTCATAAACGTTATTCTTTTCTCCCTCAAATCAAAAAGTGAATTTTTGTATGTAAAAAACTACTCATGATGCCTTTGTAATTTCACATTTCCAGAGTCAGTCTGGAGAAATCAAAAAGCATCAAAAGCCACTTCTGGCAGCAGTCAGATGCTTATTTCAGAACCAAGGTCTCTATCCTTGCAATCCTACCCAAAATGGTCAACTGCTTAGTCAGGGCCATCTTTTGCAAACAATATTTTTAATGTGAACCCTGTCCTAGAGGAACTCTGCTCTCTGCATGTCTAAATGACTACGTGGGAAGAGAAATGTGCTATTTGAAACCTGTGACTGCTCTGCTGTGTCCCTGAAAAATTCACTGCCCTGCTTTGTATTGCAGTGTCATCATCTGTAAAAATTAACTTCTCTTATGTCCTGTAACACATTCCACAACTATTGGATATTGTTGTGCTTGTAAGCTTTTGTACCTTGACTGAGGAACCTCTGGTGATACCCATCATTAATTGAGTAAATTACTTGAGTAAATCTTCAGGGTCAAAGAAAAACCTCCTGCTGGTGAACAAGGAGAATGGACTGAACAGTCCAAACCTCATCTGCATGTCTATAAAATAGTGATGCGAGACATTTTTTTTTTAAGTACGATGAAGTTTTGAAGTTGAAGCAAATAGATCATGTTTCATGCCTGACAATGGATGGAAAAGAGGTCTGCACCCAGCTGGGTCTGGCATGAGGATTCATCCTGACCTTTGGTACAACCTGTGATGCTGAGCATGTCTGGGCAGCTAGGAAAGAGACTATTATCAGACAGTGGCTACCTGTGCTTGCACAAGGTTTTATAGGCAACTGCTCCACTCTATAATGAGCTGAACTTCTGGAAGCCTTTCACAAAGATGAGTGATATGGAATGGTAATAAAAGAGAGCAAGATTTGGTCTTAAATTACTCTAATAATTAATTGGTAATGTGTTCTTGGAAGAGCAGATATAGCCAAGCAGTGGTTTAAGGCTTAAAATACTGTTTGAACAGTTTGGTAAGAATCCCTAGATTTTTTCCCTGATAAATGCACCACTTAAAACTACCATAAATGGTATTTCCTTTTAGAAATGCTAGAATACTAGCAGAAATACAAGTTCTATAGACTGCTTAGTCCTAATGTATTGAATAAAAATCCAAACTAAGCAAGGCAACATTTACATCACGTTTATTAAAAAGAGAAGGGGTTGACACTATTCACATCAGAAGCATCCCAGAGCATTCTAGAGTGTCTGCAGCTTATTTTCAGGCTTATCAAGGTAATGGCTGAAGATTAAATCATGACTTTTCCAGGCAGAGACAACCTCAAACAATTCTCTGCATCTCAGTTGATGGCATAGCCTGGGGGATACTCTTTGCAAGCATAAAAGGCAAAAGACCCATCTCAGGAGCCCAGTGCACGATATTAAACTTTCTGTAAAAGGCCATCCTCAAACTAGGCCCATTATCTCTGACATACAATCCCTTCACAAGTGAAATATTTCTTGCTAAGTGTTTATGGCATTTCCCCAGGCAAAGCTGCATGCAGTGCACAGAGGTTTTGCTTGCAGAACACAGCTCAGCAGCCTTTATCAGACAGTTTGACCAAGACAGGAAAAAAGTCTTGTGCACAGAGTCTCCTTTGCCGGATCAGAGCAATAGCACTCAAGGCTACAGACCTGCTGAAAAAAAATATATACCCTGGTCTTTACAGCACTTCACAGCTTCAGTGTGTGTGTGGTATAAAAGACAATGAGTTACTGTGCTGCCCCATGGGCACAGAGGGATCATTTCTCTAGAAAATGTGTTATGGATCAGAGAGGCATAACCACCTCAGACAGAGGCTGCAATAACCTGCACAATGAGATGTCCCCTGACATTATCCTGGATCATATCCCTATAGCTAGAGGGGATCTCCTGGTGCAAAGCAGAGACAGAGGAACTGGAGTGTTCATCTCCTCAGAGTTTGTGTCTGGAGAAGCTTCATTTTCTAGCAAGAAGGAACCTGCAGGACCAAAGACCTGTGGCTTTAGGTAATATAAATGCACACACTGAAGAGGAGAGACCCCAAAGGCTCTTCTGCAGGACAAAAACCAAAGGGAGAGATAAATAGTGACTTGTCCATGAAGCTGAATCACGTGTTCTGCTTCTGCCTCAGCAGCTTATTTCTGCCTGACTCCTGGACTGACCTCTTGGCTACTACTGACCCCTTGGCTGGTCCCTAAAACAATTTTGGCTGAAAGTTATTGCTATAAATATACAAGCATTAATATTGAGCAAATCTTGACAATTTACTGTGTTGTTTTTAGTTCCTCCTTCTCTTGGAGAAAGCAATTTAATCCTTTCTATTACTCTTTCTAAACAAGAAAAGACAGGGACCTCACATTTGCTTCTAATTACAATGCACTTTGCTGTGCAGCCCCAGCAAGGGGAAAAGCTTTTTGAAGTCTACAGCATTGAGAGAGAATTGATCGCTAATTAAATTTGTCTCTGGGAAGTTAACTATAACTAAAATGTACTGAGTGAAAACAAACAGATCATTGTTTTGCTAGTGGCACATGTTAAATAAAACCTGCATAAATCAGGTGCTTTGAAAGAGCCTGTTAAAGCCAATTTGTGGAAGCCTTATTTTAGGAGAGCACTGGCTGCAGTGTTAGTGCATCACCTCTGTTTAGGGGTTGTGGTGATCAGTTTTTATGAAGGACTAACCAGTCTGCCCTCCTTGCATGGGAGAGGACACTTATGGTGTCTCTTTAATTCCACAGAGACAAACATACCCACTTGGACAGAACCTGCCCTTTTGGCTCTTTTTGTGTTCCACTGTAGGTCTGGGACTGGGTTTTTAGGTTGTGAGAACTGGAGCTGGAACTGAGTGGGAAACACAAAGTACACTGTAACTTTATATCAGAAAAAAACCATTAAAAGATGCCCAAACATGACCCCAAAGGTAAATCAAGATGCAGTAGAATACAGCTGTAGATTCATTCACCTTCATCTTGGCTGGAGGGTTGGTGTGGAGAAACCTAATGGGGTTCAAAAAGGGGAAGTTTTGGATCCTGCACCCGAGGAAGAATAACCCCATGTACCAGCACAGGTTGGGGGCTGACCTACTGGGGAGAAGCTCTGTAGAGAAGGACCTGGAAGTCATGGGGTGTGACAAATTGACCAGGAGCTTCCAGTGTTTTTCTGGCCAGGAAAGCCAATGTTATCCTGGGGTGCATGGAGAAGAATGTGGCCAGCAGATTGAGTAAGCTGATTCTCCCCCTCACTCGGCCTTAATGAGACCATTTCTGGAGTGCTGTGTCCAGTTCTGGGCTCCTCTCTGTACAATGGCTGTGATTTTTTTCAGTTTCCTCTTCTTTACAAAAGAAGTGCCTATTTTTGCTAGCTGTATATTTTATTTACCTCTGCCTGTTAATAGAGCAGCAGATGGCACAGGCAGGTATGTGTTAAGATTCATGTACAGATGGTTCACTCAGTCTTGTGGTGCCACTGACAAGATAAAGGCACGAGGAGCTGCAGGATGCTGCAGGTTACAAAAGGAAGCAGTGTGCATGCAGATGGCCTACACTGACCCGTGGTGCCACTAACAAGACAGCAAAGTGAGAAACGGCAGGATGTTACTGATAACAGGATGTTACTGATAACAGGACAGGCAAGAGCTTGACAAAATCTCTGTCAAAGTCAGAAGTTATCAGGGAAACTATAGCATAAACACCAAATAAGGATTCAAAACCAGCAAAACCAGTGGTGATGGGGATATGGTAACCAGAAATGAGCTGTTTGTTTGGAAGGGGGCGAGGGTAGTAAAGGGGAAGATCTTGCATGGTAAAAAGGGAATATTGTGAGCCAGATCACAACTCCCTGTGAGGGAGCACTGAGCCTGACCAACACAGTTGGAGCAAGACTCTAAACATGGTATTGCTCCAACTGTGATTGCATCTGACCCTCTCGTGCACTCAGGAGGGATCTGGGTGCTTTTCCCATTGCTGGAAGGGAGCACTCAGAGGGGGTGGCTGAACCTCTTAACTTCCAAATGGTTTTTAAGTCAGAGTGTTGACAATCCTGTAAAGAAAATTTTGCTGTTGTGACTTTTTGGGCATGGTTTTGCTGATGTGTATACCCAATCTGGTTTTGAATCCAGAAATTGTTTTTCCTTGATTCAAAGAAACCCAAACCTAATTCAAAGAAACCCTGCCTAATTTGAGCTCCTGATGTTATTATTATCCAGATGTGGTGGCATAAGATAAACAAGAAAGATAGTAACTTAGAGAGTGGGTTTAGGAACAGAAATATAAGTTAATGGTAAGAATGCAGTCAGAATCCCTGTCCTTGTTTTGTTTAGGAAAAAACCCCAGGGGCTATAACTGAATTTGTCCTCAGAGGTCACCTTGAGATTACTGTCAAAATCAGACTTGTAGGTGAAGATTGGACCTAGAAGAAGGAGTCTAGCAGATTACAAAGAGATTTGGCAATTCTAGAGTTTATTGCACCAAGAAGTTTGCTGATCGAAACACAGCTCAGTATAGAAGACTTATGACCAGGGAGAATTATTCCTAAAAAGCAGCAATAGGGTCAGGACTGACTGTGGCCAGCTGCTTGGCTGTGGAGGATGGACTTCAGTGCAATCCTGTTGTGAGGGAGGCTCAAGAGAGGACCAGTGAGAGCCTGTGTCCCAGTAGGCTGCAGCCTAGTAAATAATATCCCAGGCAGTATCTAAAGGGTGGGTCACAGGAAAGTTCTCATGAGCATTCCAGCTGGCCTGAAATTCCCTCTTTGTTAGAGGTATGTGGAAGTGCAAGAGAATAAATGCAAATGCACATTTACCTCAGTATCTCCTGCCTTTGTTTGTCACAGAGTTCAGCACTCAGAGTCAAATGATTCTGTGGGTAGTAATTACAGACTTTTTATTTGTAAAATGTAGTTTTAGTTCAAAAAGCAAATTGACTTGACAGGAAATTCTTATTCTTCCTCACCTCCTGTTTTCAGTGTCAATTAATGGATCTTGTGACCACACTGCTCTCTTGGCTAAACAGGCTGGCTCCAGGATGTGACACTGCTGACAACAGCCAGAGTCCCACACTGCCCTGAGGGGGTAACTAAGGCAGCAAATGTCTTTGTGCTCCCCATGTAATGCTAGGACCTTCTAGGCAATAATTCAATGCTTCTTAGACAACAAATGCTTCGTAGACAACAAGACACTAAGAAGATTACAGAAATTACCATATAGTGACTTTGTTGCATCCAAAACAGTATTAACTCAGAAAATTAATTACTTGCAAATTAATAACAATGTCTTATCACTCATTCATGTATGGAGTAAAAAAAATTAATATTAAAAAAATATTTCAGCAAACATAATTTCTTCTCTTTCTCCAATCTCATTTTAAGCCCAAACCATTTTAATTACAGGTTCCACTTGGTCTGTCCTAATTCCTTTGGTGAGATAAAGGGGCACAGGAGGTTGGAGTCTTGTCCATAAGGGATTCTTTCTGTCTTTATGTCTTTACAAGTATCTGTTTGCCACCCTTTGCTTCTTACTTTCTGCCAAACTTTGCTTCCTACTGGTCTGCCCCACTGGTGCCTGCTTCTTACTGTATTTCCACTGCAGTACTTTGTGTCACTGCACTGGGGACAGTCATGCACAGGCTGTGTTCCCTCAGGAGTGTCCCTGCCTCTTTGCTCTGGCAGGGACCCCTCTGAGGAAGGGCTACTTGTGATAACAGAGGTGATATAGACATTTCAGTTCTGAAATAAAAGCATCACTGGGAAGACCATGAACCTCTATCCCAGGCCACATTAGGCAGTAGGATTTCTCATCCTAACACTTGAGTTTCCTTCTGGAATGAGCTGGCCTGCCCTAGCTGGGCTTTGTTGGGCTGAAGGCTACCTAAATATGCATCAGCTGCTACACTGTGCTTCCTGGTGACCCTCACCCCCTCTGAATTCTGTGTTTTTCTGTCCTTCCTTCCTTCCTTCCTTCCTTCCTTCCTTCCTTCCTTCCTTCCTGTACAAAATAAGGTGCCTGTTGGAACAAAGATTAAAGAGGTTAACAAGTATTAAACAGAAAGACAGAAAATGGTTTCAAAGTTCCTCATTTGTGACCCCAACTCCAGTGTTTTAGAAGGAATTTCCAGCAGCACTAAATAATTAGCTGTTGTACCAGCTACAACAGAGCTCATCTTCACAGCTGTAATTACTGCATGCTTGTGACACCACAGATATTACCATTAACCCTGCATGTGAATCCTCATCTAATTTATTGTCTTAGTTGAGAGCAATTCTGTCTTTCCAGCTGAAAATTTGCAGCAGTGTTTTATCATGTTAATCTTCAGGTTATGATCTCTCCTCCATATGCATGGATTGCCTTCCCAGATGGAGCCTCGCCCGAGCAGCTCCTGCTCTCAGGCTTCATGTGCAGTCTGTGACAATTTAGGACTTTTTCCAAAATGCACAGCCAGTCTTTATTTCCATGCATAATGAAGTTCATTTAGCAAGAGCTGGTATTTAGAGCACAGAAGGAAGGATATTCTGAGAGATGCAAGATGCTGAAAAGGCTAATTATTATCATTTCAAAAAAAGATAAGAGCTCTGTGTGGTGTCCTGACCACACAGTGGACGAGTGTCCATGATGCCAACCTACTGCTGGTGAATCTGCAAAAGAGGCCTCTGACACCATGTCAGGTTCTGAGACTCTCCAAAAATTGTGGTGTGGACCTTTTTGTTGTGAAAGTAACGCTGAAAAATCACAACATAAGATGAGGTTAAACACTGCTCCTTGATAAAACATTTCTATGGGAAATTTGTATAAAACTAATATTTTAATTTAAAAATTTTCATTTCTACTAAATTATGGGGGGTTTAATGGAAAATGCTAGTTATCATTTGAAGTTAGTTTCAACTGAAGTTATAAATTTAGTGCCAATTTCTTCTGATATTAATTAATTTGTCTAATTGATGCTGCCTAATCAATATTTTGTTACAAGGAATTAAAAACTTAAAGCTTTTTTTCTCCTTTCTTTGCGGGTCTGTCTGAGTAAATTATGCTTTCCCACAAGCGAGCAAAGCAAGTTATCCTGAATGTTAAAATACTTAAAAATATAGATGAGGCTGAAAATGAGAGCATAAAGGGCAGTGAATATGAGTTTCAAATTAAAATCTGTCAGTGACTGATAGAAGAGACAAATGAGCCAATGATAATATGGTTAAAGAAAATAGCAAGGTATTAAAAAAAGCCCATCTTGAGAAAAGTGAATGGATGGGAATTCGAATTGTAAATGAATTACAGAAGAAACGACACATAGTGAAGAAGTATCCATGATCTAAAGTAGTAAGTGTGGAATAATAAAAAAAAACCCCATAGGACTGTAATAGTAATAAAACAAAGCACAGGCTCTTCAAATTAAGTATTTTCCAAAAAGTAGACGCAAGTAGCTTGCCTTCATGGTGTTTTCAAAGAATTAGTTAATCACCTTCATAACTGAGTTTATCTGAACCCATTCTTAAAAACAGGGAAATTCCCACATTCTGGGGGATTATCTGTATAATATAATAATAATCTTTATAATAATATAATATTTCACTGAGCCAGAGATTAGTGAGTCATATATAAATCCCTACTAAAATTATGTCAGAAGTAATAAACTAACCCATTGTTTCTTTCTCCATCTTTATTGATAATATTCATCTCACTCACTGTCACTTCTTGAAAACAGGCTTGATCAAACAAACATCATCTCCATTTATTTCTTATTTAATAAGAAATCATTGGTATGACTCATAAAGGTGGCTGGTGGGACTAGATTTCTTTGTACAATTTGGATGAGTACCCCATAGCATTTTATCAAAACCAATTTATTTGGTGAGAATAGAAGAGGGACATACTAGGTATTAAACACAGGGCACAGAAAGTTAAAAATCCAGGTTTTGAAAGGAAAATATTCAGGGTATTTCCCTGGTACCCCAGTAGTTAATCAATGACGCAATGTTATTTGACAAGGGCAGGGGGGAAGAGGAGAAGTGATGGTGGGGATCAACTAATGAACACTGCCTACAAAATTTACAGCTAAGAAAAGAGTTGTGAAGTAGTAAATTATGAGAACATGATGCTATTACTCTCTGACCTGGAATGCTTGAAGAAATGACTGAAAAGCCACAAACAAGTTTTATCACAGACTGTGGTCCTGCACATTTTACATATTGTATAAAGATGATGGGGGTTTTGTGGTAAGAATCACTGTAACCTGAGACAATTACAATTAATTACACTGGTAAAAACAGTAATTTGGATCACTGGTCATTGGCACATGTGACGGGTAGCTTATTCCTCTTTTCTGTAGAAACCCCTCTCTCCTCTGACTGCCTGCTCAGCATGATGATCTGCTCAGACTAGATGTTAATGGCTAATACAAGGAGAAATTCATCCCACCATTTTCCTTAGCAAATGGAAGAGACAGAGAGTTACAGGTTACTTACAAAGCTAAGGATGGGATGAAACTGCTTAAGCATTGACACTGGCATCACATAACCATCTCCCTCAGGCTTCAGGTAAATGCACCCCCAAAAGTTTGATTGTACCAGAAGTCAAACCAAAGACTGAAAGGATTGAATAAACTTTTCTTGATCTAATCTGCAGGAAATTCTTGGAGCCAGGGCCACACCACAGGAAGAGCAGAGCCCCTGTTAACCTCCAGAATAGATGTTTTTGAAAGGCTTCTGTGTCCACTCTCTACATTATTCAGTGCTACATATTTTTATTCCTACCCCTCTTTACATGAAAAATTTGACTTATCATTTACTCATTCCTTTCAACCACTGCAGACACTCCTGTCTCTCTAAGACATCTGTATTTTTTGGTGGTGGCTTTAATTTGAGTTAAGAAATAGAAAGTTTTCCAAAAAGAGATTAGTTATGCAAGGCCTACAACTATGAAGGAAAAATAATTGAACAGAATTATATGCAATGTTTATAATACCTTCCAGAAACATGCTAAAGAATTGAAGAAAAGAAGAAGGGTAAAATTTATTACCTTCCACTGGAAAAAAAGCCCAACCAAACTAAAAACAAACAGATCTGGGGGTCTCACAATAAGCAGTTGTTCTTTATTTAATCCAATAAGAATAGTATTTTTAACCTTGTCATCTGTAGCAGAATCCTGTATCAGGAAAATATGGAATTTATTTTCTGAGTTAATTGAAAGGTTTAAATAACAGTATAGCCTTTTGTAAAATTATTAATAGTGGAAAATTGGAAAAAAACCACTTCAAGTATTTTTTTTATTTTTAGAAAAAAATTTGTCAACTTTTTGCACATCCTGTAAATTTAGAAATTAGCCATTGGGTTAGTTTTAATTCTTTTTGGTCCTATCCCAGACCAACTTATCCAAGAGAAAAACCTGACCTTCTGAAACAGGAAAGTCTCTTTAAGATCCTATTGTCCCTCTGGGAAAAAAACAAAACCCTTCTAACAATACCTACTCACACAGCTCAACAGTTCAGTACAGTAATTTTCAGACACAAAATTCCTCTCTTAGCAAGACCATCACTGAAATAAACTGAACCAATGATATTCAGGACAATAGCAGAATTTAATCATTATTTGAATTCTTAAAGAAAGCAAACAAAAAAAAAAATGTCCTCAATGTGTCTTATGTAACTTACAATGAAATTATTTTTTAAATTAACCTTTTAAAAACAAATGAAAAATTTGAATTTGAATCCTTTATTAAGCCAAACACGCAAACTTAATTTCGCATTTTTATCTGAATTACGATGACTTTCTCTTCCTAAAAGATTATTTATAATCAAATTATAGCTTTCATGACAATATGGTCTTGTAGGCTTTGGGTCACATCATTCTCTCAGTGAAACTGATACAATTCAGTATAATTCAATTGAAATCAGTGGTATTGTGCTGAATTGATTCTAATCTGGCCAAAAAAGCTAGAATCTAAACTTTGTCATTCTACAAAGACAGCAGCAAGAATAACTTCACAGATTTTACTTCATAACACAAATTTTATATCTTTCAGTTGCAGGACAGAGAGGCTTTTGTTAAGCAGAGATACACTGTCCTGATGCTCAGAAATTGAGTTTTATTTGAAGACTTTTGATTTGCCTCATTGTCTCTGGACAAGAAAATATGCAAAACTTTTCCATTATGAGAAGTAGAGCACTTTTCAAAAATAAGAGTTGAACACTTGGCTCTTTTCCATCCTGATTTTTCTGCTCTGCATTAGCAACAGTCCAACAAGCATCTGCTCAAGGGGGAATGTGGCAAGATTTGTACATATAAGTCAGTCTTTGTAGCTTTGCTTTTATTCAGTCAGGCTCCAAGGCAGTCCATGGGGAGTAAAACTGCAGTGTTCTGAGGGTAAATAACAGCCAGCCAATTTTCTATTTGCCTGCAAAGATCTATTTCAATCCTTTGTGAGTATTTGTTTACCAAAAAGTTATTCTCTTGTTTTTCAACTATACCAGTTGGTGTAGTAAAACAGATTATAGTTGCCTCTAATTCTTGCTTTGCCCACATCCTTTGACCATCATGGCTGTAACAGCCATGACACAAGAAGGATATAAACTCTTTACAGTGGGGCCCAGTAAATGGGACAGCACAGGTGTTGCTCTAGGACACAAAATAAAATGACATGCATGCTGGAACCTCCAAGGTAAAAAGAAGGGAAGTTTATTTTCTGACTCCAACATTTATAGACTTTCAAAAGTGACAGTGGATTGAAGGATGAAAGGTCCACCTCTCCAATGACACTGGACAAACCAACAGTCCATCGAATTTCTCCTCCTCCAGAAAAGAATGTAAAAAACTGCATGAGAAACTTCATTACAAGAATGTAAACATCAGAAGACTTAGGCGAACTTAGAAGAACAGGGCGACACACAGGGAGCAGTGGGAAAAAACACAGGATGTTCCAACAGGACATCAGGAAATTCTTTTTCACTTGAAAGGTAGTGGAGCACTAGAACTGGCACAGAGAGCTTACAGAGTCTCCATCTTAGGAAATATTCCTAAACTCTCTGGACAGGGTACTGGACAACTGGCTCCAGGAGTCCCTGTTTGGGCAGGGTGGTTGGATCGATGACCTCCAGAGGTTCCTTCCAACCTCAACCACTCTGTGATTCTGCAACAACTAAATATCTAAAATTTTCCTTAACAAATCTGTGGCAGGAGAACTAAATGCTTTCAAGAAAATGAGATTGGAGAAACGTTATCATTTTCTCATGGTCTCATATAGCATGATTTGAGTCCTCTTCCATTCTCCTTCTCTTAGCCAGTTTTGACAACTCAGGTACATACAATTTAACTAAAGAATGCATTTGCCTCTGGTTTGGATATCTCATTAGTCATTTGCATTAAGAGTCATTGTATTTTCTTATATCCAAAGTTGTCATTTTAAGTCTTTTACCAGGAGTATGAAGAGGCAAAGATACCAAGTCTCTCCTTTATACTGAAATGCTCTAACACGTTTTATTTTCCTCAAAACTTATATTCCAGTCTTCTTCAGTGGATAAAATCAGACGTGTAGCTCCAGAGATCCAAAGTCTGGAGAACTAGCAAAAGCCAGATGAAAAAAAAAAAAAGAAACTCTGAACAGTTTAATGGCTTCCAAACACATGGATTTTATTGGAAAGTTCAGGATGTTAAGTTTTGGGCTGGATTAATTCTTCAGAAGTGAAGGCTCTGGGAAAACCTTTTAGCAAATTTCCAGTGCCTAAAGGGACTACAAGAGAGCTGGAGAGGGGCTTGTTTTACAAGGGCATGTAGTGATGGAATGAGGGTGAATGGCTTTAAAATGCAATAGAGTAGGTTTAGTTTTGATAAAAGGAAGAAATTAACAGTGGGAGAGGTGAGGCACTGGAAAAGGAGCTGTGGATGCCTCATCCCTGGAGGTGTTCAAGGCCAGGTTGGATGGGGTTTTCAGCAACCTGGGCTACTGAAAAGCATCCCTGTCCATGGCAGGGGAATTGGAACTTCATGATCTTTAATGTCCCTTGCACCCTAAACCACTCAATGATTGTATGATTCTAGTCAGTATTCGGTCCATCTTTGTTTTTAAGAATGAGAAAAGTCTGTATGCCAACCTGCTTCCATCCCACTAAATAAAACAGTTCCACACACAGCTTTGACACCATTACTGCCTCCGTGCCAGCATAATCCCCAGTGTGGTTTTGCTGCACATCAACAAGGACTCTCATGGGCAGTGTTACGTCTCAGCAACCCATCCCAAACAGAAGCACTGGCAAGATTTTGCTCTTTGGATCCTAAATGCTCCTCTAATCCCACTTCACAGGCTATACCCCCTGTTTCAATTGGCTGTATAGAAGTAGTTTATAACAACAGGAATCTGTAATAAGTGCAGGTGATGTTGGCTCCTCTCACACAAACAATGCAGAGTATAGGTGTGATGGTGACACCACTGATGCCTATCCCAAAACTCTCCCTAGCTTAACCAAAGAATTTAATCTGTAGTTTATCCAGATTTTTTGTGTGTGGCTCAGCTGGTTAGAGATCTCAAGGGTACATATTTCCTTGTAGTGTAGACAATTTGTCTAATGGGTGTGGGAATACATCTTTGCTGCACAGGGACACTGAGAGGATTGATTAGGTAATAACTTGAAAGCACTATACGAGTGAACAGTGCTGTGCTATATAAATGCTAAGTGTTGTTATTTTTCCTTACAAAAACAGTTCAGAAGTACCTGACAGGTTCACAACTAACCTCTAAAACATAAATACTAAGAAATGGCCATCTTTGATTTTGTAATACTGCACATTGCACTTAGGAGAATATTGTGATAGTGTCACCTGAGAAAGCTTGTTATTTTTGTTGAGGTAGCAAACAACTGGCAGCAGGTGAAATTTGGCAAAGTATTTTCAGTTCATTTGTAAAGGGTAACTCCTCCTTGTTTTTTTAACTCCCCCTTGGTTTTTTATTTCCTCTTGTACAGAAAGGCTGTGTGGAAGAGTGCAGCTTCAGGGTGCCCTGATTTCAGCTGGGATAGAGACAATTTCCTTCCTAGTAGCGGGTACAGTGCTGTGTTTTAGATTTAATATGTGAGTAAGCTTGACAACGCTCTAATGTTTTAATTGTTGCTAAGTAATGTTTACCCTCAATGAAAGTGTTTTCAGCTTCTGGAGGGATACAAAGATGGGGAAGAGCCTGGAAGGGAAGCTGAGGTCACTTGGTCTGCTCAGCCTGGAGAAGAGGAGTCTGAGGCAAGACCTCACTGTGGTCTTCAACTTCCTCACAACTGGAAACAGAGGGGCAGGTATGGATCTCTCTGGTGATCAGTGACGGAACCCAAGTGAGTGGCCTGAAGATGACTCAGGGGATGTTTAGGCTGGATATCAGAAGACCTTTCACCCACAGGGTGGCTGGGCAGTGGAACCCCATTGGAGTGGCCACAGGATCAAACCTGACAGACTTCAAGAAATGTTTGGACAATGCTCTCAGGCACATGGTGGGATTATCTTGTGCAGATCCAGGAGCTGGACTTTGATGATTCTTGTGGGTCCCTTCCAAATCAGGACATTCTGTGATGGTTTAAAAGGCATCTGGACCTGGCACTGGGTAATGTGGTTTAGTGGTTTAGGAGTTACACTGGTAGCACTTAGTTGCTGGTTGGACTTGATGAATATCTTTTCCAACCTTGACAATTCTATGTCATTGATAGAAAAAAGAAGGAAATACCTACAAAAGACTGACATCAGTTAGAGGCCTGAAATGGACATTTGAACACATCTTTTTCACCAAGATTTCAGATCTCTTCCAGTACTCTGGACTCTACTGTGCAACCTCATGTGCCCAACAGCAGTGCTTTGTCCTTGGGCAGGTGTACACAGAGGCTTTGGGATCTGGAGATACACAGCCATGTTTCTGTAATAAACTCCTGTGCATGAAGAGAGATGTAAAGGACACCTGGATTCTACTTATTCCATAGGTTCACTTAGTGAAGGAAACAAAAGATTTTGGACTCCAGTAAAGATTAGGAGGGATACCTCCAAGCCTCTCCATCCTTTTTAAGATAGATGCACATTCCCTCAAAAAAGAAAGCTGGGCAGCTCCTGAACTGACAGAGGAAATGCTGCACAATGTAACCCAGCATATTAAAGAGAACAGGGTTGTGGAGTTTTTCTTACTTTGCTATAAAACATGTAACTCAGTAACTTCTTAACCAGTATTAAAGGTGTTGCCAATCATGAGCCTGTAAACCTCTGTCAGAAGGGCACAGGAGCCATCTGTAAGCCCCAACCACTCTTGTTCTAACTCTTGGTGTATCTAGGAAAATTAACGTGGTATTTAAGTTAATCAGACTCATGAGCAGAACCCAGAGTGTGTAATAGTCTGTCTTTGTGTCATATCCAAGAACAAGACTCCCAGACTAAGGACAGTGACTACTACTGCAATTTGTATGCTGTAATGAGGAACTAGCTCTAATTATCCTCACTCTCATCTTCTGGTTTTTTTTTATATGCTTCAGTTGTAGAAAGTTCTATTTCCTAACATTTGTTTTAACAGTTTTGTTTTCTGTCTTGTTTCTCAGATATTTTATTTTATATAAATAGAATACTTTATTTTTCCTGAAAAGTTATGCTTCCCCTGTGTGTGCTATTGAATAATCGTGTTTTAATCAGTGCTACTAAATCTGAAGTATCTCTTGTGCTTCCAGGTATTGATTATAGTCTCTTCACTTATTTTATTTCTGTAAAACACTGCAGTATTTTCTGCATATGGGATCAATCTTTAGGCTCAGATCTCTCTCCAATCACCGTCGTTAAGGTCATCTAGATGATCAGAAAAGACCTAGGCTCATTAAATGTTATAAAGTCTTTTCCCATGCTGACAAAATTGCATCTATGGTTGTCAAAAGTCAATAAAGTCTTTCCCATACACAAACTGAAATATTTTATGTTCCATATTTATTTATATTGTTGCTTTCTCAAGTGTTATTGAGACTGAAATTCAACCTACATTATTCAAATCAGGCAATTGGTTCACCCATGGAGTTGGTTGCTCAGCTGCATCATTATTTCCAGTACAACGTCAAACTTCAGAGAAATTCTTATTGCTGGGTCTATGCTGGCCTCAGTAGCA
The DNA here is from genome assembly GCF_017590135.1 of Pyrgilauda ruficollis. NCBI lineage: Eukaryota > Metazoa > Chordata > Aves > Passeriformes > Passeridae > Pyrgilauda > Pyrgilauda ruficollis. The sequence continues at coordinate 5,533,122 of NW_024526377.1, forward strand.
ACCTTGTTTTCATTGCTGAGCCATGAAATCTGAAGCTGGACTCTATGACAAATACTCCAGTACAAATTTACAGATATATTTGCAGTGTCTGAAGATATAGCTGAGTCCAAGCTTTGAATGGGGATGATCAAGGCTGTTGGGAAAAGCAGAATTGTGGGATTGTACCTGCAAAATCATTTGTACCACTGTGGCTGTTAGAGTGCATGTCCCTCTCTACTTTGGCAGTGTGACCAGGGTAAGAGTAATTAGGCAGGTAACAAGTTTATTAATATAAACCCAGTGAAGGTATCAGCACAGTGATGAGAAACTCGGAACTTGGTGGAATTGGACTTGTGGAGTGGGATACCACTGAAAAACAGAAACTTTAAAAAATATTAAAATTATTTGGTGCAGAATCACAGAATCAAGGTTGGAAGGGATCTTCTTGCAATCATCTGGTCTAAACCCCTGTTCAAGCAGGGTCAAACAGAACAGGGAGCCCAGGATCATGTCTGAGGAAATGCAAAGCAAAGGCTTGCTCATGGTGTGATGTGAAAGATGTAGAAGAGACCTTAATGAAAAAAAAAAAAAAAGAAAGTACTCTGGACAAGATCACTGAAGTATGTTTTAATTAAAAACTCTCTGGTAATTTTGGCTGAGACAACTGTTGAAGCTTCTCACTGACACTGAATAGAAAAGACAGATAACAAGATAATTTAATAATATCACACATGCAACAGACAGATGACTTTCAGCAGAAAGAGATTGTGATTCAATCCAGATGTACTCAGAGTTGGATTAACAAAGTGCTTAAATATTAGACAGTTGCAGGCTTGCTTAGTATGCTAGAACTAACTAATTCCTCTGGTAGGAGAAAAGATATTCATTAATTCAGGAGAGCTTATTGCTAAGGCTGCAAAACACTGTAAGGCCTGAGTCCAACCATGTCATTACAGCCAAGAATATAATGTTTGGCTCCAATATATGTCACATGGATCTTTAAGGTACTATGAACCATGTTATCCCATCCTTAACTGCAAGATACGTCAATTTATAAATTATTCTTGAAATTTCTAAAACAAGTGAAGATTTGGTTATTTTGTAGGGAAAGCTGTTATTTAACATTAATGAAATAGTGTGCCTTGGTTAGCAATGAGTTTCTTGAGAAATTGAAAATATGCTTCCTCAAAAGAATGTGGATTTTAAAATGTGTTGCAGTTTTCTGTAACAAGTTTAAATCTCAAGTTTAAATTTAATTAAATATATTTAGAGGAAATCTATTAATGCTGAAAGTCAGGGTTTATTAAGTACTTTCCCATGGTAGTAATTTGCAGCTGTGCTCTGTTTTGACTCAAAGAGTGATTACTACTCAAAGACAGTTTTTTAATATGAAACTGTGACATACAATTTAGTAAGCTAATTCTTAAAATAATTTAATCACAGGGATGCATTCCCTCTGGAAAGTTTTATGAAGCGCATGAAGTACTTTGTTTTAAACTAACAACATATTAAAAAAAAGTCTCAGTCTCTTAATCTGATATTCATTAATGGTACTTGATGGAGAGTTTAAATTGTCTCTGGAACGTGGAAAGGAAGGTGTGAAAGCCAAACTGACTCCACCTCAACCTCCAGAGACCTGCTAGCAGGAGATGCACACATGAATTAGCAGCTGGGTGCTCAGCTCTTGGTGCCCTTCCTGACTGCAGGACTCTAGACTTTGATAATGACTTTTTGGGGATGAGTGGAAGCATGAAAAGGCAGCGTTTAGCAAACCCTTTTAATATACTAAGCTGCAGCATTTATCTCAGAGGCTTTCCCTAGATGGTGTGGTCACAGGCTGCGGAAGCACAAATTTCTCTCTTCACTCTGCATTTCCTCATCTGTGGAGTCTGCTTGTCCACTCACAGTCCCACACTGGAGAGGAGAGGAGAGGAGAGGTCAAAGTTTTCATTACAGTTCTTATTTCAACCACCTCTGAAAAGTTTCCACTCACTCTTTTTTTATATTTTGCATGATTGTCTTTGTCAGTTTACTCTCCTTCACTCTATCACTAGCCATTAATGTTTTCATCCAAAAATAATAGATTTTGTTGTGTTTCCTCAAAATTGCAGTTCCAGCTTCAAGCCAAATGAATGACTTTACTTCCAGCAAAATTAACAGTAGCTCTTCAGCTGACCTCAATGAGAGTGGAAGAAAGCCCTCAGTCGCTGAAAATCTCTATCTGCTTTATCCAGTTGGGTTTTGATTTAAATTCCATATAAACATATATTTCCAACAGGTATGTTTATGGTTGTAGATTAAAATGTGAGAAAGTTGTATTCCAGTGTGGATGTCTTGAAATTTGTGGCACTCCTATGATTTTTATTTGTTCTCTAAATTTTTCTGCATTTGGAAAAGTTAGTAATAACAATAAATGTTTTCCCTGAGAAAAGCTTACAAAACCAATACATAATTTCAGTATTTCCCAATTAAATGTGTTTTAAAGCTTCTGACTACAATGCCCTCTTATTCTCATTTGCAGATCTATTACCCCATGAAACGAAATAGCACTGCATTAAAAATGTACGCAGTTCTATTATCCAGCTCATAACTTCTTAACACTTTTTTCTTCCAGGAACAACTCTGGTAACTACCAACAATAAATGTTGTTTGCCACTTCATTTTTCTTCCCCAAAAGCAAAACTGATGGAGAAAAAAAAAATCCCTTAGACAATGACATCTGCAGCACAATCTGTCAAGCAATTCCTTTGGAATCAACAAACAACAAATAATTTGTCCAGACTGAATTGTGAGGCTGCGTAAAAAGCAGATTGCACCCAAGCACTTCCTTCTGTACTTTGCTCATGGAACTGTAGAATCATTAAATAATCAAGTTTGGAAAACCCCTCCAAGATCACTGAGTCCTGCTGTACATCACTGAGTCGAAACACGCAGCTACTAATCCTCTTCCATTGGTAGTCCCTTGAATTTTTTTCTGTTTTGGGAAGGTCTTCAGCCTTGTGCTGGTCTTTTGCCTGTTAACTTCTGATAATTCCTTTTCTTTTGTGCTGAGCCATGGCTAGGATGGTTGAAGCTGTCCTGGGACCCTTCGGGATGGGCTTGGAGTGGATCTCTTCAAGTGGTACCTGACAGAAGAAAAGGATGTTTCTGTGGAAGTGAATGGAGAGTATCTGCTGCCAGCTCAGGAGCACAGTGAAGATGTTTTAAGCAAAGGCAGGTAATGCTGGGTCTGGGGGACACAGTCCTGTCCCTCAGGGGGACCCGTGATGAGATTGCTTCTGATAGAGAAGGCAGGGAACCACAGAGCGATGCTCTGGCACCAAAACATCTCTCAAACAGCACAGTTCAAACCATCATCCCCTTCTGAGCAGAGCTGTCCTCACAGACCTGGAGAAGTGAGCCAAGGGTTTCTGTGAGCATGCAATAGGATGCCCAGAGCTGGTATTTTAGCAAACCCTTCTTGTCTTGACACAGCTTCATAAAGAGCTCTCTGAAGGACAGGAGCAAAGTGTCGTGGCCCAGACATGCATGAACAAGAAAATGGTTAGGTGTGAGTTAAAAAAGCTCACCTGCACCCCATACAGAACTGTATTGTCCATGTGGGTTGGCCACTGGCTGGGAGCAGACTGGCACACTGTGTGTGAGTGCTTGCACTCTCAGAAAACTCCCTGACCCTTTAATGACATGAAATGCTGAGCTTTCCACTTATGTTTTGTGCGGTGTTTTATGCCTCATTCATATTACAGTGCTCCAGAAATTCACTCCAAAATGGTGTATCGTGAATCTCAAGAACACCTCAGAATGCACACAGGCTTTGCAAGTCATTTGCTGATTTTCCTGGCCTCGTGTCAGACCTCCAATCCTTCATGCCTTCTTTTAACAGCCAAAGTTTTCCCATGGCAGCAGCATCTCTGTACAATAGTCAGGTTTAACACTGACCTTACAAAACCAGGAAATTCACTTTCCTCCATGTGGCATCTGTGCACCTCTGCCTGGGCACACTCAGTGAATCAGTTACTGCAGGATCTGATAGCACTGACCCACTTTATTTATGTTCAATTGCTCACTACAATTAAGACTTAAAGCCATCAAAATTTATCTGGATGGCTAAAGACCTAAGTTTTTCTGAAATTATTATGAAGATCCAACAGCCAATATAATTTATGCAGCCACCACTGTTTGAAGTAACAGGAGAGTTAGGCTCCTATATAACTTTGAAGCAGATGAAATATTTGAGAACATGGACCTTGGTGTGTCAGGATTCAGATTTTATAGAAAATTAGATTGACAGATGTTCATGCCCCTTCCCTGCAGGTAACACTAACAAATTTATCTTAAACTAATATAAAGTTAATGTTGTAGATTGAGAGAGAAATAGAGATTGGGTTTATCAGTCACACTTTCACTTTAATGTGATCAGCTTCAAAACAGTTCTTATTTGACTCAAATAAATGATCAGGTTTCTGTTTATGCACTTTAAACTCATGTTTGTATACCAATTGCAATCAAATAAAATTGTTATTTTCAATTATAATTAGAAAATAATGACTGTTTTATGGCCGTCTTGAGTGTCTACATATAAATTATAGTTGCTTATTAGAGTTTAGCTGGAGCTTTCCTGGAGTTCTAAATTAACTGTCCAAGGGAAACAGTTAATATAATTGTTTCCAAAGGAAAAAAACTTACCAAAGGAAAAAACTTTGGTACAATTTACCAAAGGAAAAAAATCTAGAAGTATTTATAAACCATTTTTTCTCATTTGTCTGAAGCTTTTTCTATTTGTGATCTAGGTTTTGCAGTGTGGTCCTTTGTCTGTTGTGCTTAGGACAGTGGCCACTAATTGTAGAGAAGGTAGTGAATCAGAATCAAATAGAAATTGCAATTTTTAACATTAGTCTGAATAAGGTCCTGCTAAAACAGATTTCTTGCCTTCTTTGACAGTAATTAATCTATTGACTTTCAGCACCAGTAAAATAAGTAGTCATGCAACAGCACTGTATCCTGAAAAAATTTCATTTATGAAAACTAGAGCATTTAGCTGAAATTTACTGAGTGTAAAATTCAGCAAGATTCAAATCACCTCTGACCCCGGTGAGGTGCCTGGGAACAGTGTGTGCACCACTTAAACCTGAAATGAAGCCTTATAGGCATCTGAAGTGGTACATAGAATATGCTGGCCCTCTGAGGGCAGGATAAATATCAACAAATTAAGCACATTGAGACCTCAGTGTTTTTCCAAATTGTTGAAATGTACTTTCTCAAACCAATGAGTACAGAAGTAAACAGAATGAAAAAATAAAAGATGCCACATTTCTGATGCTCATTTATTTTGACAGTTGTTAGTCAGCAATTAGAAGAAATATAGTCAGTTGTAACAGTGCTTCAAAGGGAATTTGTAATTACAAATATATTTGGAGAAATAAATGGAGAAAATTACCACATGACTGATACAAGAGCACACATTCTTTTGGGAGGATTCTAAAATTTATAGTTCAGTGATGGGGAGATCAGCCTGGCCATGCTGTTGTGCTGTATTTATCTCTGACACGATGTTTTGGAGGATTTTTTTTTTGTGAGGATGAAAACCTATTTTGCAAAACTTATGAAAATCTGTTAAATATAAGTTATATTTGCTTTAGATGTCTGCACTATTATTCTATATCAATCATTGCTTCTTTCTTGCCTTCTCCCTGCCTTTCCTTCACCCCCCTAGCTCTTATTGCTGGGGAACCGGATAAAGTGAGAAAACAATATGAAATTACTAAAAATTGTCACAGAGAAGATGATCTGCCCACCATCAAGTATTGTGGATTTGAAAAGGAGAGAGAAAAAGGGGGGTTTGATGTCTGTGGAGATGCAGAAGCTTCTGGAAGATGTAAATAAAGCTGGTGAAATATTGAGGCAAAAGCAGGGAATTTTTGTCTAATATGTGAAAGAGAGAGGGGGATCTTGGATAAGGATGGTTTCATGCTTTGTAAGATATGTGAGATAATGAGTTTGAGGATTATGTGGGATTGTGGTTACCTGGAATTTAGAGGACATGCAGTCAGGTAAAAGGAATTGAAAAATGAGGGTTTCAATTGCATTTGAGTCAAAGTAGTGCTAGCTTTTTCCAAGTTTAGAAAAGAACATTTGAAATCTGAAAAAAAAAAAAAAGGGGGATCTGGAGGAGGCAATTTGTATTATATTAGCTCTGATATCATAAATAATGAGGATCAGAGTTAGCCTGGATACACAGAAACAGATGGCAAAAGCCAATGTTTGTCCCAGAGATGAGCTTGCCAATGCAAAAAGGAAGGATAAAGGAAGGACAAGCAGTAATCAAATGTATTTTCAGAGTCTGGTTGTGAAGGCTGTGGATCTGTCTGTCCTGCTACCCTTGTTAACTGAGCCATGGAATGGTGACACAGGGGGACAAAGCGTATGTTTCCATGGCAAAGACTGTATGCAGAGGGCTCAGGCATGGTTGTTCCAGGCAAAAGGAGATATCAACATTTGTGAACCATCTCTGTCCATAAAAAGTGGGGAGTTATAGCCTAGGATTACATGAAACTCCTGTGCTTTAAAGAGAAGTTTTCTCTTAATCTCCTCTGGGCTCTGAACTGCTCAAAATGAAAAATTGGCATCTAAACTGAAGGCAAACAAAGCACACAAAACTGCCTATACTTCCACAGTGAAATAACGTACACTTGAATTATATTTACTGTTCTGAATTTATCTAGAGAATAGGCCTTCCCCATTTATACAGAATACTTAGTGACTAAAAGAAATTCCTAAAGTAAATAAAAGCTATAGACTTAAGTGCATGCAGGTCCTAAAAAATTGCTCTTTTGAAGAGCAGCTAACAGCTTGGAGGGCCTTTTCTCTTTCATTGGTTTTTGTGAGGAGTTTGAAGCAACCCCCTCCCCACTCCCAAGACTTTCTTCTCATTCTCTAGCATTTTCCAGAGTGTCTCTAAAGCGGCACAGGCTTATCCACCATAATTTACTCACTTTCTCTTGCCAAATATGCAGGGAGATCTTTGTGGTTCAGTTCTTACTGAAGCCCCATAGCTGGCTTGTCTCTTTATTTAGGAAACTGTAGTGACTGGATGCCCTGTGTCCCCCAAATCTGTCACTCCCCTCCTCAGCTGGACAGGCAGGGAGAAAATACCCTGAAAGGTTCATATGCAGTGGTAAAAATAGGGAGAGATCCCTCACCAGTTACTGACATGGGCAAAACATACTTTTCCTGGGGAAATTACTGCCTGGCTGGATTCTCCCATTAATCCTTTTGGAAGACATCATGATGAATTTTCTATCTTAAGAAGCAATAGCTTTTAATTTAAAATACATTAGTTTTCAGAACATTCACTGTGAATTCTAAGCAACTGCATCTTATGAAAGTTAAAGTGAAATTGAGATTTCTGTGTGGATGTTGATCAATATACCATAAAATATATTGATAACCTTGAGAGGACTCCTGTGGGGAATCTTCCCATGTGGATTAGCTGGGTGCTGGGTTTCAGAAAAAACCTGAATTTTATCTCCCACTCACTGAAGCTCCTTGAAATCCTCTGGTGTATCAGCTGTAGGCTGGCACCATTTTGGTCTTCTTTGATCATGAAAAATTTCATTCAGATTTGGATAATGAAGACAATCAGACCCAGCACCTCTCTGTGACCAAACTGCTGTGTGCAAAGATAAACAACAGCCCCCAGATACAGGGGAGATTTTCAATATAATCTTTTTTGTTCCTCAGGGAAGGGGCATGAGGGGCAGAAGGGAGACCGTGCCAGTGCCAACAGGCATCAGCTATCACAGAAAAACCCAAAATGCTTAGATTTGGCTATTTTTAGGCTTCAAGTACAGATCCAGTGTCAGCTGGATCTGTTGGTGCCCCTAGAGAATGCAGATCCTGGTACACAATGCCATTAACACCATTCAGCCGTGGTCCCCAGGCAGTTTCCCTGTTTTCATCAAGGCTACCTCATACTCAGAAAGTGGGCAGGCAGCAGAGTGCTCTGTTTTGGTTTCAAGTTGTTGTTATAGGACAGCAAAGTCCTTGGGCTGACAGGTTTGATAGATTTAATTGAAATGGATCATCATAAGTCTCAGCCTTACAAAGAGGCTCAATTTCAGTTCTTGTCTGAAAGGAGAAATGTCACTTTAAGGAGAAAACAACAGATAAGGTTTATTTTGTTGACTGTGCAAAGCCCAACACTTAAACACTACATTAAACTGGTGAAATTAGCCCTACTTTTCTTGAGAAGGCTTTTCATGGAGTGGGTCACTTTATCTGTATTTGCAACAGCAAGGGTGTGGTATACACAAGGACAGGAAGCTTTCAGGTCCTCAGAAGTCTCCTTTGAAGTGGCTGGCCCTTTTTGAAGTCTGAAAGATCAAAGAATGTGATCATAGAACTAAAGTTTGCTCCTCCTTAGACCAGCTTTTACAAGAAGTATTGTTGTATTTCACATCTATTAAAATGGGTTCTAAATAACTGTTCTAACAAAAGTTCTAAATTGAATTTTCGAGCTTTCTTTAAGGAGTCCCTGTGCCTTCAGTTCCTGCAAAACATTCCCAATTCTTAATGACATTCATTCCCTAGATATAATTAGTAAATGTAGCTTCATTAACTATCACAGTCTAAACCTTAGAAGCTTTGATGATTCCTGTTCACAGTCCGTATGAATCTTGCAGCAAGGAATGGAGCTCTCCTCTGAGCAAAGGCTGAGGGAATTTGGGGTGTTCAGCTTGGAGAGGAAAAATCTCCAGGGAGGCCTTATGGCAGCCTTTTCCTGGAGAAGAAAAATCTCCAGGGAGACCTTGTGGCAGCCTTTTCCTGGAGAAGAAAAATCTCCAGGGAGACTTAAGGCAGCCTTTCAATACCTGAAGGGGCTACAAGAGAGCTGGAGAAGGACATGTAGTGAGAGGACAAGGGGCAATGGCTTTAAACTGAAAGACAGCAGGTTTAGATTGAATATTAGGAAGAAATTCTTTACTGTGAGGATGGTGAGAGCCTGGCACAGGCTGCCCAGAGAAGCTGTGGATCCCCCATCCCTGGAAGTGTCCAGAGCCAGGCTGGATGAGGGCACTGAGCAACCTGATCTAATGGAAGGTTTTAGGGTTGGAAATAGATGATCTTTAAGGTCCCTTCCAATCCAAATGATTGTATGATTCTAAGTTTTTCAAAATAGCTATCAGGTTGCCACTTAAATTTTGGTCATTCCAACTTAGACAGTACCACTTAAATGTTAGCACAGAATTTTCATATTTGAGTTCCAGCAGAAAGGGAGAAAAGTATTTAATCTGAGTCATACTTGTCACACGTATTTAAGGAGTAATCCTGGATTCTACATTGCAATTAAGTTGCTATTGAAATATATACTTTATGAAATGACCATGAAATTGAGCTGTGGATTTTTCCAGTAAGGACAATCTATCTAGGTTTATTTAATATATACTTTTGTCACACATTGGCTTCAGATTACAGTCAAATCTGATAGACACACTGAAAAACAGTTCATCTAGAATAAAAATTATCATTTAAACCCAGTAATTTAGGTTTATTCAGTGGTGAAAATGTTTGAACATTGCATCATTATGTAACTTGGATCACTGTGTTTGGTCCAAAAGACACAAAATCTTCAAACCCATCACTGATAGTCTAACTCCACCATTTTTATTTGTTAAATAAGGTCAGCACAAGAAAGTACCCACCAAATAAAAACCATCAGCTGTTCTTAATTGAATAGTTTTCCTTCAAGTCCTACTCTTTCCCTTAGGCCTGTGTTCATATACACTGAATTTCTTTCCTTCGTCAGGGTTTTAATATTCAATCTTAAATCATACCAAGGGTAAGAAAACCTTTCTTCCACCTCCATGCTAAACTATTTGCTTCCTATTTCAATGGCTTTTAATTTTTCTCTCCTCTAAGATTTTCTGACTGTCTAAAAGTTATCACAGGTTCCCATAGCTTTCCAGGAAAGGAGCCAACATATTAGTGCTGGTGCATTATTGTAAATATGTATTTAAATAATTTCTTAGCATTTTTATTGCAAACTTTCAAAGTTGCAGTCTAATATCTCTGGAAGAGAAAAGAAGAAAAAAAGGAGAAAAGAAGGGGAGAGGGGAGGGGAGAGGAGGGGAGGAGAAGAGAAGAGAAGAGGAGAAATTGATGTCTGAAATTAAGACCATTGTCTAAAATAGACAGAAGGGACTAGTCCCTGATGCAGACCTAATAATCAGTAGGCAGGTATGGCATTGCCTTCAAGGAAGATGAAAAAGTCTGTGAGTGTTTATTTTTTAAAGACAAAACTCCTTCAAGTAAGTGAAATCAGTAGCATCCAAACCTTGGGCTAGACCATGGTGTGACTCGTGGCATCTGCAGCTGTCCATATCCCATCAAGTTTCAATAAAACTCAGCAGAAATATCACTTTGGGCTAACCTAACTGTCTTGAATTTCTTTAACAAGGGAGTTATCACTCAGGGCAGACATGAAGGCTTTTGACCTCCTCTTTGTTTCCAGTCTCCTCCAACAGAATGGAAACATAGGTCTTCTTACACGAAGTGCTCCTTTATGATCCTCTCAAGACTTGAACCTAGGTGGTAAGAAAATGTTGAACACAGCAAGGTATCCACCAGTTGCCCACTCAAACAAACCACTTTGCATGGTCCAGTTTGCAGCAGCACTGCAGGCAGATGCTTGAACAGTTCCTGCTGTAGGAGACCAGGAGATCCCTTCCAGAGTTTCTGAGTTCAGTCATTCCCATACAACCCTGCTGGGCTCCTGGCAGAGGCTGGTTCTTCCTCCAGGATTTTGTCTTGTTCCACAGCCTTCATCTCCTGGCTGGAGTACCCCGCACAGTTCTGCCTTTGCTTCCAAGGTGAGTTAGTCTGGGGATCCCTCTGCTTTTCTTGTGGACCCTGAAGGTCTGCAGGACTGGGGAGTTTATGGAGATGAGGATCTACCATTATTTCTGTTTGCACTGTGGTTCTGATGGGCTGACTCAGAGAGTTCCTTTAGGTCTTCATTCTTTATTTCACAAATTATGGTATTTAACAGCGAGCTGTAGCAAGAAGACAATACAAATAAAATATAAACCTGGAAAACTATTGGGAAGGCACCACAGTGTAGCTCTAAATCAATCCTGGCATATGCAGTGTAACAAAGGCAAAACCCCAGGAAGCTCTGCATGTCTCTGGCTTTCCATAGACTTCTCCACTTTGAAGAATTAAGGCTGGTATGGGCACACAGCCATGCATCACTCATGCCCCATTACTTACGAGCTGAATTGGAGGTGACAAGTGAAGACAATAGCCAGGACTATTTTCTTTTCAGACATACAATGGAAACCTCAGTTCCAGCTCCAAATAATGCTCACTTTAGCTTTCACATAGTAATTGCTCATCATAACTTTGCAGCTCTTTAGCAGAAGCATTTTGTTTCAAACTTCATTGTATTGTTCTTTTTCCATGGAACTGTAATATACCATGTCATGAAGAAAATGGAAAGAGAGACATGATGTAGTTGTATAGGGCTATCCAGCATAGAAAGGGGATTTTTTGGTGAATCTTACATCTATAATTAAGCTATCAACCCACCTAAGAGAAACAAAACTGAGTCTTTTAATTAGCTTCTTGAATAGGAATAAATGCCTCATTATTCTTAACCATATCAAGCTGAGAACATTATTAAAGTCTGAAGGAATAATGAACAACATGACAGGAAGCACATTAGAGCACATACAAGAATATATTTGCCTACTAAGAGATCTGCATAAATATGCTTATCCCTGCTATTTAGGAAGACAAAAATACCAAAGGAAAAAATGGAAACAAAAGGACAGTAAAGGTAGAGACATAAAGGCCTTAAAAAAAATTATATGAAGCCAGAGGTAGGGGATACATTTTTTTTGGTATTTTGTGCTCCTGAACACTCAAAAGTTCAGCTGCTCTGCCAAAACTTCTCTGAGCCAGCTGAGTGGATTGGCCTGTGCTGCACTCAGTATATTTTTTTTTAACTTCTTTGTGTCTGCTTTGGCTCCTGGGCTGTGTTTCTCTGAGGTATTTAGAGGGAGAACATACCTCTCCAGAAGCTGTGGAACAAAAGAGTTCAGAGAGGACTTTTGGACAAATTTCTCTCCCCTAAGTCTGTAGGGAGCATGAATAATCTTTACAGGCCTTCAGAAATCCCTTGGCTGAAGGGAGGTATTATTCTCTCTCTTTAGAAATAATGCCAAGAGCACAGAACCCTTTCACAGCAGGGAAAAAACTGAAGGTACATATCTGATCATTCATACCTGAGTATGTTATCCCAAAATCCCAAAGAATGTTCTGAAATTCAGACCCAGAGAAGCCTCAGTTCCTGTCTGTGGATTAAAGCTCATCCATAAACTATTTCAACCTACCAAATCTCATTAATTTCAACTGTATTTAACTCATGTAGAGAGTTGCACAGCTGTGGGCTGACGCGCCCTCTAGATGGGTTTCACTCATCATGGAATTACCATGAGATCCAGACTCCAAGGTCTTGATTGTGCTGCTGGAGTAGGCAGACAGTGGGAATTTCACACAACTTTTCTTCCTGGCATTGCCCCTCAGCTGCCAGATCCAGCAGGTGGATCTGCTGCCCAAGAGGGGAGCAGAGGAGAGAAGGTGAGCTGCCTTCTCCTCCCCATTCTCCTCTCCCCTCCTCTCCATCCTGTTCTCCTTCAAAGTCCTGCACAGAAGTGTCTGTGCCATGAGGGTGGACCTGGATTTGTCCCTGGAGCTCCCCTTCAGTGCCATATCTGAGCCAGCAGCAAGGCACTCTGCTCTGGCACAGGCAGGAGCAGAGGCAAACAGAGAGGGGTTCATTTGTGTCGCAGAGAAATGTCCTTGGCTCTTTGCAAACTCCATCTTTTAACTGAGGTGCTGTGATATTTAGAAATTGAAAGGACAAAGAGCTAAAACATTTAAAGGTGCAGAGGAAGGAGAGGTAGCCTGTTTTCCATTCACAGAGGCATCTGTGAATTCTGATAAAAACATCTCCCAGAAAAAAACTTGATCAAAAATTTACTCCCAAAATGATATTTCTCAACTTTTGCTGTGGATTTCACACTGCTCCTGATAAAAAACAATAACAAACCCTACCTTGTAACTACAGAAAATTATATCTGCTCTTTCAAGTTGAAAAGAGGACCATTTTGATATTTACCTTTGGCATTTTTGTCTATGAGGCAGGCACAATCTGAGACAATAATTTTAGAGTAATTATGTGTCCTCCTGTCATGTCTGTTTGATTTCTAGCTTTCTCTGCTTTTCCCATGTGTTTTTTTTTTTTTTTTTTTTGGGTTTGGTTTTTTTTTTTTTTTATATATTTAAAAGGCAATGATTTCAATAAATGCTTCATAAAGTTCAATCAATTTGTCAAAACATGATCTTCATTCCTAATTAATGTAATGGGATAGCACGGCTAATGTATCAAATTTTATGCTTTGGATCCCAAAGGGGATCACAAGATGAGGAGCTTTTGAAACAAAGATGTGATTCATGATGTGAAGCACAGAATGCAAATAATCAGATTCATGGAAATGAATTTTGAAGACAGTATATGCTGAAAAACAAATAAAATAGGATGAAAAGCTTGAAATGTTTCTGTAGTTGGCAGAAAGGAGGGGATGCAGCCTGGAAAAATATACTGTCTGGTTTTATTTACTGGTCTTCAGCAACTAGGAAACATTGGTGTTACATTTGTCTAATTTATTTTGTTCCTTGAACATGAAGTGTGCTGTCTTGCTCTTCTTCCCATCCTAAAATGAAACAAGCAGCCACATCCTTATGTTCTACAAAAGAAATTTACCATAGAGAATTTAATCTCTCCTGCATTCTTGGAATTTTACATTCCTTTTAGCAATGACTTTGTTGCATTTTTTCTTCTGCCATATGCTGGACCACCCTTAATATCCCTAGCTGAACTACTACATTTAGAAAATCTGCATTTTCCAAGCCATGGAGGCATGAATGAGTGTCTCAGCACTTTCCCCTCACTCTAATTCAGAATGAGAGTAAAGAAGTTTTCCTCAGACTTCCTAGCAAGACCAACTAGCTAAGCTTTTAAGATAATTAATTATTTTCAGTGATTTTGAGGAGAGAAATCACATATCTTCAAGACAAGAAGAGATCATGTGATTTCTAAAATGACGTGGCATTTGCCTTAGTTTGTCAGAGGCAATGGAAGCCACTAAAACTGGGCACTGAAGATGCTCAACCTTAACTCTTCAGCTCCTTTACTGGTAAGAGCCAGGCTTTTTACACAGTTCTGATGGGCTGCTGAGGTCAATGGGATGCTTCCATAGCACAACATTTTCCTGCTGCCATCTTTTTTTTTTTTTTTTTTTCCTGGCAAAAGAATTCCTGGACAGGGCACTAAGAAAGATTTTGTGGTTGGACTCCAGTGTCTTGTATTTTCTTGTTCCCTCTCTCTCACTTTTTCGTGAGGGAAGACTCCAGATGTTAGTCCTTGGCACAAAATGAGTAAACACCTGCTCAAAAATGGTTTTTTGTTCTACAGTTACTTTAGTTTTTGTTTTTTTTTTTTTTCCAGAACTCCATTCTGATGAGTGAAAATGTCCCATTCATAAAGTATTTGTGCAAGCATTTGTTACAGTCCTGGCACTGGCCTTTAGCTTAAACAGCTCATCTCCTTCCCTGGTGCTTAGGTTCTGATGCATTTGTACTCAGCAGTCAGATCTCTTCACAATCTCTGTTTCTGAAATGCTCAGATTCATCACTGTCCTGCCCCTAGGTAGTTTTTCTATATTCCTGATGACCCAGGGATTTGAATGTTGCATAATGTTGCAGACAAGGTTTCTTCAGTGCCTTGGACTGTTTAATTATTAATTCCTTAACTCTAGTAGAAGTGTCTCACCTGGCATCATATATTCTTTTTCTGTGGCATTTTCAGTAAATGGTCACTCAGGTCATGTTCCACAATTAGTTTCCATTAAAAGATTTTCTGTAACATTTCTGCTGTGTGTCAAAGGTGAGTCTGAGTCACAGAATGGGTAAGGCTGGAAGAATGAAAAAAAACTCACTAAATATAAAACCAAAAACCTCATGACTAAAAAGTTCTCTAACACAGCCCGAGAAAAACTAATTTTGTGAGAATCAATGGGCTGTAGTAGAATTAACACTGCTAAGAAACAGAAGTTGAAAGATCAGGCAGCAAGACAGAAACATAATGTTCAAACACTTTTTGAATTAGAATTGCACATTATCTGTCTGAATGTGCCTCTGCAGCGTAGCAAGATGTGTTATCTGTTAGAGAGCTAGCACAGACTGCTTGAGTCAGCACTGCATCCACCGGCTGCTCTTTGTTTCTGTCATTGATTCTCTTAAAAACCCAACACCTTATGAAAAATGCGGGGAAAAGAATTCTGATGCTTGGATTGTGAAAGGAAATGTAGTAGTCCTTGTGAATTTGAAATATGTAAACTGTTTATAGCTTAAATTGCTATACAGGGCCCAAAGATTTAGATTTCTAGAGACGTTTAAGAGGAAAAAGCTCTACACATTCTGGATGGATTTTTTTTCTTTCAGGCTGTTAACACTTGACGTGTGCATCTTTTCAAGCCCTTAATCTAATGACCTTAAAAACAACAAAATGGCCTTATCTTCAAAATAAAATACTGTACTTACAGAATTTCAGGATCAAGTACTACAGCAAATCTCATGGAAAATGTGAATTAATTAATTATTAGGACAATTCCTAGATCCCACCTTGTTCCCTTTTGATTTAGTGAGCCTGGATGTTTTCCTTTGCTGGGAGATGTTGCAAGGGTTTTGCAGATTTAGAGTGACAGAAATCTTTAATGTTTTCACTGGTCTCTTCCCAACAAGTGTTGGGTTCACCCACACATAAAATCAGGGTATAAGGAGAACATCCATATTTTGTGCTTTATCTCTAGAAGCATGATATTACATTCTTGTTATTCAGCTTCAAGCATGAAATTTGTCCTCATAATTGTGGACTCAGTGAAACTATGTCATATTTTCACCAAAAATAATAAAACCTATTCTCAGTGGTAATGAGGTAAATCTGAGAAATTCCACAGACTTGTCAGGTTTTATGGATGAGTAATAGATAGAATCTTGTACTTTTCTCTAGAGAAGAAATATCTGAAAAATAATTAAAAAAAAAGAAACTTTGAAGAAAAATATTGTCTCTTACATAACCAAAAATAGTTGAAAAATAAAACCTCCTCAGGAAGAAAAATATATTTGAGTGGGTCTACATTTTACTGCCATAGAGATATGATTTACTCTATAACAATCCCTGTGTGCTGTCTTTGCATTAATCTCACTGATCAAGAAATTAAATTAAATTCCAGAATCTTTAGGCCCATGATAATGGCTTAACAGAAGGAGTCATTAATGACATAAATTATACTCACAGCTGTTAGCAACATGTAAGTATCTTGTTTTCCCTCTTTTGGTTTAGATGACAGTCAATTAGCTCAGTGATATTTACACTAATATTTTATTTATTTGGTGCAATTGTCCATCTGTTTCAGTAGTGATGGACATTTTAATGATTCTCCTGGATGTAAAGGAATTAGATTTATTTACTGCTACCCTTTCCCAGGAGGTAAAATAAGCCATGCTCATAATTTTCCTACATACAGTAAAGCCTTCAGACACAGATGTTGTCTTCCCTCTCTATTTCACAAACTCTTGGTGAAATCATCAGACAAGCCATGCATTTCTTGACTCCAGGTGAGCGGTTAAGGGATCAAAGTTAATTTCAGGTTAAATATTTATGGATTAGCCCCGTGTTGTTTTATATTCTGAGGCTTTTACATATAGGATCATTATATCTAGAGGGGAGCAATACATATCAAAGGAAAACTGAAATGGGTCCCATCAGCATTTTGCAAAACATGCATGTTCCCTTTAACAGCTGTTT
Organism: Pyrgilauda ruficollis; assembly: GCF_017590135.1. Taxonomy (NCBI): domain Eukaryota; kingdom Metazoa; phylum Chordata; class Aves; order Passeriformes; family Passeridae; genus Pyrgilauda; species Pyrgilauda ruficollis. The sequence continues at coordinate 5,550,031 of NW_024526377.1, forward strand.
TTAAGGGTTCTAGCCTTAGAGGTTGTGGAAAATGTGAACTGTCCTACTGTATGAGAGGGGTTTGTACACAGCTGTCTTGTAATGGTCTCTAATAAAGAAGGGATTAAAGCATGTGAACCTTCTGAATGTTTTACTGTTGATTAACTGAAATTAATGAGGCGTTCATGTCTGGCTCTTTCCTCGGGCTATATTCACTGAATGGCAATTAATTATGAACAAATAATTGTAAATTCATATTTCTAAAATTATACAAACAAGACAATCCTGAATTAATCTGGATTTTTTTACATGACTTCTTTATGAAACAAAGTCCAAGCACGCTTGATTTCCACCTTGCTATGGATGTGTCATTTACTGGGCTAACATAATGTATTTACTTTTCATGCAACTGCATTGATCAAGAAAATAAATTGTGTCCAAGAGTTACAGGTTTTATTCTCCCTTAGGAAAATGGCTCACTCTAAGACATCATTAATGTAGTAAATCATAGTCAGAAATGTTGACACCAGAAAAGCATCTTATGTGCTTCTTTTTGATGTAACTGAGCATCAATTAGTTCAGTGACATTTGCATAAATACCTCTATTTTGTGGGTAGGATTGTCCATCTGTTTCACTAAGAACTTAATTATCATGTTTTTTCTGGAAAAGAAGAAATTAATTTTTCCAATGGTTAGCAGTTTCTATAACACAAAGCAGCCATGTTCACTAGAAAACAACAAATAAATATAATCTGATTAAATATTTTGTCTTGGAAAATAAGATGATAATTAACGAAAACAAAAAATAGCTCTAAATTATAACAAAGGATTAGTTCTAGATTTTAAGGCCATAATTCTCATTATGTTAACTATCACAGCTCAGTATTAATGCCTTCTTTCTTAAGAATCATGCCAAGACCTCGGGGTTTTATTTTGTTACTTACAGCACAATTAGGGAGGGGAATCTCAGTCCTTCCCACTCCTCCCAGCTTGACATGTGGGCCAGCAAGAGATGCCCAGAACCTGGAGAGGGATCAAAGGTCAGCAGGAGAGGACCTGGAGGGCAGCCCAGAGGAATTCCAGGCACTCCAGCCAGGGAGTCAGTGTCATTGGGGGCCCAAATTAAGTGCCTTTATCACATGCTTGGAGCATAGGAACAAACAAGGAAGGTTAGGGCTGTGCAGGTGCCTGCAGGGCTGTGATTTTATGGATATCATGGAGATGTGATGCAATGGCTGCTATGACTGGATTGTGGAAGACTGTGGTGGGGAGGAATATGGGCTCTAGAAAGGACAGGCAGGAAGATGAGGATGACACCCTCAATGTCAGTGACCAGCTGGTGTGCACAGGGCTTCACCTGGGGATGGATGAGGAGCTCATGGATCAGGATGGAAGCGTGGGCAGGGGCAGGTGATATTAAAATGAGGGTCTGCTACAGGTTGGCCAGCCAGAAATTCTGAATGGCTGAGGGCCTTTCCAGACATGGGGCAGCAGCCCCACAGTCACAAGATCTGGTCTTCACAGGGGGTTTCAAGCATGCTGGTGTCTGCTTGAGGGATAAGACTGAGGTTGAGGCAGCCCAGGAGGTGCCGGCACAAGGAGGGCACTCAACAAGCTCTGGACTTCAGGGTGGCAGACTTTGGCCTTTTCAAGGATTTCCTTGGTAGAGTGCCATGAGATAGAGCCCTGGAGCAACACATCCTGGCAAAAAGGAAGTTGGGCAAAGACACCAGGAGGCCTGTGTGGATGAAAAAGTAGGTCGTGGACAAATTCAAACACAAAAGCCAGGTTGGATGGGACCTTGGGAAAGCTGGTCTAGCAGGTCTGCAGAGAAGGGTTTGATTCTGTGATTCTTTGAATCTGTGATTCTCTGATTCTGTGATAGTGTGAGATATCCCTGCCTTAGGCAGGAGGCATGGAATTAGATTAAGATCCCTTCCGACCTCAAACATTCTGTTTTTCTGAGTGTCTCAGGCAAGACCAAGGGCAACAGTCAGCTGCAAGAGCAACTTCACCATTTCATCAGAGCTAAGCCACACTGATATGGTGGCATAAATCACATACTCTGCCCTTGTCTTTTCTTGATTTTACTTGATTTAAAGCTCACAGAATTAGCTGTTTGCACAATTTTCACATGGTATTGCAAGGTCGTTCTTTTCTCTTGAGCTTTCTGTCCTCCCTCTGATGTTCATAATCACACACTATTCCTCTCTTCCTTATGAAAGTGACTCATGAACAGATGAGGAAACTTTACAATTTTTCAAACTGATCCCTAGCTGAATTAATTGCTGTAAATTAGTAGCTCTGGAGGTATGAGTGTCCACCTTCCAGTACTTCACCTGTAATACAAGAAGAGACTAGCTGCCAAGAACACTTGCAAAGTATCTCCTTTCATGCAAATGATAAAGGCCTTTGTTCTTGGAACTGACAAGCCAGAGTTGCAGTTTCATTTCCTTATGTGTTATCCAGTCTGTAATTGTTAAGCTTTTGGCTTTAACATGTAGATTTATTCCATCTCCAACAAAGCTTTGATCTATAATTTAGCCCAAGAGTTTGAGTTGCCCCTTGTGTCCAGGACTATTAAATCAAAACTAATTTTGTTAAAGTTGGTGGACAGCCATTGCAGTTGTTGCAGTGAAGAATTGGTGTATGTGAAGAAGAGAGTGAGACCTCTAGTCTGGACCCAATTCTGAAAGCCTCTTCCTTGAGTTTTCCAGCTAAATTTTTGCTTTGCTGAAAATGTGCAGGTTGCTTGAAAATTCAGTGCTTTTACAGATGCCCTTTTCCATGTCTTACACACATTAAAATTTTACCATGGATAAAATAAATGAACAAATTAATTGAAATTGGGCAATCTTTACCCTTTTTCTCTGCCTCAGTTCAATGGGGTATTTTACACCACAATTTTTTGATGGTCCCGTCTGTGGTAAAAATCATGACCATCAAAGTCTGCTTACCCTGGGAAGTTAATTTAACTACATTGCACGTACCAGACTTAAGGAAGTTTCCCCATAGCAGTGCACTGGGAAGGGAAACAGCAATACAAAAGAGCATGGAAACAGAATACTTGTGGACAATATAACAAAAAAGTCTTTGAGTTCCTTTAATGCAACATCTGATACCACTAACAAATGTATTCAGGAAAAATAAACTAATAAACCCTCACCACATTTTCTCTTTGCACATTCCCATTTCTATATGCAAGTAAAAACAAGGGAGATTTAATGGAGGAGGAGATTACTGTACTAATGAAGGGATAGGATGAAATATTAGAGAATAACAAAAGCTCATATAGAACATAATTTACTTTTCAGTGTAACAAAATGACATGACTACAGATAAAGAGTTTGTTTTCATTTTCTGTACAATCTGTTTGCTAATATAATTCAGTTGTTAAACAGAGAAAAAACATTTCTAAAATCTTGCCAGAAGGCCCAACTCATAATACCACCTAAGAAAATCCAAGTTTCACCAGTTTAAACCTGTCCCTATGGGTCTCCTGGGCTGTTCTTGCTCCACACCAGATTAATTCAAAGCATAATTCCTTCCTCTGATTCAAAATTAATATGGCAGCATAGATGCCTATGCCATTTTTTTCTGAAATGTATATATATATATCCAATTCTAAATTAGTCTCTAAGGATTAAATACCACAAGGACTGGACCATTTTCAGTTGTTTCTGGACTCCCTGACTCCAAGAAAACACAATATGTGCAACAGCATTTCCTATAACACCTTATGTAACACCTTCTCTGATTGCTTAGATAAATGTTTCTGAAGATTTTATAATTACAGCATTGCTTTACTCATTCTTTCTCATGTTTCAGTGCTTCTCTCTTGTCCTAATGCTAACCACATGTACATTTGGTGATCAAAATAGTGCTTCAGAAACAATCCAAAATGTGTCTTATATGTCTAATATTCATACCCTTAAATTCCTTGTAGTGTTAGCACTTACGAGATCTCTCCATGTTCTTGCAATCCCTTTATTTCTGTAGACTTTAGAATACCTTTAGAATACCTTTAGAATACCTTGAAATTTTGCCCTGGTATGGGCACAGTCTGCCTTTTCAGCCAGCAGTACACTAAGGGGCTGTGAGCATTCAGGTACTTTCATACTTTTTCTTACAGAAAGGTTTCTTTGAATTGGGTGGAGATTTAGCAGCATATTCTCCCAGCCTTATGCAAAAGACATTAAAAATACTAATAATCTCAGTTAGCTATTGGGAGCTGAACTGATTAAATGGCTAGTGAAGGTAAAGCACTATGGAAATGTGAAGTGCTTTACACTTGGTGCTATTGTGATAATTAAGACCAATTCTGTTCAAATTCTTTTCTCAAGGCTTAGACCCCCTGTTAAATTAGTTCAATTTAAGGAGTTACCAAGCATTAGTAGAGCTGCAGTAGCTGCCCTTATTTGTACTCTTATCCCATAGCAGCAGTCTGATAATTTCATTTAATGTAGCTTCCAGTAAAATTATGTTCACTACATTATAGCTAGATTGTTATTGCAGAAAAACATCAATGGGCATTGAAAGAAGCCCACTTTCACTCTTCCCATTGCTGTGTGGTCCTTACACTCCCTTTTCTTTTATGAAACATCTATACAGCTGTGTACTAAAATAAATTAATTGATCCAACTGAAAAACAAATTTTTCATTCTTATTATTATTATTATTGTTGCTGTTGCTATCCTGAATACTGGTTAGTTTTCAGGTCTATTTTGCTCTAAGCTCGTGTGATGTGATCAGCCTCAGAAAAGAGGAAGGGTAGCATTTCTTCTTTTAGTACTGTGCCAGCTTAAAACCTATATTGGACTACAGCTTGTCTCACCTGAACCTGAATTTGATGTAGGTGAGGAGAACACAAAGCACAGAGTAGATAATTTTGTGAGGGTTGCTAGTCTTAGGAACTTAGAACTGTTGAGCCCTCAGCATTTATGATGTTTTGGAAGGAGCGGAATATTTTATCTCCGTTTCTTAATTGCCAACTGAAAACTTATGAACTTGAAATTTTATTGATTTTTGCTTGAAATTCCAACATCCATGTGTATTCTCTTTGTCTTATGGCAACTAGAAAGTGAAGACAAAAAATATTTTCATGAAACAAGTGCAGCTTTTCATAGGAGGTAAATTGCTTATCTTAAGTTATTTTTCATCTTTTAAAAGCCAATTTTAAATAACAAAAAAGTAATATGACATGCTTTACATATGTAAAAATAAATGTTCTCTGTGTGAATTGTGTCTTCATAGAACCACAGGATAGGTAAGGCTGGAAGGGACCACAGTGAGTCACCTGGTCCAAACTCCCTGTTCAAACAGGGTCATCCCAGAGCACATGGAACAGGATTTTACCCAGGTGATTTTTCAATCTTTTCAGTGGGGGAGACTCCACAGCCTCTCTGGGCAGTCTGTTCCAGTGCTTGGTCACCTGCACAATGAAGAACTTCTTCCTCACACTCAGGTGGAACTTTCTGTGCATGTTTGTGCCCACTGCCTCTCCTGCTGCTCAGCATCACCAAGAACAGCCTGGCTCCACTCTCCTGACACTCACCCTTCAGACACTCATAGACATTGATGAGATCCCCCTCAGTCCTCTCTTCTGGAGGCTGAACAGGCCCAGCTCCCTCCCATCTGAACTGTTTTAAAACAAAATGCAGCTTCTCATGCAGCAAAGCCTGGACTTCAAGGCTTAAATGATCTACACCACAAAAGAAAAAAAAATTTAAAAAATGTATTTGTGGTTTGCTTGAGAAAATGCCAATGAATTTTTTAAAGTTAAGACTCACTTTGTGGATTTCTTCATTGATTTTAAGGAGAGAGAGCCTGAAAGCTTTGAGCACTCATAAGTGTCAGACATAAAACCAATTGGCAAAGACCAAAGTAATGGTAGACATATATACTTAAAAAATACTTACCTACAAAATATTTGGGTATTAGTCCCAATCTCCAGATTACTAATTATGCTCATTAGACATAAAAGTCCAACTCTTATCATGATTCCAGTGGACTGAAGTTAATATTTCCAGTTAAACCACAAAGCAAACAGAATCTATAATGTTTTGATGTAACCACCATGGTTGTTTCCTGTGAATGAAGAAATGAAGTAACTACAAAAATATGTAGAAAGGTGTTTTAAAACCACAGAGTGAAAGCATACAAAAAAATGTGTGGTTTAGACTGTAGTCTGCCTTACAGCAGCTTTGGAAAAGGAGGCTCAAATCCAGCCTTCCTATAGGAACAGTACTGACAGCAATCCAAAATATCAGGAGATCCTTCCTGTAACAAGGTTTCAAAAAGCTTCTGAGTAGATTATTGGTGTCACCATGACATTACCACCAGCACAAAATTATATGATTGGGTAACTTTTACTGGCAGACACTTAAGTCATGACAAATTTAGGTTCCTCAGCAACTGGAAACGTTTTTTGAGTATTTCAATTAGGGACATATTGCCCAAACCAGCAGAAATAAATCCCTTGATGAAAACACCCATTTTATGTATTAATTTTCTGCTACATTAAAGCCATTTTAAAAAAAAATTATCTGGTTACATGTTCTTGGGTTTTTTTCTGCAAGATTATTAAACCTTGTAAAGATTCCTTACCAATTTGCTCTGCACAATGCTTTTTTTATCTTGAGATCACTAGTTTGTCTTTTTTTTTTCTGTGATCTATTGACAACTGAAGTGGCTTCACACTTTAGAAAACGCTGCGAATTACTATGTGTGAGCAGCATACTGTAATTCTGCACTGCTGAAATGTGTAATGCCTTCACTGCCTAGACCTTGTGGGAGGAGAAAAACCCCACACTTTCCCATTCAAGGCTAAATATGCTTTTGAATGCCATGTCTTCCCATAAAGTGCCACAATTTGCAGAAGTGAACAGGTCTGTGCTGACTTGTAATAACCAGGGATCTTGGTATGCAGAATTAATTAATACACCATTGCAAGCTCTTTGTGTCACAGCGTTCATTCTGGTATTTCTTTCTTGACTGTCAGTGTTTGTGGTTTTAACAGCTTGAGTGAGAATTATTTAGTCCCTTCCTCTGATATGAGTAACCCCAGATATCTGACAACAAGTATTTGGAACAACTTCATAGGTCATGCCCATCAGCTCCTTTAGCCCTGGGTATTTCTTCTTTTTTCTGTCATGAAAATCATTCCAACAATGGCTGAATGTGTCTGAGCAGCTTGTGCATTAAGATCCAGACTTTCCAAAAGGGCTGGATTCCATTTTCAGAACTGTGAACTCCCAAAGTGATGCCTCGTGAAGGCTGACCTAGAACAGAGGCTAGACAGAGTTAAAGAATAAAGTGGGTATTTATTAAAAAGGCCTCAATGGATCCATCTTGGGCAGCACAAGACCCCAGCCAAGGCTACACCCAAGATGAACCAAAATGGTCACAAAATGCACAACCAGTCACAAGGTCTCTCACTTTTATAAGTTTTGGTCCATTAGCATATTGGAGTTAATTGTCCAATTATAGCTGTAACTTATGAAGTCCTATCTTTCTTGTTTTTCTCTCTTCAGTCCATGTTGTTTATGCTCTTGGCCCTGAAATTTGGATCATTTGTCCTTGGTCCCCAGCTAGAGAAGGAATTGTTTTGTCTACCTATCCTGTGAAGAGAGCTTACTGTCCCCTAATATGAAGCTCAGAACTACACACTAAAGCAGTACAGAATCTGAAAAATATAAAAGCTAAAACCTGAGTCATCAAAAGCACCTACAAAAACATTTAGCACAGTCTTAAGCAGCATGTGAAGTGCACTGAAGTAAAATCCAACCAGAAATTTGGTGACCCTGCTGACCTCATACCCAAACCATCCATTCAGGGCTAATATGGAACATTACATGTGGCAGATTCCTGCCTTTCCAAAGCTGCAGCTGGAGGCCAGGTGGGATACCTGGGGACACCTCAAAGACTGGATTCCTGCATACAGAGAAGAGAAACAAGGCAGTGGATGTAACAGAACAGCTCAGCTCCCCCTGCACTGGTTGGCCACCTGAATATCTCTCCAGGCACCATGGCTTGGGTGGGTTGAGGGCTCAGTTCATTTCCCCACATGAGACACCTGAGATGCTCTACCCCTCTTGCCTCCAGACACCCCTGGGAAGAGTTCAGGTCTCACATATTTCTCCTGTGCCATGTCTGCCAGCCCTAGGCGATGTCTTGAACATAGTAAAGCACCTCAGATAACACCAGACCTCTGTGTTTAGTGTTGTATGATGATAGTTAGAACTTCAATGAAATCCTCCTTTTATGACTTTTGACAAGTCAAACCAAGTCAATTTTCTCAGATGCTCAAAGTTATTGGGTTTTTTTCTCAAGATGCACAGCTTAATTACCTAACTGTCCAAGGAAGAGCCCACAGCCAGCTCTGGGGTTATCCACTCACTTAGCCAGGAAGAGTTTATATATTAATTTATATATTAACATATTAACATCCCTTGTCTAAAGTGGACATAAGACATTATTCCCCTCATTGGAACAGTAAGAGGATGATACAGCTGTACCATTTAAAATTAACAGACTGAACTCAAAACAGTTCAGTACCCTCTTGCCTCCCACAGATGCAGAGAACTTCAAAGTTCCCTGGAGAGATGGATACAGCCCTGCAGACTCCAACATTGTACAAACATTCACCAGCTGCAGCTTCTCAAAGAGAAATGCTTTTCTATAGATGTCCTCCTTCTTCTGTTTCCTGGGATCAGACTTGACATTGGTAGGTTCTGCATCTTTCTCTTGCTTTTAGCCATAATCTGGTGGAAGAGACTGAAAGCAGTCTCCTTGGGTTAGATTTGATTCTGCTTTTTTCAGGAGGAATACTTAATTGTTTTCCTTGTGCTGCATTTGGGACACAGGTGGTGTTACAAAGCTGTGTTGAAGAAAATGAATGCAAAACCTGAGATGGTTTTCATTCTCTACAATTTACTGTAAAACGCCACACTTCCCTTTAATTATTTTTTAGGCAAGCTAAAATATTTGCAAGTCTTTGTTGCTTTGATATAGTTTTTAAAAGATTCTTTGTAACTTCTAAATGACTGTGTCTCTTTACTAAATTCTCAGACTTGTGATTGCCTATTTCCAGGCACTCAGAAATGGGATGTGTGTCCTTGGAAGTTTGGTCTATCTGAGGTTATCTGTACGACAAGATAAATACTCTCCTTAAGTGCCAAACAGAAGAAATCCAAGGTACTTTGACATTCCCATCTGCCTTGTTGGATATTTGCCTCTTCATTCCTCAGTGTGAGGCATTCAGGATCTGTTTAGGAAATGCTGAGTGCAAAGGTCAAGTGCTGAGCCCAAGTTTTCCTGCCCTGAGGTATTCAGGTGCTCAGCCTAAATTTGCATTTGATCTTGGGACTTTCATGGTATCAAACATGAGTCTGGACTTGATCTCTGTCTTGGAACTTGGAGTTCAAGGGGCATAATATGAGCATCTTGTACTAAGGCATTTGGCAGTTCATGTTCATGAAGCCCCTTAAAAGACTGCTTCAATGCAGCTCTGAGCATATATATGTGTGTGTATATATATATATATATACACACACATACATGTACCATAAATACATATGTCCTATTTAGAACAATGTTTTGCCTAAATGAATTTTTATAGTTCTAACCTTGCAGGACTGATTCACCTGCCATTTATGCCAGAGTGGTTTGACTGATTACAGCAAACCTTACTCAAAAATGAGTGAATCAGTCCCTCATTTTCTCACTGTAACTACTAAATTTGTTGGCTGTGAATTCTTGGAAGCAAGAACAGGAGCACAAGACAGTGTTAATACAAATTTGTAATGAATTTGCTGTGTTGATGCTGATAGGTTTTCATGTTTGGGATTTGGGGTTTATTTGATGTTACTCGCTGTACACATCCTGACACCTAAGTCAGGGAAAATACATCATTATTAAGCTGTTATATGCATTAACCTTATCTAAAGATAGCCAGATGTGCATTTTCAAAATTACCTTTCTAGGACTTTCTTGGGAAGAATTAAATCTTAGTCCAGCAGACACTGTGAAGGGGAAAAGCAGCTATTTTGCTGCATTTTCTTATTATACCCAAGTCTGGTGCTATTTGAAAGAAATCTTTCAGCTAAGAAAATGACACAAAATTGATATGATAAAGCAAGGTCTGGGACAATCAAAAATGTTTGCACTTCCAGCATTTTCCTTCATCTTGACTTATTTAAAAAAAAAAAAATTCCAACTACTTGAAAGGACCTCAAGCACCAGGCTGTGACAAGATGCTCCTCACTGTACATTTGCTGGCTTGCAACTTCAGTAAGGAGCAGTGCATGCCCAGGGAGAGCTGGAGGGAAGAATCCTCTTCAGAAAATCCAGAACAGCATGGCAGCACCTGAAGGATTTTGAAGGAAATCCTTCAAAACTTTTCCAATTATCCTATTTCTTCTCCCTGCACCCACCTGGCAGAGCCTTCATGATCCATCCTGTTGTGTATAACACTGCAGAGAGACATCTGCTTTTGTACACTGTTATATTTATATAGCTTGTTTTCCAGAATGCCTCACTCTGACTCTGCTCAGGAATGACAGATGAAGCAAAGCCATGTCACCAGCCAGGGTAATTGTGCCACCCCTGCCTGAATTCCCATGATGACTTTAACTTGCCCTACGACACTGCACAGGGATGCAACTCTATTTGCTGAATAATGCCTGAGTCTTCCTCACAGCAGCATTGTGTGAATGAGGTGAAATGAGGTGAAATGAAATAAGGTGGCTGGGAGGGGCTGGAAGTACTCAGGTTTGTCTGACTGCTCTGACACAGGAACACAAGGAGAGGGGGTGGTGAGGACAGGACCCCTCTCCAACAGCAGAGAACCTCAAATTAGCTGAACACTGCTAGAAACAAATTTCCAGTTATTTCCCCTCTAAGAAATGGCAGTCTGGAGACAGGGAAATTGGGAATTGGAGATGAAGGTTAGTGAGTCATTCTCAAAAAGGTTTGTCATCAATTCGCTGCTATGTTTTGCCCTGACAGTAAATGCACAATGCACAGCCTTGCTTTCATTTCTGCTGCAATTTTAAGATCAGGTATTTGATTAAAGTCATTAAAGGGTGCCACACTCTTTGTGTGGAAGAGCCTGAAGACCTCTCACAGGAACGAGCCTTCACTCCCAGTGTCCCAGTGTAACTATTATTCCACTATTGTGCTCTCTGTAGAAGACTAATATTTAATGACTTTTGATAGACACTTCAGACTATGCCTATTTTATCCATATTTGTGATTCAGATTGTCTTCCTTCCTTTCATATTTTATTACCAAAGGGGGAAAACTGCCTCCTGGCAGGTTTGCAGGTTCTAATAAGGCCTTCAGTCTCCTTGCACTAGATCTCATAGCAGTAGAAACAGGAGTGATCACTCTTCCTGATTTTTTTACTTCTTTTTTCAATACTTCTGGCCCATCTGAGGCAGGGCTCCACAGGCAATTCAGGGTAGTTGGAAGCCTTAGTAAGCAAGAGTATGAAAGATCAAATCAAATTTAAAAAGCAGTTTTTAACTGTATGTTTGTTTCCTACTTTCCCCACCAGCCTCTCCACACACAGAATTTCCTTATGACCCCTAGGTCCCTCAGAGGTAAATAAACAGCCTGTTGCTAAGTGTCTTTACCTGTGGGTCTGATGCCACCAGATACTCTCATTCCATCTTCTGAACTGGAAAACAGCTAAATCCAGCCTCATTTTGTGGTGATGCCTGGGAGGAGCCAGTGGGCAGCAGAGACACCATGCATAAAGTGGGAGAGAGCATCAGTCCCAGCAGAGAGGATCACTGGTCTTGTGGGGACAGAGCTGCAGAGCATCTTCTCATGGCTGGGAGGCAACTCCTTTTCTCAGCTCTGTGAGGGGTCAGGGATGAGAGCTGACATGCTGGTTCCTTGGGTTTCAGCTGTGCAGCACGTTTGCTACAACGTGCCAGATTAGATCTGTAGCTTCCTTTGGTGATGACAGGCAAAGACTGGGGTCTGTCAGGGAGAAGGCATTTGAAATGTTGAGAGGTGAGCCACCTCTCTGCATTGTATGTTCTCTTAAGCAAGCACAAAACTTCTATGCTTGCTTCCAGAGTCAGATGTAGAAATATGACGTATATTATTTATCAGAAAAGAAATGCATTAGAACTGGAGGTGTAGCTGTGTTAGTAATCACCCTAACAGCTCTAAACTCCCTATCATTTGTCAGATGCGACTGGAGGCATTTATTACTATTTCCCCCCGTTTCAATTGAATTAGTCAATCCATTCTTTTCTATTTGCCATCTCCGTTCTGGCAGTTTCAAGAACCTGGAAGAATATTGTGACATGGACCATGGGGGGTTGATGTCTGAGAGCCTTGACTCTTCCTTTAACCTTTGTCTGTCTCAGGGAAACAGCTTAGGCTTGGGTCCTGCTGGTTACATGGATGGTGTGACCGAAAGCATTTCATTTGGCACTACTAGTAAAATCCTATCAAGACTGAGAAGTGTTTGCACCCATTATTCATCATGATGGTGGTTCAGATCACTTCCTTGAAGAATGAAAGCTGAGGTGTAACATCCAAATCTGGATATACAAATTGTCTTGTCTCAGATATAATTTGATGATTGACATGCCTTCTTTGAGGAGAAAGCATTTGTCTTCACAGCCTAGACCCAGTACAGCTCAGATATTGAACCATTTTCACTGCTTTTTCCAGATATTCTACCAGCAATTTACCTGAATGGGCTACAGAGGTTGGGATTAGATGTTTATTAAAATCACCGTTCCCTATCTCTAAACCAATGAGTGAGGACCATTTTTTTGTGATGGCCACGTTTTTCAAGGGCTTCAGATTTGGTACACTGGTCTCAGAGGAGCTTCCTGGGAGAGGCAGGATATTCCATGAGCTGTAATTCTTTTTCACAGTTTTCCAGCCCTGTTAGGGTTCACAGAAGATGCCAGCCCAGCATCTCTACAGCTGACTCAAGAGACTGCAGAGCAAAGGTAGCACTAATTTAATTGCCCAAACCATGCCTGCGTGCAAGCCACAAGCAACCTCTGCACAGAAGCAAATCACACGTTCAGCACATCCTGTGGGGAGCCTGACCTCAGCCTTAGGCAAGGGGACATTCTGTAGCACATTCCACAGAATCACAGAATGAACTAGGTTGGAAAAGACCTTTGAGATCATCAAGTCCAACCTATGACCCAACGCCTCCTCATGGCATTGAGTGCCACATCCAGTCTTTTTTTAAAACATGCCCAGGTGGCTCCACCACCTCCCTGGGCAGATGATTGCAGTGCCCAAACACTCCTTCAGTGAAAAAAAATTTCCTGATGTCTAAACTAAACTTTCCCTTGCATAGCTTAAGCACATCCCCAGCCAGAGCAAGTGGATTTTCCATTACAATCTGTGTCTTGCTGGATGTACCTGGTCCTCTCCATCCCTGCTTTGGCTTCTGCAAGACACCCTTTGTCCTCATCCTCTCTCAGCTTCCCTGCTCCGAGTGAGCTGAGACAGTGAGCCTCAAAGTCTGCCCTTTTTTAAGGCAGAAATCCAATAAAATATTGATGCCTCTGATGGCGCCAGATTCTCATCTGTGCTACTGCGTTCTTCTCACAGCAGACTAGTTTTCTGCTCTTCATCCTTTCAGGTTTTGGCAGCTACAATATTATCTTTTCCCACTGCTCTGGGTGCACTTTTGGCACCTTTCTCCTCTTTCTGTATCACTTTTATGAGGTCCCTACTCCTCTATCTCTCGTCTCTCTCCCCCTTCCTGTTCTGCACAGCTCTTTCCTCTCCCTTGTCCTCCCTCTCATTTCTCTGCCTTTTTTCTCTGTGTGTCATTTTCCTGGCACTCTTCTTGCTTGTCCCTTGCACTGGAATAACACCATCATTTCAAACCTCTCTTTTCTCCTCTCACAAGCCTCTTCCCACCTCCTCAATCCTTCCTCCACATCCTCCTTTTCAGCCTTACACTAAACTTTCTTCTCCTGAATTTCTCTTGGCTAAAAAATGGTGTTCCTCTTTGGGAAACAGCCTTCCTCTAAACAATAAAAAATAATAAATAATAAATAAAGCAGCTTTATTACATTTAAAAAAAGCAAAAACAAACAGCTACAGTGTTACACCTTCACTCCCAGACATCTGTTTACTCCGTCTCTTTGTTATGGGAAATTGGAAGCATTTCAGTTCATCTGGAACTTTGGGTATACCTGGTATTTACAGGGTGGAAAAATGTGATGGCAGTTTTGTCATAGAAGGAAAACTACAAAAAACATTTAAACTATATCTTTGCCATGACAATTTCTTTTGAACTAAATATACATACACAAAATGATCCTTGGGTACATAAATGTGCAGATATAATTAAGAAAAAAAAAAGGAATATTCAAGTGCTTTGCTTTGTTTAAGTGTTTACAATTACTCATTTTGGCAGAAGTTTGCCTAAGTTATTTTTATGGGGTTTATCATCCCTTCCCTTGAGTCCTCTTTTTTCATCATCACAGATTTGATATCTTTCTGTCATATATTATAGTCAGACTCTAAAGGACCATGGAGCATTTCTCAGTCTCCAGAAACTGACAACTGACAGATTGAATCTGAATGCTGAAGAATATATGACAGTGTTTATATTTATCAAGTTGCATATTTTATATATATTATACATACATACATATATATATATATATATATATAACACACAAGTGACAAATAATAAAGGATGAGTTTCTGTTTGTAAATGACTCTGCCTGTTAGTCCAAAACACTAGCAAGAGTCCAAATATTCCACATTACACTGACTAAGAAGTGCCCTAGTGCAATCATGCACTTGAACGTGTGCTTAATCTTGTGAGTATTACAGTGACAGTCAGGGTACATAAAGCACAGTCAAAGTTAAATATGTGCTTAATTGCTTTCCTGAAATATGACCTCCAATTTAAAAACAACAAAACAGAGTTGGAAAGCACAGTAACCCCTATTCATGCTCCTCAACCAAGTCAATTTAAAAAGGGTGCCTAAGAAAGAAAAAGCAATTCATCAGAAATCTGTGTTTTTTTCATGGCTACTTGCTGAGAAAAGTGTAAGAAATTCCCAAAAGTGTGACTGGGCTTGCAGGAAGTGATTACCCAAAGCAGGTGAGCCTTCTCAAATGGATTAGGCACAGGCACCATCTGTGTTCATGTATCTGTGGTGGATATGATGGAAATAGTGTACCCAAGAAGTCACATCTAATGTGTGTCTGACTTAGCAGGTAAAGCTTTTCTTTAGCCTCCGGTGATTTATTCAATAACAAGCTGTTGGGCTGAGACAAAATAAGGGATATGAAAATAAAGTTTCTCAAGAAAGGTCAGATGATCACCAACCAGCAGATATAATATAATTCAAAGCTGTTTGTCTGGATGTGAATTCACTGACCTATGGTTTCATTTGCTTGACTCACAGGAGGTGACCTCTCCTTCCCTCTTCATCCTAAAGTTGTGTAGTTGGCTTAATTTGTTAGAGTTCTGCCTCATTTGATTCTCCAGGAATAAGTGCTGCATTTAGAAAACAGTTTCTCCTTCCTCAAAGTCTTGAGCCTCAGGGTCAAAATAAATGTCAGCTTTCAGTGGTTTTTCTAAACATTTTCTTAAGAGTAGGCAAAAGGGACTTCAGCAAAGACTGTGAAGAGCCTAGAAATGCAGTCAATTTATAAAGCCCTGAAAAAAACCATGTTTATTTGTGCACAATTCAATTCAGCCCATGGTACAAACTGTGTAAAGAAGTCAGGTGTCCCAAACAAGAAGACTGTGTTGTCCCATCGCTGTGCCTTTCAGGGAGATCACAGCCCAGCACAGAGCCAGGAGCTGCACTCCCTCTTCTCTGCAATTGTTGTTCATGGTCACACCTGGAGAGGAATTCTGTAATTCTCTTATATTGGCAAAGATACCACAACCTTGAAAAAAAAATTGACTAAAATGTGGTTCTGCTGCTACGTCTGTTGGCTGGGCTGATGGTTTGTTGGAAAAGATACCACAACCTTGAAAAAAATGGACTAAAATGTGGTTCTGCTGCTACGTCTGTTGGCTGGGCTGATGGTTTGACAGCCCAGTGCTTATACTGAGCCACTGATTCCCTTTATCCCCATAGCCCAGTGCCCCTAACAGACCTACAAGGGTTCTTATTCAAGCAGAATAACCAGGCTGTCCTCCTTGGACCTTCCCTGTCAGTTACAAATTAGATTAATGAAGGCACCATAGAGGCAGAGGAAAGGGAGGACAGACACTACATAGAAGAAGAACAAGAATAGGAGAAAGCACAAGAATATAAAGAACTGTAGGATCTTTGCAGCTTAAAATCTATCTAAAAATTATATAGGAATGGGGGTGTGTATCAGGTGTTTAAGGGGAAAACAAAACAATTGTGACCAATATTTTGTCAAACCCCTGACACACTGAAACAGAAATATTAAAATGAGGAGTAATGCAAACATACCCAGTAAAACATCTGAATAATGTTAATTGCATCCTGTAGAGCCGTGCCTTTAGGAGTATGATTTAAGCATTCTAGACTAAGCTGGCTTTTATCTTTAAAGACATATTTTTCCTTGTGCTTCTTTGTCATTGCATACCCTTAAGTGAAAGAGGGTAAAGCTTTCTCATGGTGTTATAAAAACAATAAAATATTATTTTTGCATGAGGAGGCAAAGAGAAGGCAAGAGGAAGAGACAGGTGAGTCTTGTTTCATTTGAACCAAAAAGAAACTTTGTTTGAGGTGTGGGTTTCCTCTGCTAGTTGCTTTATGAACATTTACAAAGAGATGAATCAGGGGCTCCAGGCTGTCATGGACAATAGTTCAGGCTAATGAGAATAACACCATAGTATGGTAGCTTGAAATGTCCTCTTATCAACCAACAGCATTCACAGAACAAAGTGGAAGACCATTCATTTATATTTGTTGATTTAAGAAGGTATAAAGAGGAGTATTTTTGATCTTGAACCAACAAACATTTGATGTGAGGGCAAACAGAATTTTTTTAACTGTAGTACATGAAACGGTACTACTCCAATATAACAGTGTATGTTTAACTGTAAGGAGAAAAAGGAATGTTTTGATTGTGAAAATAATAAATAGGAGAGTTAAGATCAAGTCACACTCTGTGAGGGGTGTGATTGGTGTCTCAGGTCTGTTAGGATATGTCTGTGCTCTGTGTTTTTTCATTTGCTGAAGCAAAGCTCTGGGCTGAAACAGCAAAGTGCCTGTGTTCCTGCCCAGGGTACCTGAGGGGCCTCGTTCATCACAAAGCTCTGAGTGATGGCAAACACAACACCTCTGCCTGGGCCTGCTGCCCACAGCCCCTGTGCCTGTGCAGCTTGGGCTTTAGCAGGCACCAGGCTCCAGATGTCTTTTCTGCTGTAGAAAACAGCACAAGGCAGAAATTAAACCAGGCCCTGCTGGGCTGTTAATTAGTGAGTTGACTCGTCATTTTTATTGGAAGTATTAACCCAAGCAGAATTGTCAGAACTCATAGATTTGAGCACAGATGTATCAAACTTGGAACTACTGGGGAAAATGTTTTAAGTGGCAAGTTTGTTTCTGGGAGATGGGGATGAGGTGCAAGGGGTCCCTGTGAGGCAGCCCTGCAGCCAGAACTGTAATTTTTGGGATTTGTGTGAATGATCCTTTTCTACAGCCTGGAGGGACTCTGAATTCTTCCTGGCCTCCAGGGGGAAGCCTGGGAGCTTTCCCCCTGACACCCATTAGGACCTCCTGTAACAAAAATAACTGAATTTTCATTTTACATTCTTGGGAGGAGACATGCACAGCACCCATAATATTACCTGGGGGGTGTGTGCTTTCCAATCTCCTTCTTGTATTGGGTGGAAATTACACCTTAGGCAGTGTGGTGCTCCGTTACATATGACAGACTTAAACGTTACTTGATTAGAACATGGTGTGCTAGAAATTGAGATGTTCATGATGAAACTCTTCTAGAACAGCATGGTGAGATCACCATGCAGTGCCCTTGATCCCCTACAGAGAAGGAGAGCTGTTTCCACTGCCCCAGGCAGAGCACAGCAGCCCTCTCACATGCACTGGGTCCCATTTGCTCTCTTCAAGTATATTTTTAATAATGCATGGTCATGAAGTCTCTAAATCTGCATTGATGTCTCATTAAAATACTTGTCCTGTATAATATACAATACATTGAGAAAATATTTCGTTGTCTTTCTCTGTTAAAGTGTAGTTAACCTGTGATTCTACACAAGAAAACATATTTGAGATGACTGGTATCATTCCCATCCAGCCAGTTTCACTCTCCTTTT
This sequence comes from Pyrgilauda ruficollis, assembly GCF_017590135.1. Lineage (NCBI taxonomy): Eukaryota > Metazoa > Chordata > Aves > Passeriformes > Passeridae > Pyrgilauda > Pyrgilauda ruficollis. Next base: position 5,568,293 of record NW_024526377.1, read on the forward strand.
CTCCAATTGTTCTTGAAACTTTCAGGCCCTCTATGGACACCCACAGTCTTTGAAGATGTTTTTCTTCCTTGCTGATTGATAAATGTTTCTCAGGTTCTCCTGACAGCCAAATCCCCTTGTATTTGTGAGATCTGATTAACAGAGCACTAAATTTCAACTAAAATCAAGTCAGCAACACCCACTGTGAGATCTGCTTTCTCTTTACATCTGCATAAGTCAAGCTTGATTTGTTGGTCTATTTTACTCCAGGGTTTGTTCATTTGTTGCCTTCTTTATGCATTTTTGCCTGTGCTAGTGACTTCAAAATGATAGCTCAACTCCCACGTCTCTCCATCCCCAGTTTTTTCTTATCTCCTTGTCCTTTTGGAAATATAACCACATGCACTTTCTTTATCTCTGTGTGGGGCCAAATCTCTTATCACACAACTTACATTCTTCAGGAGACAGCATTGGCAATACTGTAATAGTTTATCACCAGACTGATAGTTAATAGCTCTGGCTTTTTTGTCATAATAAGCCTTTTTTTGTCTCCATTTTGCCTTTTCTTTGCTTTTCTCTTGTCTGTTTGCTTGCCTTATTAAATGCAGAGCACTCTATTTCTGTAATGTGTTATATTTTCTTCTGAAGAAATCTTTGCCTCCTACTGCTTTTTCTTCACTATGTGCTCAATCCTCTTCAATTGTTCTCCCAATTACCATTTCAAACACAGAAAGACCTGAAATGTGCTGGGGTGCTTCCAAAACTGAAAATACTGTGGGAAAGAAAAGCAGCCAGTGCACTTACTTCATCTTTAATAAATATACACATCTCTCTGTACAAGTGTATTTGTCAGGTTAAATGCCACAGCAAATCCTGCCCTTTTGTTCTCATTGATGGAAGAGGTATTAGTCCACCCTTTAAGTGGCCTGTGAATGCTGACCCTATCCTAAAAAAAATCACATTTAATAAACCACATGAAAGAAGGAGAAAAGAGGAAACAGGGGAAAAATATCCCATGTTGGAAGTAGCTGAGAATTCTATGCTCCTTAGGACATTATTGGACTCCAGCTGAGAAACCAGATGGAGCTGGACTGAGCCTACTCAGCACAGAAAGAAGCAAGATTATGATTGATGTGTTTTCCCCTCTTACTGAGGCCTGTCTTCTCTCTGATTGTTTACCTTGTAACCACCTTGGGCCAATTGACTGAGCACACTTTATAATGTCTTATTTCCTAAATGGAAAACCATGTTCAAATCATATGTCTAATATGCCTTTCCCAAATTAGTTTTCATTGTAATTTACAACTCAAACCACATAAATCAACTGAACATAGCAGAAGACATCCATAACTTGGAATTTTACTTGTCTGAGTTCTTTAATAATCACTGCATGACTTCACTGACAATAGCCAAAAATCTCTTTTTAAGTCATGCACCTTTAGATGTCATGCACCTTTAAGATCCTTTGCTTCATGTTAAAATAATGGTGTTGCTTGAGGTAGGGTCAGGGATGATTGGGATTTTTATTTTATTTTGGTTTGTCTTTTTCCCAGAAAATACACCTTACTGTATGTTGTGGTTGCAAATGATGCCTTCTACAGCAAACCAGTCCAGACAAGCCACTTAGGTACAGCTTCTCAAAATCCACATTTGGCATTCTATAAATACAGGGCAGTGAACTGTGTGTATAATATCAACTTGAATATTACCATCACAGGAATGGAAAATATGAGTAACAATGAGAAAACACACAATGATGAGAGCATACACTGTGAAGGAGAAATCCTTCTCTTAATATAAGTTTTACAGGATTTTAAATGTTTTTAAATAAACCCCTCCTGCCTAAGCTGTAGGAAGGCTTTTGTAGTGCTCCAAATGTGATGTTATTATATTTCAGTGTGGTACCTTCATGGCTCCATAGGATACCTGGTATCCAAGATTTCTTTTGGCAATGGCCAAATTGTCCAAGCTGCTCTTCAAGACTGTGAGCAATCACATCCAGAAGCAAAAAAATCAGAGTAGGAACTCAAATAATTGTTCACGGGAAAGCCTCTTGGAGATCATTTAGGCTCTAGTGTCCAACTACATTCCAGGGCAAATGAAAAAGGAGATTAAAATATTTTTATAAGGTACCTGTATCTTTACCAAAAGCATGCAGCAGAAATTCCAGTCTAACATTTTATATGTTCATTGGGAGAACCAATTTTTTTTAAGCCTATACAGACAAACTGCATTTTTCATAATGAAATGATGGAAGTGGCAGAGAGTGGTTTTTCAACTGGCAGGGAGCGTGACAGCTATTTGGTACAAAAACAGTCAGCAAAATTATGTTTCCATATGATTTGGGATCACTTTGGGGCTGCAAAATTAATATGTATGACTCTTCCTATGGTGCCTGAGTCTCATGCATCACAGGTTTGGTCCTTACCATGAGAATTTCAGTCAATCTAGTAACTTTAGTCCCATTTATAAAAATGTTCTAAAGCCTGAAGGTTATAAGTAAGATATATAAGTACATGCATAAAATTCTATATTAAAATAGCAGACAGGAGAAAATAAGATATGCCCAGAAAAGACTGAGAGACTGAATTTGGGCCTAATATGGAAGAGTATAAGAATAATTCATCCTTGCAGAGAGATATTAGCTGTGTAGTACCACAAAAGACAGAGACTGCCAGGTTCAGCTACAAATGGTTGCATTAATCTCCAACTGGGAATAGAGTTTAAATGAAATTCTGAAGGCAAATGGATCATCTCAACATTTTTGCTCAGAGCCTACTTTCCTGTAGTTTTCAGCAAGGTTTGGAACAGATTTTAGAGATGAAGGAAGTTCCAGTTTCTCAGGTCAATCTGTTGGGCTCAAGCGTGCGTCCTGTGGTCTCAATATGGTGCAGAAATATTGTTCTCCACATCCATTATCTGTTAATTGCAGCAAGGTGACACTCCTGCTGAAGGGAGGTCTTGATGTATTCTGAACAAAGGCTTAAGGCTGATGGCATCAGCAGCAGCAGATTTGAACTCTTGTGTTAACTTGTGGAGCACAGCGTGGCTCCACGGGAAACCTGCTGCCATTGTGCCACTGACATTCAGAGAGAGAGGGGATTGCATTTTGAGGGTTTGCTTATTTGGTTTTTTTTTTCCCTCCACATTGTTATTTCCAAGACTTTTTAGATGCAGAAGATGCCTTTTTTTCTCAATTATTCCCTTGATTTGCAGGGGTCAGGGGCATGTCACATGCACCAATTCTGTCACTGCTCCTCATCATCTTACCTCTGGTAAAGCAAAGTTGTTACCTGGGACAGGAGCTGGAATTCTGCTCAGTGAGGCAGACACTGGTGGAGCCTGTCCTGGAAGAATTAATCAGCCTTGCATCTGAGTGGGTCAAAACCAGCATCCACAACTCACGGGCACCCAGAGATCCGAGCTCTGCTTGCTCCTGGACCTGCCTTGTTTCTAGGTAATCACTGCCAGCTACCTCTGCTTCTTTTGGTGCTTTCTGGTCGGTTTGTGAGCCCAGAGCAGTGTCTAATAGACAAGGCCTGGTTTTCCAGGGCCTCAGTTAGTCTCTGTAAAAAATCAAAAAGAGCTTCAGCATTTTATATACAAAGCTTATGCAACTCCTCCTCAAAGGGCTTCAAATTAGTCAGGCTAATCTAATTATTTCACCAAGTAGTGGGCTTGTCTCTCTTTATGCAAAATACCCCAAATATTGTAAAGACTCCAAGTTATCTGGCCACCTTCCAGTTAATTAACTTAACACCGAAGGAAGTACTGAAAAACAAAATTAAAAGCCATCCAGTTTCTAGCCATCCCAATTTCTCACAAAAGGTAATGCCATTACATCTGTCTTCTCTCAGAATATGTAAGCTACTTTCATATGACCCTAAACCTGCCTTTTTTATTTCTCATTCTTAATCACTACTTGATTAAAAAAAAAAAAATAGCACAAACACCCACACGATTGATTCCAGTTACAGAGAGAAAAAATACAGGCTTTTAGTTTGTCAAAATGCAAAAAGAATCATCTGGCCCAGTAGATTCTATTGAAGCTCTCAGACAATAGAGAACTCCTGAGCAGCCAAATCAAAGGTATGATCAGAAAGACAAGAGCAGCATGTTCCCAGAGGGGTTTTCCATGTGCTTGGATCTGTGTTGGCTCAAGGGGCACAGGGAATTCAGGTAGCCATGCAGGTAAATGGCAGATGCTTCCCACATGGCTGGGAGGCATCTGGGTAGGATCAAGGAGTGAGCTGTTGGAATAGAATCCCATTTCTGCTGGCACCTTGGTCACAGTTCTCCTCATGTGTTGTTTGCAATGGATCTGCTTGTATCTGTAAAATTAAGAATGCATGCAAAGCTTTGCACAGTGTTTGGCTTTGTTCCTGTACACCTGGTAATACTGTAAGATTTATTTCTCTACTGTCCCACTGTTTTCAGAGTCCTTTTTGGACAAATACGTTTTTCTATAATCAGGTTTAATAAACATGAGCTTAGTGCAGGTACCATAAGAATATAATATCTGAGTTACCAGCACTGTATTTCCCACTATGCAGGTGGGACAAATTGGCAGGTCAAAAATTAAATTAGCTCTACCTGCTAGAGCTGGTACAAGCTAAACTTGATAAAAAGCCAAGGAAACCAAAACTATACCTAGACCAAAATGAATCTGTGACTGTCTGCTGAACCCCTGCCCCTCCAGCCCCTAGCCTCTGGAATGCCAAGGAATTGGCATTTGCCAATCTTGCTCTGCCCAAGGAATGCCGCTGGAGAAGCAGAGCAGGATCTGAGGCTCAGTCAGAAAATCCTGTGCTTTTTACCCAGCTCTTCTGCTGGCTGAAACCCTGCAAGGTTATTGTATGTCAGCCCACTCTCCTCATCCTGTGAAGCGTGCACAGAAATTCCTTCTCTCCCTGTGGCTTGGAGAGTGAAAGTGGGGCTACAGGGCAGCCCCAGGGAGGTGTGACAGGCTGCATGGGGCACCACCACGCTTTTGAGTGAGGCACAGACCTAGTGCTGCTCCATTTCCATGCAACTCTGTGCTCTGCACACAGAAGTGTGAGAGAAAGTCAAGTGTTAATGCCAGTCAACAGAAAATCTCCATTTTCCATCACATTAGCTCATCTTAGGAAGCTCACAAATAGGAAAAAACAATGTTGCATTAAATTACATACGTAAAGAGCTCTCCAAAGTCAACACCAAGTCAGGCTGATGAGCCACAGGACAGTGTTGCTGCATTGCTTGATGCAATCTAAAATGTTATTCTGTATGTTCAGGTCTGAAATATGATGTCTTTTTCAGTATTTCTTTTATTCTTTTAACTTTAATCCTCTTCATTTATTCCTTTTTGCACCTGAGCCATGTTATGTGCAGGAGGAATAAGTACATCTCTGTCTTTTGCCATCCTCTCAAGCAGATGGGAGCAAAGGATCTGATCTTGCATCACTGAAATCAGAGGAGTGCTGCTGCTGAATGAATGCACAGACACATCAAGCTCATGGTGCAGAAAAATATTCACACATTTGCCTCTCAATGATCTCTGAGTTCAGGACCCTGAGGCCTCCAGCACCCTCCACTGCTTGTAAGCACAGCTAGAGTGGAAGGAAAGTGGCTTTTCACAGGTTCTTCCTCAACACACCATGCAACTGCAGACACACATGCAGTGCAGAACACAGCATCCTGTATTTTAATGCAGTGCATGACAGAAGGTCGCTGGTCCTCAGAAGGTTTTCAGGATGTGAATTCCCACACATTCAGAAACATCTCTGTTTCTAAGCAGATTTTGAAAACTGATTAACTACTACTGGACAGGACTCAGTTCACAGCTACTTTCTGTACTTAAAAATGTAATTCACCAGCCCTCCCTCTGCCTGCTGCTGAATTATGAGGGCTCCTGGAACCCACTAGGTGGTATGATCATTACACTAATAGACTCTAAAGATGTGGTTTGAATTTCTTAGAAAATGCCTCTTTCAAAATTAAGCATACACCTCACATCTAAGCCCTCCAGGCTTCCCATTATGCTGGCACACTGCTCCCACTTCTGGAGCTCAGATTGGAAAGTGCTCTTACACCAAGCTTGTTATTTCAGGTCCCATGTGAAAATACAACAGACCCACTGCCTGTTTTGCCTGGCTGTTTGTTACTCAGGGACTTGATAACATAATGAGAGATCCATGTTTCAACTCCTTTTCCTTTTCCTTCAGCTGTGTTGTCACATGGGTAACAGAAAGATGAGCATGGCTGGAAATACATGCAGAGGACAGGGCAGGGATTTATGAAGGAGAAAGACCAGCGTGTGATTTTCTGGGGGAGGATGTAGCAGTCATACTTAGTGGGTATCTGGTAAAGAGAGTTCTAAGGCAAGGATTTGTATGCATTTCTGGAGATAGATAACAAGGGAAGTCATCGTGGGTTAAGCCAATCTCTGGGCTTCCCCCAGCACACTGGAAATTTTGTCTACTGATTTTTGGTGAAAACAGCCTGGAAAATGCAGCTGCCCTGAAAGCTGAGTCTCTGGGCAGCATCCCAAAGAAAATGTGTTGGGAGATCAGAGCAAGGTGGAACAGTGCTAACTCATTTGTTCAACACTGATTCCTGTTCCACAGCATTTACCCATGGCTGAAACAGGTGCCAGGACTCTGTGCATCACTTTTGCCAAAAGCAGAGCCTGCCTCCACAGCAGATGAGCTACTGCTACTGTGTACCAAGCTTAAAGTGATTAGGGATTGTCTGCCCCACTAAAAAAATAAAAATCAATGTTTAATGACCAGCTCAGTGTTCCAGCAGAGGAAGATGGGTTCATTGTATACAGCAGCTCATACAATGACCCCAGGGTGAAATTGGTATCCTGCTCAGTCTCATTATTGTACCTCCCTGTTGCCAAGCACCTTTCAGCTTCACTCTCATCTGCCTTTTCTCATGAAATTTCTTAATGTTGGAGCATAAAGATGTGGTGACCCTAGAGAGCAGCATGGGGCACACATGCATTTCAGCCAAGACCTTTGTGGGTCCTAGAGGGACACATTTCTATTTATTCTTTGTCTGTTCATGAGAGGATTTCTCTCTAGCCTCTGCCTATATTACATTTCTTTTTATTCAGTATCACAGCTGGGGAACAGCAGTGTCATTTCTTCATCAGTGCTGCAGAAACACTCTCAGAGATGGGTGGTTTTGTAACAGGATCCATTTCTGCTGAAAGGACCCACAACTCTTCCCAGGGAGGCACTTCTCACAGTAAAATGAACATTAATACTAAATCCCACTCACACTATGGCAAGCTGCTAGGATTAAACCCTGTTCCTCATGGTATGCTATAACTTCCCAGAGCTTTTAAGGGAAGATTTGCAGCTCTGACAATAGTGGGAAGAGAATTTTTACAACACAGCTAGCTGGCTTTTAGCTAGTACAACCATGTGTCAGTTGCAGTTTTACCAGATCACATAAATTCTTAAAAAAACACCAATTAACACCAATTGGTACAGAAAAAACCTACAAATTGAAAAGTGCATATACAAGTGTCTACTATAAAACATGGGCACGTTTTTCATATTCATTTCTGACATGTAAAATAAGTTACATTTTCCTTATGGGATGAGGGTCCTTTAGTGCTAACTCACAAACCTTACTACTTGAAGACATCTAAATAACTTCATTTTCTGCACAAGCTTCTTTTACTCCTTCGAGTGTCTTTTTTGACTACATGGAGATAATGTAAAATGTTACAACAAGGGTAATTTATCAGAGAGTTTGGAACTGATAGTCTTGAACAGAGTGTGCATAGGTGTGAGGTCGTCTGTGTCATGTTGTTTCCCCTGTTTGTTGCTGGGATTCAGATTGATTACCTGAAATGTGCAATCCATTTACAGAGAAAGGAAATGTTGTGTGGGAAACCCAAAGGTAAGGTTCCCTGTTCATGTCAGCCCCAGTAAGATGTCACAGTTTGTATCAGCTGAGGATATAACCCCAAATGTTTCTGAGATGTCAGTTTATTCCCACAGATTTGTGAGCAGAAGAGAGAAATAAGGGAGTGGAGGATGAAGGAGAAAACTGGAGAAAAATCTTTCTTTTATTTCAAATAAATAGACAGAGGACCTACATATTTTGGCTTCTCTGCCATTTTAGCTGTCATGTGTTGGACACAAACGCATCACAGATAGAGAAATTTTGAGACCAATTGACCCAGTGAACTGTTACAAGCAAGCACAAGAGGGAGAGCATGCATGATCAGAGCAGGTCTGATCAGAGGCCACAAAACTCAACAGACACCCAGAAGTCCACATGCTCTGTGTAGAAGAACTGAAATGAAACAGATGCCAATATTAAAAAAAAAAAAAAAAAAAAAAAAAAAAAAAAAAAGCAATGCTGAATTATTTTACCACTGAGCTTTTCTTTCTGACCTAGATGGTTCTTTGTTCATGAGAGCTCTCACAGAAGAAAAGGAAAACAAACAAAACCAGAAAAAAAAGACACTTGCCCAGCTGGGCTCATAAAATGTCTCTGACTTTCCCCAGTGTATGTAGAGCTGGTTTTCATGTCTGCAGTATGTTGTGTAAAACAAAGGGCCAAGTGTGGGGAAGCTATATACTTTTTACTAGAAGAAAACATTCCCTTTTCAAGGAAAAATCAACATTTCACAGAAACTAGGGGAAAAAAACCCTACTCTTCTCCCCAGCAAGATCAAAAGGAATAGTGCAGCGAGAGGTACTGAGGCTGCCACTTTGGCTCTTGGCAGCCACCAGACCTTGGTCAACTTCAGCAGTGAGTCTGTAGGGATGATGGTGCAGGGAGAAAGGCCCTCACAAGGCCTTTGTGAGGAAAGATCTCGAAGAGAAATTGTGGTTTGTTTGTCAGTATGGATGTTGTTGGAGTAAGATTTCAGTGTAAGCATTCCAAAATGTGTAAGAGGTGCAGTCAGATGCTGGGTATTGCCTAGACTTTTGAGAGTTGTGGGACTAATTAAGGCTAATTAAGTTGTTAGCTATTGATATGGATAAATATATATTGTTTTATTTTCTGTGTAATTGACATTCTTTGCAAAAAAACCCCAAAACCCTGTTATATGTTACTCCTTAAAATAAAGGTTATGTTAGCTATAGTCAATGAATTTTAATATAAAATAAAAATATGCATCTTCTATCAAAATCTTCCTACACCCACAGACTTACAGATGGCAGAGAGACATATCATTTATACCACAATATTTCTTGCTTTGGAGGATCTTTTCTTTGTTTAACATAGCCTCCAAATTAACATGCAACTGCATATAATTTTCCCTACTATGAGTAATAAATGCCTAATATACATCCATTTAGTGAGTTCCTGCTTTTCTCCTGTACCAGGCAAATCCTAATTCTGCTCAACTGGGATAAAATATGCCCGTTTTCTTCATTTTTCTTCAACAGCTCAGTTCAGTTAAGGACTGACGGATAACAGTAGCCATGGAGAACTGTGGCTATCAAACCTATTTTCCCTGAAAACCTGGCCATTCTCACAGGTTTTGCTGTCACTATCTATTGCTTTTAATGTAAAAGGCTCCCTCTACTAGAATGCAGAAATTCAGGTAAAGTGCTTTCTCTGTAGAAATATTTTTGATACAGTTTTGTGGGGGATTTATGCTCAAATGTACTTAAAAAGTCATAAAGGCAATGCATTGACATACTTTATATAGTAGTGAGGAGAGGGGAAAAATAATTTGAAACTTTTATTTTTACTTGCTTTCTGCTCCTCATATGTTTGGCATTTCTAAAGAAAGAGGATTTCCTGGGTGAAGTCAGAGATTTTCTTTGCCCTATGACCTATCTCCTGGCAACACTATGTTAAAAAAGGGGAGTTTTTAACTAGATCACCCATGCCCTCAAAAAGCAGTGTATACATGATTGGTACTTAGAGATTGCTCAATCCATTCTTTACTCTCTTACAGTGGAGTCCTATAACACATCTCAATCCATTCTCCATATTCATTTCCTGTGTGTATCAGGTATCAAAGAAAGCACCATCAAAACTGAACAGCCTGATAATTTTTTTTTTTTCTCAGCACTCTTTTAATTAGGGGGATGAGATGAAGGAGGAGTAAATAACAGCACAACAGGAGGGAAAGGAAAGCCAACTCCAAAACATCTGAGAGATTAAACCCAACACAGCAGAGTCCTTCAGCTGTTCAGGGTCTCACAGGACATTCACCAGTGATGCACAGGGGCTTTGCCACTGTTCCTTGGCACAGCCGCTCCCTGTGGGAGCTCTCCATGGCTTCTCCTCCCAGTGCAGCCTCCAGCTCAGGAGCTCACACGGATGCTCCCTGCCCTGTTGAGGCTCTGCAGCTCGGGGCTGGAGCTGTGCCTGCTGTGAGCTCATTCCCTGTTTGCTCAGTGCCTCCTGTGGAAGGAGCAGAAGGTGCTCAAGCTGGTTGCCAGGTCCAAGGGCCTCCCTGAACAAGAAAATCTGCAGATGTGCTTCCTACAGTACCTGTGGTCAATGATGAAAAGCTGTTTCTGGAACAGAGAGTTGATTAACATTCCTCTGTGTATAAACATCAGCTATTATCCTCCCCATGTTCTTCTTCTCAGACCCGCATTTCAAATGATAACAGGAAGAAAAAAGTAACAAATACAGGGATAAAATGAAGATTTTCATCTTCACTTAAGGATATGCAGAGTAAGCAATAAATAGTGGAATAAAATCCATAGAATAAATACAGCTTTTCTAGGAACCTTTATCAAGAAGTAAACTTGATCTAAATATTCAAAGATACTTTGCCAACAGAGATCTTTTTGACAGTTTGTGTGCCTTTAGCAAAATCAATTTGTACACTGTGCACATTTTAATTTAAAATTGTTATTGTCCTCTGATTGCTTTGAGATTCATTTTGCATCTCAACAAAGAGTGTATTACCAAGGTTTTTATTATGCCTTGAAATGCAGTGAGTGCTTTGTGTAATATTTTCCTCCATCTTTAGGATGGTCTTCATGCAGTGGGGAAAAAAGAAAATGAAAGAAGTGAAAAAATCTTTAAGTGAAGTTGCAGAATCAATATTATGCTTTCATTTCCCATTCAGATGCCTCTGTACTAACTTAGCCCTTAGAAAGTTTGGTTTATGGAAAAAACTGTGGCCTGTTTCTGAGATAAATAAAGAGCCAGTCCTGGCTGTGCTAGAGACATCTTATGAAATCTCAGGCATGTCCCTTGGTATTGGTGTGAGTACCTGTCCAAGGGCAGAAGTTACCACTTCCTTTTTACCACTCTCATTCCTGTGTTTTGCAAATTCCTCTGGGAAAGTCACGAGGTGCACAGAGATGTGGATAGATGCTGTGCTGCTCTCACTGAGGATTCAGTTATTACAGAGAATATGGAGAACAAAAAGTTGTGGGTTTTCATCTGGAATCACAGATGTCCAGTTGCTGTGTCCAAGTGGATACCTGATCTATGCAAGTTATTTATGCAGGATTTATTAATGGGATTTTTTCTCTTTTTAAGGATAGTGTAATGGCAACTATTATAGCTCAAATCCACAAGTGAAGAAAGACTTGCAAGGACATTGTATTAAACAGCAGGACGCAATTTGAAAAAAATGAGGTACTGGGCATTTTAAAATTCTTAGATGTGTAATAGAAATAGTGATCTTTAAAATTAGATACAGGCCAGGAAGAGTGATCAGGCTTTGGAACTGGCTGCCCAGGGCAGGGGTGGAATCACTGTCCCTGGAAGTGTTCAAAAGCATGTGGATGTGGTGCTTAGGAACCTGGTTTAGTGGTGAACCTGGCAGTGTTAGATTAACAGTTGGACCCAATGACTTTAGAGATCTTTTCCAATCTTGGTGATTTTATGACTATTGTAACATTTTTTGTGGTTCAGATAATAATTGAAAAGGAGCATTACTTATTTTACCAAAGCAATTAATCTCAGGAATATTTGCTGCACTTCACAGCGTTTTGGAAACAGTCTCCTGGTGAAGCTCTGAAGCTCTGAACAAGGTGTTGGCTACAAATAATGTTTTGGTAATAAAGATACACTGCTGATCTGGCCTCCTAGCTCACAGATTTCATCCTGCTCTGTGCAGTTTTCTAAGCAATTTACCCTATTTTACTAGTTCACTTGTCACTGACATTTCAAACTATCAAAAATTGCCTAAAATACATACTAAAAATCTTCATCAGATTTTGTACTGCTCCCTGATTCCTCTAATTAGCAACACTTTAGGATCCATGGTCCCCTTGCTCCAGAGAGGCAATAATTGAATCCTGCAGTGCAGCATTATTGAGATACAAATGCCAAGCAAACCTTGAAAGCAGAAAACACAGATCCATGTCAGGGCAACTCTGCATCAGCGGGAAACTAGCTCAGAAAGAACCTCAGAATCTGCTAATTATAAGTTTAGATAAAATTCAGATTATACATTTTACTTGGCTGTGGGGAATTATTGACTGGATTTGAAAGCCTTTACCCATTAACTAAGAGGACTTGCTGTTCACAGTGATATTTCTGATCTCACAGAGAAGCTTAGCTGGGGACTGCTTTCCTTTGCAAAGCTCACTCATAAGAAAACAAATCCTTAGAGTGCTAAACAGCCATTTTCAGCCACCACCCTCCTCCTTTAAGTGGTTCAAGGCAACTTTCTTAGAAAAAATTATCATGGCAGAAAAGTAGTGATAATTTCTCAGTAAGGTTAAGGACTGCTAGATGAGTGACAATTAGATTAATTTCAGAAACATCCCCTTGAAGTTTATATCTATTGTTTGTTTTTAACTTGATGCTTAGTGTTATAGAACATTGCCACATGTTGTGGCCTGGAATTTTCACTTGTTTTGGCAGGCTTAGAGCTGAATAACAAATTGTCTGTCAGATTCAAAGTGAATTATCTCTGTTGTTTAAATGCCAAACTCCAAAACCGAGGTCAAAGTCACATACCCAAACAATGTCAATTTGCAGACACCTAACCAACTGCCATAGAGTAGGAATCCTTTTCCTGTATTGTTTGAGTAGGAAATCCTTCATGTACCTCAATAAGACAAGGGTCTTCACATGACAATGCAGCAGAGTTCCACCAGCAAACTACTGAAAGATAGTTAATATCAAAACTCATGAAGAACAGATAGAACCTGAGTACCCATAAGAACAGGTTCTTTAAAAAGTCTTCCTTCTTTTTTTAATACAACTAAAATTCACCAGAAGATTTGGCCATGAAAGAGCAGTTTAACTTTCGTCTATACACAATGAATGAGTTATTGCAAATCTCTCATATTTTTTTTTCTTTTAATGTTAATATCGTTATTCTTTTACAAGAAGAAAATTGGTCAATATGAATATTTTTGAGAAGTATAATCAAATTATTATCATGGGTTATTCTTGGTTTATAAGGAAAAAAAAATATGCCTACCATTTTGAAGGACATCTTTTTCCCAGCACTGTATTTTATATTTATAGGAAGAGGAGACATTACTGTATAAGAGGTGGTATTTGATGTCATTGTCAGTCAGAAGAAGTATCAGGGAAAAGAGCTGCCTCTGTTATAACATGTCTGGGGACATTTGACTAGCAGAAAATTACTCAGTAAATCAATTAATGCTAAACTTGGTTACTGATGGGCTCTGAACATCTATTTTCTACATAATTCAGGTTGTGCATCACTGTCCAGTATTCCAGGCAAAGAATTATGTACTAACTGGTTTATAATTGGGTTGAAGTGGATGTATTACTTTGGTGTATCTGAACTCAGATACACCTGAGGCTTTTTACTTTGCTTTCATTTTTCTATATCTCTACAATTTATTGCTACAGAAAGATTTCTCTAAACAGGCCATTCTGCAAAAGGGTCTGAAGAGAGCTGACTGTTGATAGATCAGGGCTCCTCACTGGGGGTCCTTCCTCTGGGTCCCACGAACAAACCTGCAGGCAGGCAGGTCCAACAAGAGCCCCTGGTCTCATTGTCCCAGGGGTGAGCAGCAGCTCCAAGGGATGAGCCCACCCTAACCCAAAGTGATTCACTTACTGCAACCGGAGAGGAACCACTTGTGTGCTGTGATTTCCTCATAGTGATTCTTCTGGGAAATCACACTGGAGAATGGGCTGCAGGTTTGGTTTTCATATTTTTTACAGATTTTTATCTTGGTGGGGGAAGGAGGGGTAGATTGTAATCATGGAACTCTGAGCCTTATGGTGCTTTCATTTCATATTCTCAGAAGGTATGATGTATAAAATACCAGGCCTTGAGTTGGTTAAGTAACGTAAAAATTAAACAGAATTTGTTTGCATGAAAAGAAGATACTAAAGAAGAGAGAGAAAACTAAAAAAAAACGAAACAGTATGGTTACTTTGAGCATTTTCCATCTCCCAAATGCATCAGATACTTACTGGACTCAGACCTCAGACAGAAATTTTTTTTTTCAAAAGGCCAAAAAAAGAATCAAAAATATCAGTTGGCTTTGTACAGATGCTTAACCTTCAAGAAAGCAGTAGATGCATGAAGAATAGGTGGTTCAAGCTCACCTGACCTCAGATGGAAAAGAGAGTGGCAGCAAAAGCCCAAAATTTCAACAAGTGAGAATTTGGCCATTTCTTTCATACAATCTTTTCTCAGCAATGCAGGAATCACACTTTTGTTTGAATTCAAGTCTCATCCCTTTGTCAGAAGTTGCACCAATGTCAGTAAATAAGGCCACAAGGATAAGGATCTGACCTTTAACATTCTGTTTCTTTTGAAATTACTGATCAAAGATGACTTTTCTATTCCCCTCCATTTTCCTCTTTTTCTTGCTTCCTCAAGAGGGATCACAGCATCCACATCTCACCCCGTGCACTGAGGCAGGTGCCAGCAGAAAGGTCAGCAGCTCTGTGGTTTCCAGCACACTTCTGCCCATACAGTTGTGAGAAAAGGACATTCTGGCCCAACACAAGTAGGCTTCAATTCTGCATTTAAAAGCATGTTCAACCACGACTTTAATGTTCCCCCCAGGACAAGAAGCACAGAGTCAAGCTGGAGCAAGGTCAGTGGAAGGCCGCTAGAACGGAGCACTTGCCCACTGAACAAAATCTGAGGAAACAGGCCTTGTTCAGAGGAATCTAATCCTGAAACATTTTCAAGACTGGACCACATAAAGCCTCAAGTGACCTGGTCTGAGCTGTAACTGACCCAATTTGAGGAGGAGATTTGACAAGAGAGCTCCTGAGGGCCCTTTCAACCTGAGTTATCCCATAACCCAGTGATCCCTTACACTTTGCTACACACAGGTGCCCAGTCCCCATGCTGTAATTGTCATCAAGAACATCAAAACACATTTTTCTTCTTTTTAACCTCATTTTGAGGTGGTCTTGCAGTGCTTCCTCTGCAAAAGGTCACAGCCCCTGCCTCCCCTGGTGTGATGGCATCATACCCATGTCCTGTCACTGCCTTTTTCTGAGCCTCTTTCCTGGCTTAGAGAGGCTCCTAAGTTAGTCAGCAGCACAAGGGATCTCACTGGGGGAAAGTAAGAGAAACTCTGCCTTATGCTGTTTCAAATTAAAAAACAAAAACAAAAACAAAAACAAAAACACCCAACAAACTAATTTATTACTGTTTGCCTACTTTGTTTTGGGGGTTAAGGGATTACTTTATTATGAGGCAATATTTAGTATTTATGTCTCTGATGGAAGCAATTGAGCTGAAAAGTAAAAAACTATTTGCTTCCATACAGAGTTTCAGTCTCTCAGACTGCCCACTATAACTGTGTGGTCATTGTCCTGAAGGGTTGAGAGGCAGTTTAACATTGTCAGGAGAATAGCAAATGAAAATAGCCCCAGTTTTGCCCAATAAAGCACAAAGAGGTTGCCATCCAGTCTGGTGCTCCTTGTGGCTGGTCTGAGGTTGGGTTTCCCAAGCTCTGCCTCCCTGATCATTGCAGCTTAATTGGAACCTGGAGCCTGGTGCTTCATCACACCCAAAGACACAGCAAGAGCCAGAGGAGCATGTTTAATAAACTGCACTGGAAGCTGATACACATTTATTTCTATCCGCTTCTGCTTGCAGTAAAGAGTAACACAATTTAATTCTATCTAACCTAGTTGAGGTGAGGATTTATCTCATGCCAGTGTTACAAACAATTAGCAAGGCTGAAAATTACTATTCCATTGATTACAGGTTTGGGGTTTTTAATTTTTTTTTTTTCACCTTAATCAAACCTCACCCAGGTTCTATGTGGCCCTTGACTGGGCATGACATAAATCACTTTGGGCATGTAGCAGCTCACTTTGCTGCTGGCCTGTCTGGTTCACTGGGGAACATTTCAATGTGCAGATAAAGGAAGTCAGCTCCTTCATAAGATGCTGTCCTCCACTACAAATCTCTTAAATGCAGAAAATCATGTTTGCATAAATGGGCAGTTAATAAATCCCAGCCCTTGACACTTATTGACTAAAGTTCCAGAATAGGTAGATCCATTGCTGGTGGCTTATTAAAATAATAAGGTGAAAGGAAATCCCTGTCCCAGTACTGAAGATTTGTGATCTGTCAGCCCTGAGATTTGGCAAGGAACTAGCAACAGGTTAGGCTGATGTTTCCCTTCAGAATATATTTTAAGAGGAATATCTGTGATTAAAACCAAGTACAATTCCAAAAATTTCCTGTGTACTAGGGGAATAGCTCTGTTCTTCAACAACTGTTCTACCAAAACACCTTTTTTTGGTTTTTTTTTTGTTTGTTTGTTTGTTTGGGTTTTTTTGTTTTGTTTTTCTGGTTTTTTTGGTGGGAATAAAATCATATTCCAGGTGCTGGTCAGAACTCAGGAGAACAGCTCACAGTTCTGAACTATGCCAGCTATTCAGAGGATGATGTTGGAAAATTAATTTTGCTTTCAAATTCCCTATCCAAATAAAACCAGGAATGTTGATCTTCATTGCTTATGGGCTGTTGACTGACAGAAAACACTGCAACAGTGATTGCTGTGAAACTGGGGAATGTGAAAACTGGACAGTTAAAACTCTTACCAGACTTCTTGGATTTCAAGGATGGTATTTGGTTTTGTTTGCAGTTCTGCTACAAGAAAAAATCCCCCAAAACAGTGAACCAGGGTGCCTGGACCAGCATTTCAAAGGCTTCTCAGTACTGGGGTCTCCTGGCATTCTCAGTTTTCAGGTTTTCAGTTTCAAGTTTACCCTGTAAGAGCAGCTACAGCTCAGACTTAATATTCCTGATATTTTATTTTTCCAAAGGAAGAGAAGTAAATCCCAGCTGCTCTGGGAAAAGTCCTTTCCCCAAGAAGAGGACAGGGATTTGTTTTACAGGCAGAGATGCTGGGCATTGATTTGTTCTAGAATAGGAGGAACACCTTCCTTTGCATTAAAGAACATGAAAAACTTTTTTATCTTGAAACTGAAGAGGAGATAAACTTGAATGACTACAGCAGGAGCCTTTCCAATCCCAGAATCAGCAGAAAAGTCCATCTGGCTCTGAACTGAGGAATTGTTTGGGCTGGGTAGTGCAGCTCACTTGCAGACAGCAATACTGAAAGGAAGGACACAGTTCTTCTCCATTTCCTACATTTATAAAGACACTGTTTTGTTGAAACCACTCTTTTGAAACTTATCTTTGCACCTTATCTCCCTGCCTCTTCATTTACAAAATATCAGTATGGGGTTTTTGGCCTTTTCTATTTTATTTGAAACAAGATTTTTCTTTGCATTTTGTTCAAAGAAGCCCCTTTGTTTAAAAATAGCTTTCTCTAAAAAAAGAGATAGAAAAGACTTCAATAAGTTCTTAATGTGCTTTTACAACCCCAAATTAAAATGAAATATTTGAATTAGAGTCAAATAAAATTTCACCAACTTTGAAATTTACAAGAAAATTTTATATACATAAATATCTTTTGTTTGACTTTCTTTTTTCCTGTGGGGTTTTTCTTTGTTCCCCAGTTGTCTGGAGGACAAATAATACTCTTCCTGTGAAGAATTACAAAGCTTGAAAGAGAGGAACCACCTGGCATATGTCTCCTTTCCACTCTCACAGATGGGACCTGCTGCTCACAAGTCCCTTTTGCCTTTCAGTCACATGTTGCTATGCAAATATGAACTGTGTTTAAAGCATAATGCAGCTGATGGACACCTTATGAAATGCTTTTTTAAAGCTTTGAAAAACTGTTTTTGAAACCAGTTGACTGAAATGTCAGAACTTCCTCTCATTAAAACTCCCAATTCAGCTACATCCCTCGTTTTTCAGAAAAGCTTTTTTCACCACTTCTACTCAGATACCAAGAATCTGAAAAAGGTTATTTTCCCTCATGAAGACATGGATTGTGATTCACTCCACTGTGACAGATAATATTTCAGATTTATGTTTGCTTTTTTTTTTCTGAGCAGTAATATTAAGTTATGAACCCTGAGTGTTTGCACTGTGTGCTTTTCTTCATTTTTTCATTTTCACAGCTGAAAATTAATTAGCTCAGTAAAACTTTTTTTTTTTTTTTTTTTTTTAAATCTCCAACTGCATTTTCTTGTACTCATGGGCTTGAAGTCAGGGGCTGCTTGAATGTTTTATCATCTGTAAAAGAGCCGATTTTTGTGCTGGATGTGGCTGCTGGTGTTAGAGACCATTGTGCCTGTGTTAGATCTAATTCTGCTCTGCCAGGGGTTGCAGGATGCTGCCAGCAGCCTCTGGGAACAGCCTCCACATTCTTAAAGCTGAACTGTTGTCATAAAAAAGCTCCTTCAGAAAGTTCCATTGCCACTGAGATTTAGGTATGATGCCTCCTAAATTCATGCTACTCTCTTATTCAGAAATCAGCAATTCCAGAAAACTTTTGCTGATACAGACTTGACACAGAAGGAAATTTTATACTCTGGGTGTGTAGGGGGTGCATGTGAGGCAGCTGGTCTGCTACACCTTTGGAGTTGCTGTTTTCTTTGATTCTCCATCAGATCTGGGATAAAAATGTTCCATCACTGTTTTTCCCCTTCTCATTCATCTGTTGACCTGCAAGTTCCTTTTGAAACAAACTCTTCCGTGCTGACTCATATCTCAGTTATCAGGTCTTGTATTTTGATTAGGACTCCAGTCAATGACAGATAAGCCAAAATAAAACCATTTCCAGCTCCCATGGTTGCCCACTACAGGACTAACAGCTCCTTTTTTTAGCATTATGCAAATGGGACTCTGCATATACACAGTGATAAAACATGCTGAGTAAGAAAGCCTTGCTGCTACCTACTCACTCTCTCAAGCACAATATCACTCTTAAGTCAGAACCAAAAAATATTAAAAATTCTTCAGCAATAAAAATAATTGCAATGTATTTCTTCAGTTGAGTGTTTTAAAAGAAATTTACTTTTCCTGTCTTTGAAGACACTGTTAACTTTCTTAATATGAACTTCCTTTTTATTAATGCTGTAAGAAGAAGATACTTATGAGGAGGTGAAGGAAGGATTTGGGATTTCTTTGGGATTTGGTTTCCCAAACCTTTCTAGAGCCAACTTGTTTATTTTGTCCATTTATCAGCCTTTCAACACATCCTTTGTGTTCTAATTTTGCCATCTGTAGTTTGGGATTTTTACAGTTGTCAATATTCCAAAGACAGTTTTGCAACTAATTTGGAGAAGACAAGCACTCTGCAATACGTAAACTTTGGACTAGAACAGCTAAAGAGAGAATAAATTATATTCAGTAATTTATTTCATAAGAAAAAACATCTTACAGGTTCTCTTGTTTTCTAAACACCATGTTGGCAGGGAGTGTTTAGATTTAACTATGTCAAGGTAAAATCAGCACAGTGATTGAAGCTGAGAACCATGCTCCAAATGATCCTTTCCATTGTGCACATCCAAATTTTTGTGCTGCTACAGATTTTGAAGTACATGCAAACAGCGAATCTAGTGCTGTGTACAAATGAGCCCCAGTACACACAGGCTGTGCTGTAGCCATTTTAAACCTTTCTGGCCTTTAAACCTTTCTAGACCAACTTTAGAAAACACACAAGGAACCCCTTGGGAAGTATGAAAACACCATTTGGCTTCTCAAAGCTTTCAGCACCTGTGTGAGCTGCCAAGAAGACAAGAGGCAGCCTGTGAAGCTGAGGATCACTGCACCACCATTGTAGGAATATAAAAAGGTAAAAGACTAGAAATAGCAAAAAGGCCTCAAAAAGTAGACACAAAGCTAAGAAAGGCTGGGAAATTTCTAAACCTTCTCATGGGAAACTACGAAGTTAAAAACCAACAAGTGAATACATTTATATTTATCCTAAGGAACAAGAAAGAACAAGAACTTTTTGATAGTTCAAGATGTGAGAAGTTCTAGATATATGCTTTGCAAAGATAGAAAAAGTTTCAATGTTAAATAATGAATTATTGTGTATTCTTTGAGGTTTATAGAAGTCCCTTTGTTAATGTTGAACCCACGTGGGTCCTTTCCTTATTAGTTAGAGTATAATGACTTTACACCTTTTCTTTTATGCTATTGGCTCAAAGAATATGTAGAAAAAGGCTTTGCATAAGCTGCCATCTTGTCTTTGATCTAGGTTTGCATGGATGTTGTTATTTTCCTGTGTCTCTTGCTTCTTGCTTGTATGATACAGACAGATAATAAATCCTAAGTCTGCAACCACCCAGAATCCCATCTCGTTTGTGAGACACGGCACAGCCCAATGCCCCTGCTCATTTGTTCTCCTCCTGGCTCCCCAGATTATCTATACAAGGTAGGTGGTTTGGGGTCCCTTCCTGCCCCCAAATTCAGCAACAGGAGTAGGGAGGATTTGGAAACCTGCTGTGAGATGAGAGGAGGGACTGCTGTGGTGGTAGAGCCAATTTAGGCACATCCCTAACGTGGACCACAGACCTAAATGTGACAGCAACTGGTCATTTGCTCTCACTGTCTGAATCTCAAGCTTTGCAAACACTGCACCTATTTTTGCACAGCAAGGGACACTGTTCCATGTAAGTTTGCCATGTGTTCCTGTTATTTTTCTGTATTTCTAGTACTTAGGGTGTTTTTTGGTTTTATTCCAATTCCTGGTGATAAATGAAAGATTGTATGTGCAATATTTCACTCTCCCCTTTTCAGTCCCAAATCTAGATGCTGGCAAACACTCAAGAAGGAGACAGAAGTAACACCTATTCCTCAGTCATTTCATCTGTGACTTTATCTGCTCCAAGGAATATATTAAGATGAAACCTCACTGCTGTTATTTGTGTGTGAAAAAAAGGCAACGAGCTGCTAATGACTGTCCCATTTAGAAGACAGGGGTCTTCTCCTGTATCCAGAACTCCCTTCACTTGAGTTGTAGTAACTAGAGCTGTAGATTAAAACCTTCAGCTCCTCTAATGATCTAGCTAAGGCACACGGATATTGAATTATACATGCTGTGATTTTCTCTATATATGAATTCTTTTTTTGTAATCTACACTGGGGCTAAGAAGGTGAAGATCTCGAAATAAAAAACATGTTGGAATTAACATTTCATCTTCATGGTTAAAATCAGGTGATCGGGGATTTTGCCTGTAACTCAGTTCTTTCATAGTATTTTGATGTGCTTAGAAATTTGGAACTGGTTTTTGGATGAAGGCAGCTGTCAACAGAGTGCTGTTATTGAACCACTGTGGCCTGAGATGGAAAAAACTGCTTTGGTCATCTGCTCCTTCTCATTGCCAGGCCAGGATTGGTCTTCATTATTGCACACTTGGCTAATGTTTTGTTCTGTTTTTCTTCTTGCCAGACCACGAGTTTTGGATTTTTTTCCTGGGAGATGTTTATTCTGGCTAATAAAGCTGCAAAATTAAATTAAAACTGAAGCTGTTCAATTGTGAATCACTTTGTTTCCCACGGATGTTTATGTGCCTACTGGCTTAAGCTCGGAGAGCTTAGGTTTGCTTTTTTTGTAAGTTTTAAGGATAGCAAGTAACCAGATGTCCCTCAGTGTGGGTGCTGCAGATCTTGTCTCATCAATCTGGGCACTGCTTTGTGAGCACTTAGGTTTGCTTTTTTTGCTCTTGAACTGCATTTAAATTTTAAGGATAGCAAGTAACCAGATGTCCCTCAGTGTGGGTGCTGCAGATCTTGTCTCATCAATCTGGGCACTGCTTTGTGAGCACCACCAGGATCCCACAGGCTGGTGCTGATCTCACAGAATTATCTCTGCCTGGAAGGACAAACCAATGGCTCAGAGCCAGCTCACCAGGTCACCATTGCAGGCTCAGCCAGGAATTACCACCTGACAGCTTTTTGGCAAGCAGGGCTTCTGGAAAATGAGCTGATGAACTCAGACCACTCCAAAGAGGTGCTCACATTTTAGAAATTGTCCTCAGATAGCCTGAAAGAGCACAATAAACATATGCAAACGTAAGGCAGTACTGAATGCAGCTGGCCAGCTATGCCTGCCCAAAAAATCCTGTTTCTTTACCTGAAAACTACAGCCTAAGCCATGCTGATATCCCCTTTCCTATTATAGACCAGCTGGCTTGGGGCAAGATGTTAATATATGTGAAGACAGGGCATCATCCAGGGTTAAGAGAATGAGCATGGGAGCTCTGACTCATTGCTGGAGGAGCCAGAAAAAACTGATAACTCCAGCCCAATTTTTTCAGAATTGTTGTTTCTCCTAGTAACTGGAATAGAGCAACCAAGAGTAAATCCTTGGAGGTGGAAAGAAACTAAGCAAAAATGGTTTTACTGGAATTTTTCTACAGTCTGTATTCATCCTGATGGACTGAGGGACAGGAAAGGACCTTCATTTGTCATCTTCCATTTATTTCCCTGTTACAGCCTTAGGAAGAGCATTGCACCTTCTCTGAAATCCCCCAGGGGATGTGGAGAGCTGGAAAAAGCTGTGACAAGGTAGGAAGGGATAGCTCATGGTTGTGACATTGAAGTCCAGTGCCACTGACCCATGGGGTCCCAAGGGATCTTTGTGTGGATGTGCCAGCTCAGTTTCAGCTCCAGGGCTGCATTAGATACACAAATCCACAACAGGAATTTTGTAGCACCACTCACTGCCTCCTCTCCGGACAGAGATTAATCTGTGAGTGTTTTTGGCATTTCCAGATTTTTGAGGATGAGAGTCTCATCAGTTCTTTGGCACAGCACATGCAGCTTTGAGGCAAGATCCCAAGAGAAAGTGGTGGCTGTGTCTGCTGCAAGCCTGCAGCCTTTGGGGAAAATTGAGCAGGTGATACAGCTCAGTCACAGTTCCTGATAAAGCAGCCTCTTAACTTTGTCCTTTGATTGAAATGCAAAAGCATCTTCCAGGAGGGGTCTGCCATGCTTTTCTATTCACAGACCCCGGCAGATGAGAGCTGGGCCACCTGTGCTGAGCTGGGGATGAACTTTCTGACACCTACCTCAACAACAAATAATATCAGATGCTGTTTCTCTAAAGCCCTGACAGGGAAGATAAAATTCATAAAAGGAGAGTTATTTGAAGCAGTGTTGTCTAAGCTAAAATAATCCAGCTATTTAAGAGAAGGACCAAATGACTAGAAAAAAGAAACTGGGTGCTCTGTGACTGTGCTGAGCACAATCAGTGCTCCACGAAATACCTCTGAGCTCACCAAACCAAGGGCACTCAGGGCTGAAGTAGAGCACTCAGCACATTGAAGGAAGAGGCTCTAAATGTGCTCTTTATTAAGATGATAAGCTCCAAAGAAGGTACAGAAAGGAGCATGTTTTTTAAAATGCAGAATTCTGAAAAGGTGTGAATAGCTTCATCAACCAAACACATGAATATTAATTTTCATACACTCATTTCTAAAGCAATTGCTGGTAAATCAAGTTGGTATTTTCAGAGTAGGATGCAAGGACATTTTGTTTAATCAAGTTTTTTAACTGGTTTACTAATTAGTTTCCCCCAAAGCAAAGAAGATTAAATAGTGATATTGAGACCTGAATGAGTCAAGTTCTGAAAAGACCAAACCTTGTGCTTTTTTTTTTCTTTCTTTTTACCTGATTTATGTGCCTTTTATGGTTGCCTAAGTTGGTTCCCTATAACTATTGAAAAGGAGTTATTAAATTCAGGGTATAAAATGTAGATCCTCATATGAAACTTTTGAGGTTTGTTGATATGCCAAAATCTGCCAAAATAAGTATTAGTGCACTAGCTGCATTTTCAGTGCAAAAAGATCAAGTGAATATTTAATCAAATAGCCCAGGTGCAAAAGAGAATAGTACATTAAGGTGCTGCACTTGGTAGAAGTATCCAGGTACATACAGGAAGGCACCTCCATGTCCATTTCCAATATATACAAATAAAGTAAATTCTTGTGCAGATATTTATGCTTCACAGTGTCATGACAGCAGGAACAATTTTGCTTTAAGCAGTTTTCCAGGCCTTTTTCTATCTTTTCTAAATCACTGAAGTGGAAGCTACTGAACCATGTAAGCTTTAAACCAAAGTTTTCAAAACTGGAGACTTAGAGAAAGATTCATGAATTTTTATACAGGTACTTAAACAGATTTGCCATTGTAAAAGTGCATGCTGAGTACATCTGCGAGCAATTTGCCCAAAGAAAGGTGTTGGAACTTCATATTTGGCTATTTACAAGAGGGAATTAAATGCCCAGAGGCAGATTCTGGGCCTGTGAACATCACATATGCCTCCAACCTAGAAGAATTTTGGGCCTGTTTAGCCTTGACGTGTTACCACTGAGAGGGGACCTTATCAGTATCTAAAAGTAACATAAAACACTTCTCAAAGCATTAACTCGACCCATTCCACTTCCCAAACTCTAAGCCTCTTTGATTTTAAGTTAACAAAAAATTCCAAGAAGAGGGAATGAGAACAAGAAAAAGACAGAAAAGATACAGAAGACAATAAACAAAACTACCACTCCTGGTTCCAGCAGTGTGCAGCTGAGAGAAATTCCAAGAGGAGGCAGGGTCAAGACATGTGCTTGCCTCGTGTTTGGCCTTAAAAAACCTCTTGGCCCTCCTGGGCCCTTCCCCAGGCGTGGCTCCTGGTCATTTGGCCACTCAGGAGCTGGGTTAGGGGCTTCAGGAGCAGAGTGTGGAGCACTGCCTTGGTGTGCCAGGGATTTTGGCAAACACTGTGGGGCTGGGACACAGGCCTAGGGGGTTTTGGGTGTGCAGGGCAGGGCATCACCTCCCCAGAGCCAAAGCATAAGCTGCCCCTTCTCCTCACCCAAAATGTTTCAAGCCAGCAACACTTCCAGTCTCTCACACTAGGTTATTTTGCTTTACTCTCTCTCCCACAATAGATTTGTCCTTGAATCCTGACACAGGGACTAGGGAGCACTGCATGGGGTAAATCACAGAAGAAACTCCACAGAGGGTTTCTAAAGGGTCAAAGACATTAAGCCTCACCTGAATGCATCCTATTGTCTGAGTTTAAGCACAGCACATGGGCCTGTGACTCCTGTTCCTGGACATCTCACAATACCCAAGCCTTCTGTGAATTCTGAATGCCAAGACACACGCTAAGATTGAAGGTGTCATATATATGAATACCTAAACATTCAGCAAGGTGTAGTCTAGTTCCCATTTTTTAACTCATCCACTTTTTCCATAATCTTAGCTAGAGCAAAAAATTATCAATGGTTCCTTCAGTAAGTGACTTTGGATGTGACTGAAACAGGCCTCTAGGAAATTATTCTGTTCTCTTTCCAGACAACAATCTTCAATTAAACTCAGGCTGTGATGGTGGGTAGAAGGCTGTATTAATTTAACCACTTTTGTTCATAGTAGTTAGAAAGAAGTAGAATAATTGCTCTTGATAACAGACTGTGTCTCAGGAGGTGGATCTGGGCACATTTGCCACTCAAGAGGATGGGAAGGTCTTTCTTTCACCTGAATGATTTAGTGATATCCAGAAAGAAGATATGAGCAAAGCCAGCTTTAGTTTCTCAGCTCAGGAGAGAATTGGGCTTTTTGTGGGCTCTGTGGCGAGGGGGAGGTTGTATTTTCAGTAGGAGAGAAGCAGAGTCCTCAGGTTTTTATCTCTGACCTGTACAGTTTTGAGTTTCTCTTCCTCTCTTTTGTCTCACTGAGAGATCTGTATTCTGTATCAGTCAGGTAAAGAGCCAAATTTTCTTTTGGCCCTTGTCCACGCTTCAGCTATTGAAGAGGAGAAGAAAGAAGAGGTTTGGATCTGAGAGATTTGAGAACAACCAAGCTGAATGCATCAGGTTTAATCAAAAGGTTTAATCAAAAATCATCAAGCTTCATTCTATTGAGTTCACTAGTCATGGGATCAGACCTTTTCTGAAACAGTGAACTAGGACTCCCAGAATAAATTTTCCTACTATTCTTTCCAGAATTTATGCAGTTATTTTAAGAGCACTAAGGGAAGCTGACCCAGAAAGCCTCCTAAAAAGAAGAATATAACTGCACAAGGAAAGGTAAAACTGAAGTACATCCTCATCTGAGTATGGTTTAATTAGATAAAATCCAAGATATACTGGCAGTAATTTAAAAGACAGTCTGCACACTGGGGGATGAGAAGGTAATTTGCAAACCCATTGTTTGCAAATGCAAATGTAAGAAAAAGAAAGGCATGTTAGCAAAGCTTTGTGCTGCATTAGGAAGTTTAAACAAGGCAAGTAATCTACATCTGGCTTAAAAATTATGATACTGAGGTAATCCTTATATTTGAAAAGTGTGCTACACTTGGAAGAAGCTGGAATTTAAAGATCTATTATTTACTAATAAGAATGTAAGAGCCCTTGAATATTAAAGTGCTGAGAGAAGTTTGGGAATGAAACAGGTCTTAGCAGTAGGAGAGGAGAAATATATGTAAAAATAAATTATTATTATTATACTTTATATTTCTTGTGATATGATTCAGGAATTGGGAAAATAATTTCCCTAAAGGAAGTGGCATATAATTAGTAGGATGTAGTAGGAAGTTTAATTACGTAAGGCTGCAGTAAGTTTCTTCTGTGGAAAGTGAAATTATTGGAGTGTTTTGTGAAAGGAGTATAGGAACTTTTCTTAATTTCCTGAACTTATTAACAAAAAAAGTTGGGGAATGATTTAAAAAAAATAGTCTTCTCAGGAATTCGCATTGAAGTTTTAGGATCTGTGTGTTACTGAGAGAAGATAAAAATGTTCAGAAAAAATAAGGGAGACTTATTAAATAGGATTAAAGTTTATTTTTGAAACTGAGTTTATTAATGAAAGGTCACAGTATCAGTATGAATAATTCACTCCTCAGAGATCTGCCATTTCATCTGGCATAAAAAGCCCCATTGCACAGCCAAGCCTTTCCCAAGTGTGCTCAACATATGGGACAGCAGTTGAAAGTGTTCATAAAAATAATTCTGCTGAAGTGATGCCCTTTGGTAGAGCGATCTACTACCACAACTGTGATAGTGAGGCTTCATCACTCATCTTGCAGAGATCAAATACCCATAACTTGTTAAGAAAAAGAATGTTCTTCCAGACTCGTATATCTCAGTGCAATTAACATCTGAGTTTCTATTTCAATTACAGAGAAATTTTATAGAGTGTGACATGAAGGGCTTCTACCCACATTCTGGAGTGCTAGAACATCAGGGCTGTATGGCTAAAACAAAAATATGACAAAAACTCATGTGAAGGTTGCAGCCAAAGGCAACTAAAGTGGAAGTGTGAAGCCACCCTGGGGCCATCTCCCCTAGCTTTCCCTTTACAATGGAGAGTGATTTTTCATCCTTGGGTTTTCAGAGAAGAAAAGGCTCCAGCAGGGGCAGAAAAGGACTGAATGAAAATAATTGGAGCAGGGTGAACTGCAGCTCTGCAGGAGGAGGGTTCAGCTGAGGGAATTTTCTGCAGGCAGTGATCCTTAGGCTCCCTGACTGCGAGGCAGTGCAAGGGCACAGTGCAGGGCCTCCCTTCCTCCTGCTGCGCTACAGCACCCGCTGCCAGCACAAAGCTGCTCCTCTCGGCAGAAAATGTTTTGCTCTGCTTGATTTTTGTGACTGGCAGCCCGCAAACACAGCAGATGCTCATGTTCACAGTGGTGTTAAAAGCTTCCTGCTTCCAATCCATCAAGCATAGTCTGTAACAATGTGTGCGCCGTGGCTTCTCATACAAATACGTGTAGTATATCAAACAATTCAAAAAAGTAGAACTCTTCAAAGTTTGAAGAAACTGACTTACAAATTGTGTTTGCTTTGTGGAATATGCACAGAAGGCAAGTTAACTTAACAGTTGAAAGCACACCATAAATTACATGTGGATCAAAGCAGGCATGGATGTACAAAAGCAAATAAACCCTACCTTTCCCCAAAACAGAGATGGGGATAATACTTGAAAGCAGTACAGCATCCAACAGTATGTCACAGGTTATGGAATTGGATCTAAAGTGCTGGATGTATGTTCTTTGGGATAAAGGGGATTCAACAATTTTTCATTACCATTAATCTTCCAAAAGCATGTCTAAGAGAAAAATAGCAGCCAGTAGCTAATTGGACACCTGCTTTAAAAAAACAACATTAACATCGGGGTTTTTTCCTGTAGTATTAATAAATATGAAATGTGTCAGACAGCAGGGGCTGGAGATGGGAGCTCTCTATTTGCAGAGCAAATGCTGTGAGTTTGTGCCAGGCTAGACTGCTTAGCCTTCCTCAAGGATGGTCCTTGCCAAAGAAAAATAAAATAACAATTATGCAGACATCCCCTGCAGTGTGGTCTTAACACATTTTTCAGCCCCAGGTTGAGGTAGCACAAATGTGTCACTGTATGTAGCACATGAGGTAGCACAAATGTGTAGCACATGTTACCACTCTCTTTAATTGGAAATGTAGAAGTAAACTGGCAATGACATTCTGGAGTCTGCTGTTTCCCAATCCTGCTGATTCCCACCCACATTATTTTCCAAAACATTGTTCTTTTTAAAGAAACAACCTCTTCTGCCTCCTAGATGAATGATTTAATTCATAGGCTTGTGGTCCCAAAAGTTTCAGAGCAAAACATCTGAAATCTTGAGATTTCTGGCAGATCAATGTGCAAATCAGCAAATCTTCACCTGGAGATGCTGTAAAGTCAATAGTGTTTCATGGAGAAGCTTGTGGAGGTTCCACTAACCATAGCCACCCCTGCTGGGAGCCCTGATCCTTGATGGACAATTTCCAGACTCTGCATTCACAAGCAACCCCTTTAAACCCACCACATCCCTTGAGAATGGGACACCCCCACTTTACCTCTTGCCTAATCTCCTAGATTTTGGAGCCCAAATCTCTCCATTCACCAATCAGCAACATCTGTAAATGTTGCTATGAAAGACAAAAGCCTTATTTCTATTTATCTTTCATAAAACACATGTGCAAAACTGCACAAAACAGATGGTAAAGTTGTTTTTTCTAATGCATAGCAAGAGTCTGGCTTTCCTTGCCCAAGGAGTTCACTGTCCAAGGGTCATAGCTGGGATCTGAGGGTGACACCTCTGATGCAGGGTGAGAGATACACATCTCAGTAATATGTTTTGTTTAGACTGTACTACAGCAGCATAAGAATTGTGTCTGCATTTGTATACATAACGTATTTATATCTATGCAAATTTGGAAATGCATCTGAAAATCAGTTTTCTTAGTTCAAGCCTGAACAATGTAAAAGAATCATTGGGTTAATTAATATGCTCTAAAATGCATTAGTGTCTTCGCCAATAAATTGTGAGGTATTCATAAATCTGCATGCCAAAATTACTTGATTACTTTATTGCAAGAAACTGCAATGAGAAAAAGTTAGAGAACCTAATGAGATCAAAACTTGAAATAAAAGCTTCATACCCAGGAGATAACACTAATCAAAGCCTGATAATTATCAGTTTGATACTGCAAAGTCTTAATTGCACCCAAGTCCATGTCAGTTCCTCAGGATCTGCTGAACATCTTGCAGAACTGTAATCCTCTTAAAAAGCATCAGGGACGGAATTCATCATCCTTGTTGCTGATTTCAGTGGCTCTGTTTGTGAAGTGAGGCAGTGGTGTGAATGAGCTATTTATGCTGCTTGTTTTAGATAAAGGAACATCTGAAAGAGACTTGGGCATAATTTTGCATTAAGGTTGTTTGCACTTTCCATGGAAACTGCTCTAAAGATCATCTCTAGTAGAAAATCTCATCTTTACAGAAACTGCTTGAAGGTGTCTTTCTATAATTCACATTGTAATTTTCTTTGATCTATATTTTTCCCCCTAGAGTGGATTGCTAAAGACAGCTGTACCTGTTAAAAAAATATACTAAGAAAAATGCAAATTGAATAAGGACACTCACCTCTCTGAATGAAATGCTGGTAGGAGAACACATTGAAAACCACAAACTTCCCTATTTTCCCAGCTCTTCAAAATGGCTAAAAATATTGTCAATGGCAAATTACAGAGCTTGACCTTAAAACTGATTGGATGAAAATACGAAAACCTCTTACAAACCTTGTTTAACAATTTTTCAAGCAATGGGAGGCAGTTTTGCCAAAAGAAGCATTAATATGACTGGACAATTTGCTGTCCTGGGCTCATATGTAATATAAAGTTTGCTTTTAAAAGGTTGGCACAAATTATCTTTTGCTATTAACCTTAAAAAAAAAAAAAAAAAAAGTAAATCTTACATCACAAATTCAGAGGCTGCAAAAACTTTTTGCACTAATGACTCAGATTCTCACAGATGAGGATTCTTTGATCAGTTAGTTTGACTTTATCTTACTATCAGGCACTTTTTACCTTTCCACTTCCATGCTGAGCTCAGTAAGTTGCCTAAGTAGTCACTTCCAGGGAATTTTACATTCTTGATTTGAAGACTTTGCAGACAGAACATTCAGCTGGCCTTGATGATCAAAGTTTGTTTTCACTGTGGATTTCCTTGGCATCAGCACTCAGCTATTGGGCTACCTGTGGGAACCAACCTAATTATCCTGTGCAGATGATGGAAACAGACATATTTCATCATGGCCTACTGTGTCATTAAACGTGGGGCCATGAAGCCAATGTTCCTACTGTGTAGAAAAATGGATTACACAGAAGGCAACATCCAGGGAAGGTGATGTAATGGTCCCTGTTCAGTCTGTAGTTACAGGTGCATCCATCTAAAGAAGGCACAAAAATTGACTCAACAGCATAATTTAGACCAAGTCTGCTATTTTCTAAGCCAGTAACTACTGGGCTGAGACCATGTCAGACATTCTGTCTGTCCCTTATCTACATAATCAGCTTAGAGCCAGTGAGGACTGAGGTGCAGAGGTGCCAAAGTGAGTTGTCATTGCTGTCCCTTGCTGGCAAGCAATCAGCAAAGTTCTCTGGGGCCACCTGAGAGCTCTGAGCATCTGCTCAAGGACAGCAGCGGGTCCTTCTGTGAGCAGGAGTTCATCACTAGAAACAGTGGTGTCACTCTCTTCTGCTTGTGAATGTTTTCAAGTAGCTGTGCTTTGCCTGGTGAGAGAGAGCAACAGCCTTTCATGGTAATTATCACTGGAAAATGCTCCCCGTTGTCACTTCAACAGAGATGATGGAGAAGCAGCCCAGGGTGGAAGCAGAGAGTCCCAGACATCATCTCTCCCAGCCAACACAAAATGAAAGCAAACCTTTCTCAGCTCCCTGAGATTCGTTGGGCTTCACTTTAAGTCCACTGATTTCAATTAGAACCCTGGAACTAATTTCACCTCTGATCTCCACCATCCCTCAGCTTCCTTCCTGGTTTATTGGCCGCCTCTCCTTTGACCATAATTTTTTCTGGCTGTGGCCCAGAGGGAACATTAAGCACCTGAATTTCCAAATTTAATTACAGTGTTTAAATAATGATACAGAGCATCGATTCCATTTACTCACAATGGCACAAAACAGCTTTAAGTATTTAACACCTGGGGCACTTCCTGTCTCACTGCTCTCTATTTAATCACATTCCGCCAATTAGAAAAATCCCTAAGAGGCTGGTCTGCTTTCTACCATTAGAGAAACTGAATGCCTCAGGCACCACAGCAGCTTTTATTTAGTGTTTTTGTCCTGGAGAGAAAGATTTACTTGAAATTAAGTAGATGGTGTATTTGAATCTATATATTGCACATGTTCAGCTCATTTTGAATTGCTTGGGCACTGGCACAGTCTGACCCGAGTTTATAATTGGTGCATTTATAAACTCTTTTTGTTGGTCTGGCTGCACGAAAGGATTCTGAGGTAGAGAGACACGGGTCTTTGCAGAGAAAATAATGTCCAGAGCATGTCTGAGAGGACAGTGATATGTTTCATTATACTTGAGTGCCAGTTCCCAAGCATACTGCATCCTCTCAGGCACAGAATGCTGCCTGCAAGTGTCGGCTGTGGGCACCTGGTGAGGTGCTCTCAGTCCTCATGTCCCCTGAGGCCACACGTGTCCTGCATCCTGGGCAGCTGCTCTGAGCTGGCCTGGGATGAGCTGAAAGCTGGCCATGTTCTGCTCTCTGAGTATTTCCACACAACTCCAGCAAAACCCATCCCAGAGCTACAGACAGCAGCAATACCTCAGCACAGCTATGCCACAGAGCTTGGAGCTTTCTGATTTAATGAGACCAGCAGGACGTTTTTCACTATGCTCACTCTTTCCCCAAGGCTCAGGCCAGCTGAAATTCCTTGTCATTTTTCTTTACAATATCTGCAAATTCATCCCTCCCTGTCCACTCTGGTCTTTTACTCATTTTTCCTCCTCTCTGCCTGATGTTTATATGCAGACACTTCCCAAGATCATCCATGTGGAGGGACCATAGAGAGGGATTTTCCCTGCTCTGCTTTTCCCCTCACTGTTCCTGGCATTTCGCTTTCTGTGTTTTGCCAGTGATCATGCACCCAGGGAAGCAGAAGGACCCTGACTCAGCTCTGCCCATGTGGGGAGCACACAGGGAACTTTGATTTGACCCTTCTGCCCTAGAAGCCCATGGAAAAGATCTCTTTGATACGGACACAACAAGATTGTGTTTATATTTTCTCCATGTGCCAGTGAGGCCAGTGAGAAGATGGGAGAAAAGGAAAGCATGGGAACTAAGTGGGGAAGGCAGATACAAAGGTGTTTAAATTTATGGCTTTTGCTTCTTGGGATTAAAATCACAGGGTTTCTTGCCCAAGTTTCCCATACTGGCTCAACCAAACAATCCCATTTACGTTCTCCATGTCACATTTATTCAGTCACTCTCCTAAGAGAGGTTAATTTTGCAGTTTCCTTGAATTGATTAACAGCAGCTTTACATTAATAGTGTCCTCTTGACAGCTCTTGAAGCTGATTTGTTATGCTGCTGTGGCTGCAGTCCCAGCACCATATCCAGTCCAGAAACATCCCACCCCCAGTGCCCTGGCTGCTCCCACCAGCCCAGCAGAACACAGATCCCTTCCCTCACCCTTTGCAGCTGCAATAGTGCCACAGCCAGGCTGACACTGCCCTGACAGCCCAGCCCATGGCTCATTGCAACCACCTGGGAGATGGCTTTCCTCCTGCTCACTATTCCATCCACCATCCATGAGTTCCTGCTGCCCCAGAGCCTCACAGTGGATCTGATTGTTCGTCTGCACCCCAGAACAGATTTACTCCCTGCAGACACATCTTCCCCAAGATCCATTATTACCTCATGTCACTCAGGGAATGTACAATTAAGCTTAGGCAGACTGCTTAAAATCTCATTTTCCTTTCCTTGCAACCATCCTCACACTTCTGTTTAATCCTTTGGAGTGTCCTCAAGTTTGCTCTTACCTGTAATGACTCCTCATGGTTTCTGCCACCGAGGGAGTGCCCTGGGCTCCCTTGGACTCAGCAGCAGGAGCAGAGGGGCTGAGGAAGAGCTTGGATGTGCTCATGTTCCCATGATTGGAAGCTTTGCTCTCCACATGAGCACAAGGCAATTCCTATCAGATCCAGCTGCTCATTTTGCTGTTGAAAATGCCTCAGCAGTCCCTGTCTGAAATAGGTTCAGTTTTACAAATCTGGTGTAGGTTATTCAGATGCCCCTATCCTTTTTCCCAAGTTTCTCTGTTGTCACTGGCATTACAATGTTATCTTTGAGATGACACAGATCTTCTGAGATCTGCCAGTTTTTACCATCTCTTCTTCATCACTGGAATAAGCCACGAAGTCTCTGTGCTGAAACTATGTCTAAATTCCTTATGCCACATTATATCTTAGTCCCCTGTTTGTTCATTTTGTATCTGCCTCCTCTGAAGCTGAATTCTCATCTTCCCCTCTACTAGATTTTCCATTTTTTTTAGGTTTTTTCAGTTTGCTGGTTTTCACACTTGAAAGATCTGGAGGCAGTAAAGTGGTTTATGAGGTGATTATTTTTGAGGAACTACTTGTATTTGCAATAAGATTTTTAGTTCTCAAATATAAATAGTAGCAGAAAGGTGGAAGGAAGAGCCATAATCTCTTGCTTTGTAGCTTTAATCAACTTCTTAGGCACAGCCCTTATTAAAAATAACATTTATTTATTCATCTTGTCTCAATTATAGTTTCATATTGATGCTGTCATTCTTCTTGTGCAAATACTACCAGAACAAAAAGGTGTAAAGTGTTTCCATTTCAATTGAGGGCCTTTTATATCCCTTTACTACTCAGATGTGAATGGCCATACCAGGAGCACTGCCTGGAAAATCATGGACAAGCATCCACTCCTCCTCTTTTCCAGGGCAGCCCACCAACCTGAATTGATGGAAGTCTGTCAAAAGGAGCTTGAGGTGTGAACAGGCCTTTCATCTCAATGCAGTTTTGAACCTTAAGATTAATGCAGGTGGAGGAAGAAACCTTTTCCCAAAAGGCTTTGGCATGTTCCCATCATTTGTAAATGCAATTACTGTAACGCCGTGCGCCACTCGGCACATTTGCATGAGCAAGTGGTCTATATTTAGTCTAAAGAGAGGCTGTTTATTGAATGCAATACGAGGCTCAAACTTTACAGATGAAGACTACAGACCATGGCTAGAAGCTGTAATTGTCTTTTGTCTCTGAGCACATTTGACATCTCTGCCATGCGTGGAGCATTTGAAGAAAATCACCAGGCTCCAAGTCCATGGGGCAGCTTGCAGAGAGGTGAGCTACAGCTGCACGCTGCAATCTTCCACAGGGTTTTTGCTGGAAAACTTGTCCAGAATATAAAATAGCATAAAACATCACACTCATCTATTAGCTTTGAAAAACAGAAGGCAGAGACACAGCAAATGAAAGTTGGAATATGTGCATATATTTAAGGCCTCCAGAGGAATGGGCATGGAGGACATCTGGGAATCAAGTAAGGTTCAGGAAAGAACTGATAGAAATTTGTGGTCTTGGGAGGAGAGAAGGGACACATATATTGAGGAAACTTGTATTTTATTCAGAGAAAATGACATTTTTCTCCTTCATCTCTCTTCTTCTCTCCTAGTGCCAGGGGCATTCATTCCCCCTGCTCTGTGAAATTATGTGCTGAAGAGAATTGGCACAAAGGGTCAGCTCCCCAGCTCTTTTCTCTTCCAGTGTCTGCCCTACATTGAAGGGCTGGTCTTGGCTGGAGCAGTTTGTACACTTGGTCTCTGTATGGGCTTTATCTGCTGGAGAAGTTTTCTCCTTTGGCTGGTTACAGAGAGGGCTTACAACTGAGACAAAGCTGGGATTTTATCCTCTCATTTTTAGGATTTCTTTTTTTTTTTTTTTTTTTTTTTTAATATTACAAAAAGGACAAACTGATTTTTTTTTTCCCAATATGAACAATAATGAAAGCATGAAGCTTTTTACTATTGTTCATATTTCAAATCCATTTTTTGGAGGTTCACACATTTCATATGAGGATAGATTCCCCTGGGTTTTACAGTGTAAGTGATGGCACAGCTACCCAAAGTAGCAACAGGGAAAGCCAGAGAATAAATAGGCTCTGGAGGCTGCATTCATAAAACAAAATGAGGCAATAAACAAAACAAAACAAAACAAAACAAAAAAAAAAAACTTTCTCAGAAGTTGGGTATTTCATTTCTGGTGGCATCAGCTCCCACACAGAAAAAATATATAGAAAGATGTAAAATTTTGCTACATAAGGTTTTTCAGATAATAAATATAAGCACTGCTATCCTCTCTGGAATTGTTTGCTTTATTTCAGGGATCTGGGAAAAGATCTGTCCTTTCTGGAAGATATTTAGAACAGAGCCATTTTTTTTCTTGTAGAGAAACTAGTAATAATAACTTTTTTTCTGAGTTTCTCATGGCACTCCAGCAACCAGTGAATTTTGCTTTTAATCAGTAACAAAAAAATCCCTCGAGTGGGAAAAGAGAAAAGGCCAGAGGCCAGAGATGAAAGGTGTTCTACTGCATGGGTTTGACATGGACCATTGCAGTTTGTCCAAACACAGAGTTTAAAATTAGATGCTCATTTTCAGCTACTCATTTTCTTCTATGACAGCCTCTGGTTATAGATGCAATACTTCTCAAATTCTATACAGCTCAAAACGTAAGTTAAACAATATCCCATTTTTGGGATGCCTGTCAGTCTGTCAAGATTGGAGGCAGACATTTGCAATGAGTTCACAGTATTCTGCTATGGTTTAGGTTTTTTTCATTTGTAGTCAGGCCACAGAAAAACAAACTCCTTAGAGATATTGCTGCACATATAATGAAAAAAAGTATCTTTTCTGTGAATTTATATTGTACCCAGCTGGAGTACTGCATCTAGCTCAGAAGGCCTCAGGGTGTAAAATCTGAGGGGCAGAATTATAGATCACATTTCTGGAATGGGAAGGATTTAAAACTGTTAGAGCACCACTCAGAGGTGCTTGTGCCGGGGTGCTGTGTTCCTTGATGAGAGGTCCCAGACACAGGAGCCAGAGAGGCTGGAACAGCTCTGAGGATGCCCAGGTACGCACGGGCCACTCTGGTGTCCTGTGCCACCAGGAGTTTCCTCAGCCTGGCAAGCAGACGGGGTCATCTGAGTGGCAAGTGATCTAAGTGTGATAAAGCTGCTTCAGATCATCATCTGTGACAAGGGATGTGGCCTTCTAGCAAGCCAGGGTACAAAGGAAGCCAAAATCAGTGATGGGACTGGGTGCCCACCTGGGTGTTCCACCTCTGCAAGGTGTAATGTCTCCTGCAGACAGGGGTGCCTGCCTTCTGCTGCTGTTTTCTATTTTCATATGAAGTACTCAGACAAAGAACAGATTGTCATGCTCCAGAATGTTGAATATTTATATACATATATATATATATATATGAAATAATTATATATATGTATATGTATGTATATATATATGTGTATATATATATATATATGTATACACACATATATGAAAAGACCATCTACAGCATTCTCTGACTAATTGGAGAGAAAGGATTTGACTGCAAATGTTTTATGAAGGACAATCTGGCAAATATTTACTTAATCTGTGAAAGCCCCTAGTTTAGAATGGAAAAGCCATCATCTCTTCCAGGAGAAAATTGGTTTGTTTGGTATTGAAAAGAAAAAATTAAAAATGCTCCGTAAGTCACTGAAGTTCATAATTGCTGAGCTGAGAGTTCAGATGTCATCTATGATTGAAACACCTTCCGATTAAAGGAAATATATTCTGATTAAACTTACTATTGGCTGGTGTCAGGAAGTTATTATGATAAGAAGTGCATTACTATCTAGGACACCTGCATGCACCTCTTCTACAACCACAAGCAATCCAGACTTGCATTTCAGCAGATCAAACCATAGAAGGCAGCAGGACTATTTTTCTCTCCAGATAACACCAAACAGCTAATTAGTGGTGTGAAATTTATGTATTCCATATTTAATCCATAAACAGATTATGGTATACAGGCAAGTTAACATGGCATTGTATTAGGAGAAAGAGTACAGTGGAGGGTGTCTACACTATTCTGATAGTGTCTTTATCTTGCAGCCTCTCTGACATAATTAAAATTTGTCGGACTATTTATAGGTAATATTAAGTCTGGATGAACACAAGTCTATTAATTAGGTTTTCCCAACAGATAAGTTGTCCTCAGTGGTCTGTGCAATGTCAATATCACAACACTGTTCCCAGCACAGGCTGTAGGATGCAGACATTCAAACACTACCCTTATCCAAAACAATTACTTCACACACCAAAGAGTAATGAAGGAATTGTGAAGTGTTTCCCCTTTAGCTGTAACCAACAATATCAAGAAAGATCAAAGGAAGGCTTTTCCTCAGATGTCACACTCCATTTCCACTTCATTTCCCCTTGCTTGATTTGATGGGTGCTCCAAGCTAAGGAAAAGAGCCTTATTTCTTTTCTGAGCAGATTTTCTTTCTCAAGTGTAAACAAGCAGAGATGTGTAGGCTGCATAGCACAGGAATACAACAAGCTAAATTCAAATTAAGGATATCAGAACTGAATACACCCCAGAGACTTGTGGGAATGAGAAAAGCATCAACATCTCCGAGGCTGCCACCCACACTGGTACTGTGATTAAAGTCCAAAGAGATGGGCTATGTGTGGCAACCCTACAAATAGTATTTTGCAAGTATAAACAGCACATTGTGTGCTCTCTCCTGGTCAGGATTTGGAGCACAGCAGTGCCCAACCCCAGTCCTAATCCTGAGCTGCCCTGCAAGCAGGGTGAGAGGGGAGTGCCTTTGAGCAGAGCACAAAAAAGGAGGGCACTATGCAGTCACCAAGTACTGACATTTCTCTTTGGCCTGGGAATTTCAGGTATCCAAGTCCATGTGTGCCACACATTTGCACAGGACACGATATAAAAATATTGTGTAAAATATCGACATTTGAGATTTTGAGGAGACACATCCCTTCCTCCTTGATACCCAGCTACAACTCCCTTTTACCCTTCCAATTCTCTCCCCATCCCACTGGGAGAAAGTGAGTGAGTGTCTGTGTGTGCTTAATTGTCATCTGGGCTTAAACCACAATAATCCTTCTGGTGCTCAAAGGCTTTGAGGTAACAACAGATTTGGTTGGAATGTGCATGATCAAATTTAAAGTGTTGTGCTCCTTGGTGACTGCTTTTGGTTTTGCTGCTTGCCAGGGTTTTTTCTGCTCCTCACTGCAGCAGTGGGGAGGTTCAGAGTGCACAAGAGCTGAGAGGAGACACAGCCAGGACAGCTGACCCCAACAGACCAAAGGGATGTTCCATACAATATGGCATCAACAGCAGCACATAAAGTTGAAAGAAGAGGAAGGAAGAGGGAACATTTGGAGTGATGGTGTTTGTCTTCCCAACTCACCATTATGTGTGATGGAGCCCAGATTTTCTAGAGATGGCTGAGCACCTGCCTGCCCATGGGAAGGGGAGAATTAATTCCACGTTTGGCTTTGCTTGTGTGCACAGCTTTTGATCTACCTATTAAACTGTCTTTATCTCAAGCCTCGATATTTTTCACTTTTACCCTTCTGATTCTCTCTCTCATCCCACCACAGGGGAGCAAGTGAGTGGCTGTGTGGGGCTTGGTTGCCAGCTGGGGTTAACCCACAATGCTATTTTTGTCAAATAGTCCATTCTGTGCTCACAAATTATGGCTGGAGGAAGCAGTGACCCTGCTGCCAGCCCAGTGATCAGTGCACACCTCCAGGGACTGCAAATTCAGGTTAGCAGTTCCCTCCAGCTGAGATGATTCTGCCCCATGCTCCTCACAGCCCTGTCCTTATCCCACACAGCCCTCCTGGCACTCCTGCTTGGGCCCAGCTCAGGGGAAGAACAGGCAGAGCTGAATCTGTGTCTCTTGTGGAGCCCATTGCACAAGACCCTTGTTGAGACAACAGTGCAGGACACCAACACCTCTCGAGAAAAGTAATTCTGCCTTATTGACAGCACAAATTGTAGCTGCAAGAGTAACTACTAAATAATATAGAAGGTAATATTAATATCAGTTAACTAGAAAAAAATTAACATACAGGAATTCAATTTAGCTTATGTCCTACCCGGTGACTGAAGGACAAGAAAAGGGTAAATGTGCATTAGATCATAACAATGATGATAGTTTTTCCTAATAAAATGCATTACTGTCATCAGAAACACTTGATATATTTACTACCAAGTCTCCATCGTCCCTTTGCATCTGCTGTGACTTAATTATGATGGTAGCATCAGCCTGTTAATATTGTTTGGAGCTGGGTTAATTTGCCTTCCATAATTTAGGAAAATTACAGGAGGTGAGAAAGGCTGAATGAGTAACCTTATTAGCAGAGAGACCTTCTCCAGGATGCAATCTGGATGAAGGTTAAAAGAAAAAGATTACAGCAAAACCAAAAGAAAGCTAAATAAGTCTGAAGCTTGCCCTTTTACATGGCTTCTCTCATAACAAAACGTTAATTTACTTGATCCCATGCTATAATCAATATTTTGATTACCTTTTTTCTATTTCTGTTTTCAGTCTTCAGGTCCATACTTTGTTGACAGCATAATGTATGAACCTTGCTCAATGGCCATTATTTGTATTTACAGTATTGTAGATCATCCTTCCACAAAGGAAAAGAATAAAAGAATCATGTTTCTGAAAATTATGATGTCCACATTATAGCTTTTCCTCCTCTTGAAAAATCAAAAAAAATAATGGTGTTTGTGGAAGCTTTTAAGCTTTTTCTTCTGTCTCTCTCATCGGTGTAAATACAAAGTCATCTCATTAAAATGTATGAAATTACCCTGGCATAAAATTAATATAGGAGTAGATTTGGTCCCATGCTTTTTTGTATGGCTCTGAAGTATCAAAACTGCCTTTGCTATATCAGGAGCTGCATTCATGTAATTCAGGAAAGGATAGGGTCGAACACACTCTGATTATCCCTGTATCAATTTTCAGTGGCAGCACTAGTCTATACTATTGAATAAGTTATTATGCTTTGATTGATTTTTCTTTCTTCAGGCATGAATTTTATATTTCAGGCAATTCCTGTGAAAGAAATAAAACTGATGCCACAAACCCCAGGAACTCCAACTTTTCAGCACAAAAAGTTTTTTGGATAATTTCTGTGAAAGATAAATTGGTAGTAATGCGTTGTTCTATACTTGACACCTAATAAAGACATGGGGAATTTTCTCCTGAAGGGTTAGATTTTTGTTCCAATTGCTTTGATTTTTCTCTGCCCTCCTCAGAGCTGGGACAGATTATGGCTGCTCTCTGAAGAAATGACTCAAAACACACTGAAGATTGTGACACTGACCTCCACAAATTTTGAGTTAGAGCAAGCTGAAGTTTGCTTGGCTTTTAAGACTGTTGGTTCCTGTTTTTCCTAGATTTCAGCATGAGGAAGACAAATGTGCTTAAATCTGCCTTTCTTGGATGTATTTTTGAGACAGGCAAGGGAATATGGGCTGTCTAACTGGCAAACAACACCAAAACCTTTTAAAACTGCATGTTTTAGTTGGTGTTTGATAGTCCCCCAATGCCATCCCAGAATTCCTCAGACTGTTCAGGACTTTCTCTCTACCTCTGTCTTATCTCTGATTTTACTAGATTTGGGCAATATTTGACCCTACCACCTGTGTGGAAAATTGATTTGTTAGCTTAACAAAATGAAAGCTTGGAAGATACAAGGCAGCTCACCCACGAGAAGTCAATTACTGTGGAGGGAATGGAGATGGAAGGCAATATTGTAATGCAAATAAATGAATCAAAGGAGAAAAAAAATTATGGTCATGGGTGCCCTGGACTTGGCCCTGATAACAGCTGCTCTCTCTATTGCTGTCACTGTGGTGGAATTCAAACTACAGAGGCTGTCAGCTGTGGGGACCTTGTTGCAAGCACATGATTGAAATAAGGGTCTCCTTGAGTCAGGTCTCATAAGCTCTTGGAGATCTCTTTCACACCCAAGATAGCTCAGCTACCTTTGAAGGCATAAAATCAGCAGGATGGCTTCTGTGGTAGTGCTGGAAACAAAAAAGTTTTAATAAAAGGCAAAATAACAAAACTCTTTACAGAGAAAAACTGAGCCAAGAGATCCTTGCCCTTGGTAAAACACCTCACAGAAGCGATTAGTTTTTTTGTTCTCCTCTTTTTCTAGTACATTGCTCAGGTGGGACTTTTTGGCTCCTGTCCAATTAGCCATCCTTAAGTTTGAGGTGAAGTCCCCCAGGTCCTATGAGATGCCTTTTCACCTAATGGAGGAGAGAAACTTCTGGGCTTATTTCGTTTTTAAGGGGACAAAGGATAGTTTTGTCACTCCATCAACAGGGGGCACATTCCTATACATGGTAGTAGGGAAAAAAAACAGCATAAAAGGTGACCAAACTGTCTGTGAACTTCTAGAAGGGAATGAAGCAGCAGGGACATTGACATGTCATATCAGAGCAACCTGTTGCTGTTTGTGACTGGCCAAGATGCCTGGGCTGGGAAGGAAGCAGCAGGTACCATTTATCCAGCCTTTACAAGGGTGGTTTTTTTTTTGGATGCCACCTTGCGCAACATTACTAAAAGCAGAAGAGGGGTCCTGCATGAGCTCTTCTGGTGTGAGCCTCAGAAGAGGTACCCAGCTAGCATTAAACAGCAGCTCAGTGTTCAACTGGGAGAAAACATCTTGCTCCCACCACCCCACGCCTTTCACTGGAACCCCTCATTTCCCTCTCATGTTCCTGTGTTACAGGGTGTTGTTACTGGTTAGCAGAAGAGAGTATTTCATAGAATCATGGAATGCTCACCTTGGAAGGAACCTTAAAAATCATCTAGTTCTACCTTCCCCTTGCCAATTTAAAGCCAAGAAATATTAGACTTCTGTCATCCTTCCCCTCTCCACCCAGACCACGTGGAGCCCTAGGAAGTGACGTGCTTTCTCAGAGAAAACAGGCAACCCTACCAAGTCAGATCCTACAAAACTCCTGGTCACTGGACTGCAGAGAAAACCTCATTCATTCCTACACTTCAGCAAGAAGAACTTAAGGCAATTGCAGTTGTCAACTGGTTTATCAATTTTGGGAGAAATAACGAGTTTCAAGTTTATCAAAAACACAGTGTTATGAAGAAGTTAACTATTACACATCAAGATGTTAATAGATAGGTAAGATAAAGCATAAGGGTGCCCTTCATGAGACCAACATAAAAATCCTTGACACTGTAAGACTAGAATAGACTACAGAGGATTATTTTGCTAATTCTGACCTTGTGTCATGGTATTTTATCAATTTTTATATTGTGAAAATAAGGCAATAAGTTCCCTTTAGTTTCATTTTTCAAGTCCTTATTCTATTTCAGAGAAGTATTTCACCATAAGACTTCAAAGTCAGTCAATTTTGGGAGGGTTGCACATACTTGTAATGGACACATGTAATTTACTTGGTACCGGAGAGACAAAGATAGATATGCTGTGTTTATTCAGAAATAAGACCTTTTTTTAATGATTCGTTGCCTGTCCTGAATAAATAATCTTGCATACATAATTGGTTTCAAGATGGATGAGCTGTTGCACCAATATTAAAGATAGTTAAGAATACCCTCCACAGTATAAATCATCCACTTGCTGTGAGGGATGTCACCTTGTATGACAAAATGGGAGCTTAGGAAATTAGAAAGGAGATTAATGTCATGTTCTGATGCTCTT
This sequence comes from Pyrgilauda ruficollis, assembly GCF_017590135.1. NCBI lineage: Eukaryota > Metazoa > Chordata > Aves > Passeriformes > Passeridae > Pyrgilauda > Pyrgilauda ruficollis. Next base: position 5,611,625 of record NW_024526377.1, read on the forward strand.
GCAAAGAAGTTATATATAGTTTGAATCTCTGCTGCTTGATAATTTCATAGCTGAGGTAATTTGCTTTATGGGACATCCAGATGCACATAAGGAAAGATTAGATGCAGCAAACATTTAAATTAATCTGTGTACTAAGTGTGTCCAGAATCAATCCCAGGATATAGATTTTTAGTGTTTTGAGCTTAATTCCTCACTAATGAGCAGCTGTTTTTCATTTAATGGGGTTCTTCTGGAAGGCAAGTGTCTGCCATCTCATCTGATCACAGCAAATGACCTTCCACTTTGAAGATAACCTGAGCTTACTAGATTTAAATTTAAAATTATCTCCTAACGGGGATCTCTGATAAGCACTGAAATTCTCTGGAAAGGGAGATCCCAGTGTGGCAGCCAGTGACTCCATCCAATGTGTGACTGCACTGGATAGTGTGAGGATGTGAACATGCTCTGCTTTGAGCTGGCCAGAACCCCTTGACCAAATTTTTCTGTCACCTGGGCTGGATCTGGAGGCTCAGAGCACGAGTTCATTGCTCTGGGGTAGTCACCATCATGTAAGCACGGTCACTTTCTGGGCAATTGTAAAACTTTTGGGAGGGCATCTATGGTTCCTTCATTGAAGTTCTAAAGCCAAGTTCTAAAGCCAAGGAGGGCCAAGAAACCTGACTGATAAGATTTTAAGAGATAAAAGTTTAAATTCTGTGTCAAAAGACATCATCCTCTAAGCTTTGCCTTTGTAATCACAGTTTGCTACTTAAATATGTCTGAGCTGCTTTCCAGCACACCATACTGTATTATCTGCCAGATGCTGCCCTCAGGAGACTGAACAATCTCTAGCATAAGGGAAAGAGTTCATTTTCCATAACAGTTTTGAATTTCAGTCCTTAGATAGATTTAAATTAAAATAAATTCATCAAATTCCCATAAAGAACATATGGAGTCAAAAACTTGCAAATTCTCTTCCTGAGTTTCTCCATGATGAACTGGACTGCTCTGCTGAGTAAGTCCAATTGTAATGGGACATGGTTCAATGTGGCAGCCAAAGCCTACAAGGCTGTTTTAAATTAGGCATTATTTTAGAATTAGGAAACTGCAGCCTTATCAGATCTGCTTGAATCTGTAGTTTAAAACAAATTGGGTCATTAGAATGTGTAGTGTGGTTAATGCTAATGAGCTCATTGGTTTAATTACATAAGAAAAACAGCTGTAATCATTGGAAGGTAGGGGTTTGTGTTGTTTTGAGAGTTTTGTTTTGTTTTTTAAATTTGCTGTTTAATTATATCAGTGATGATGCTAATGTTCTCTGTGTTAAATTTCTTCTCATAGTACATTTACTAGTTACCATGTCTGGTGATACGACCTTGAAAGAGTTAAGGAGAAAAAAAAACAAAAACCAAACTGAAAAGCTGTGACTGATGCTGATTTTCTGATACATGTTCTCTCACCTCTCTTCCTTTCAGATGGAAAGTAATACACAAAGACTCAGAAAAGTAAGAAAAGCCATAGAGATATGAATTAACATACAAGTCTATTTTTAAACTGAGAGAGTGTCAAATGTCATCTGGGAGGGTCAAGTGTATTTACAAGAGCCAGCTCTTCACTGTACACCTTTTTTACTGCATACCCCGTGTAGTGAAGGTCCTTTGGGTAATAACTTACTGTCATATGACTACTTGAAAAATAAATTAGTAGAAATTATGAACATATCTAACAACATTAATAATGGGCTACCTGATGCCCAGAAGACACTTTTGCCAACCACCTGGTATCTCTCTAATAAGGTTCATCAATAATTGCATTTTTACTAGACCCTGACAAAGGTTGTAAAGCAAACACTGGCCTGTGGAGAATGAGATATTGATAAACTGGATCAGTCATAGAGAGTCACCTACTACACTTAATAGATCATGCCCAGGTGAGAAAATACATGGAAGCACCTAAGATAAGCCATAATTTGGGAGTGGACTGGGAAAAGGTAACTCACCATGAACTCTTCTGAATCAAAATCACCTGGTGAGCCATTTGAAGATGAGTATTGAATGTGAGCAGAGAGGGGACCTCACCTGGAAACGGGTAACCAGCACTTAACAGTTTCATTTGACGCTGGTATTCACTGTAGAAGTAACTATTTAACCTAACTGATACTTTAGTTTTCCTCTAAAAAGTACATTAATGTATTAAGATATATTCACAAAAGCAATCATCTAAAATATCTCAGCAAAACCTGCTCTGGTTTGCAGCCAGTTCTTCTGTTAGGGTGAACTCTGCCTTGCAGCTCCCAAGAGATGCAGACAAGTGCATGGCACTGAAGCCACAGAGCCCTGCATGTGGTCACAGTCACTCTTGATGCAGACAGTGATACCTGAGATTCCCCCAGAAAACCAAAATTTGCAAAACTTGTGACAAGGTCACCCTCAGCCACCTCTTTATCCATAGAATCATGGAATCATGGAATCATAGAATCACAGAACAGTTTGGGTCGAAAAGTCATAAAGATCATCATGTTCCAAACCCCTGCCATGGGCAGGGATGCCTTCCACTAGACCAGGTTGTTCAAAACCCCATCCAACCTGGCCTTGAACACTTCCAGGGATGGGGCAGCCACAAATTCTCTGGGCAACATGTTCCAGTGCCACACCGCCTCTCACAATAATTTCCTCCTAATACTTAATCAAAACCTATCCTCTTTCAGTCTGAAGCTTTCCCCCTTGTCCTGTCACTCCAGGGTCATGCAAAAATTCCCTATCCATCTTTCCTGGAGGCTCCTTCAGATACTGGAAAGCTGCAATTATGTGACCCCCGGGGACTTTTCTTCAGGCTGAACAATTCTCTCAGCCTTTTCTCATAGGAGAGGTACTCCAATTTTCTAATCACCTTCGTGGCCTCCTCTTGACTTGTTCCAACAGGATGAAGTCCTTCCTGTGCTGGGACCCCAAAACTGCATGCAGCACTGCAGGTGGGATGTCACCAGAGCAGAGCAGAGGGGCAAGATTCCCTCCTTCACCTGCTGCCCATAGGGCTTTGGATGCAGCCCAGGACACCTTTGGCTTCTTGGGCTGCAAGTGCAGATTGCTGGGTCATGTTCAGTCTCTCATCCACTATTACTGCTCTCATTTCTAAATGTAGCATCATAAACCTGTTAAAATCTACAGACTTCACATACTAAATATACGAAGCATTACAGCATGTGCCAAGTAGAATATTAATGGCTATATTTATATATATGTTGGCCATGTCCCTTAAGGTTTTCTCCCAGAAGGGCATTAGGTGAGTACAAAATATCCCAAGAGCACAGAGTTAAGTGTTGACCCTGTTCATATTTATTAGACCATATGCTTTGCTGCTAGGGGGGTATGAACCTTTCATGCTCCAGAGCTGAGAGCAGCTTTTCCATCTGTTAATGCAGCTCCACAACTGCTGTTGTATAGACAGACATATACTGCCTGTGTTTGATATGGACTCGCTACTGAATGCCAACAGGACCTCTAGGACCTTATCATTTAACAGCTGAACCATCAGTGAGAGTCTCATTGTACTCCAGATCACAGGCTCTGATTCAGAATAGCTTTTATATTTATATGAAATGTATTTAAAGTATTCCAACTCTTTAGTAGATCATGACACATAAGGGAGTAGATGTAAAATTTCATGTAGTGTTTTGGTTTTAATACTTTGGACTAAAGAGTGAGGGTTAGGACCTGATCACTAAAGGAACAATGTGTTTGGAAGAATGTTTTCTGTACCTCACATTTGCTGCAGGCAGGAGAGATGTATGCATATTGTCACTGAAATAGAATGTGTAGTGATATATTTCTTCATTTCAGTCAAATTTAGATGTCTAGCCTGCCATTATAGATGATTAGATAGCTATATTTACTGCTCTGAAATTATCCTTAATAACACCATTGCTCTCAACCTGCTTCTTAAGCTCCAGAAGGGAAATTGATATTGTGGGTAATTATTTTCAGCAGTTCTGAATACAATAAAGCTGCACACACTGGAATCACATGTATGTCTGTTCATAAAAACACAACCCCACACTGTTACAGAGCAATAGGCATTTTTTAAAAATGTAAATCCCTCCTGGTTTATCCATATATCATAGATATTATGTATGTCTGCAACATATGATATATGGAATAATGTCTTACTTTTCGCAGCAATTGCTTCACTCACTTCTCTTTAGAACACAGCTCCTGCTAACACCAAAGCAAGGGATTCCTACTTCCCTCCGTGGCCATTTAAAAGTAATAACCTCACACTATCTGTCATCTTCATTGCAGTGTGGTTGATAAAGGAACAGACACTGAGGGCTTATTTCTGACTTGGAATTTGACCATGAAACTCTGAAATTGCAGGTGTAATGTTTAGAGTCTACAGCAAAATATACCTCCAATAATCCCCCTGCAGAGGGGCTTGGCTCTATCCAGGGAGCCACTCCCGAGGGGGGATGAGTCACCAGAAGTCAGTCTTGATTACCTTGTTCATATTTTGGGTCTTGATTGGGAAATCTCCAGTTTAGGTGCTACCAAGCTTGCTGTAGATGTCCCAGAGATGAGGCCCAAAACCAGCTTGTGAAGGAGGACACAGCACTTTTGTCTCCTTAACATCACATGAGAGCCACTCACACTGACCACTCGTTATCCCATCAGAGAGATGCCTAAAGGGACATGCTAAATAACCCACACTCCCCTATTTACTCTGCTCTGTTCTCAGCCAAGAGGATGATGATAGGGAGTGCCAAAGTCCCCATTTGCCACTATGAAAAACAGAAACTAGGAAGTACAGCCTGAAAAACAGCAAAATGAAACCACCAAAAAAAAAAATCCAACTACAATAAATAACATAATTTTATCTGAATTTTACATTTTTCTGTTAATCAAGTAAATCTTATTAATGGATGGGTTCAAAAAAAAAGGGTGTATTTGTCCTGAGTTCATCCTTTTTGACATTAGTGCCTCACATTTGACTCTGTCTCAAGGTGGTTTGGGAGCTCTTTTGATATTCAGAGGTACTTCTTTTCCTTAGCTAGACTTCCCTGGAGGGCATTTTGTTCCCTAATTATTTTACACTGAATGTAGATGACAGTTTTTCAGAGAGAAAGATGAGGTAAATCCCATCTTTGGGTCCCTGACCCAAATGAACCAACAATGGACAAATCAGTGCTATTAAAATAATTTGAATTTCCAGTCTTAACCACTCTTGAAGGTGATAGAGAACAGTTGCACAAACTTAGAACATTTCTACTTGAAATTATGAAGGTGCATGAACGACATATATCATGTAAGGCACCTGTTCTCACGGAGTGGTTTGTTTCCTGTACTTTCCTAAGAAAAATATTTCAAGCTTCTACCACTCCTCACTGCTAAATCAAAGTTTGACAGTAGATATATTGTTATTTTGCGTGAGTAGATGATGCATTAATTTATAAATCCTTAGAAAAATGTCCTTTAGCAACTCGGTATAAGATGAAAGAATATAGCCATTACTTATTCCTAGGAAACAAACACCAGGTATACAATTTACACAAAGAGAGCAATATCTGGCACAATCCTTGTTGCTGGGAATAGAAGGAATTGCACGAAACATCCCCATTATCCTATCAGCCTAATTTGGCTAAGCTCGTCTTAATGGAGCACGGAAATGTGCTGCCTGCTCAGCCTCTCATCCCAGGAACATATTGTAATTAACTGCCTGAGCAGCTGCACGGCAGCAGGAGGAGGCTCTAAATGATGTGACTCTGTTGATATTACCTGTGCTAAAATGATTTTGGAGATTGGAAGGGAAGAGCTGATTGCCTTTTACGGCACTGTCTAAAGCCTAAATGAGTTCTGACACCTGAAGGAAGGAGAAATAACCCGCAGACTTCACATCAGCACTCTGTAAAATGAATTTGGAAGCTTGATCACCATGACCTCACCCTTGCAATTATTTCAGGCCCTCCAGTTATTGTCACATATTTGATCCTCATTTTTGGTTTAATTGATACTGTGAATGTTAACATAAACTTGATGGCAAAGGAACAGCTATTCACTGTGTAAGCCAATATCTTCATTATCCAAGGAACCAAGATACCACCAATGACCCTGCTCATGAGTAAACAGCAATAACACATTGAAAATTGACAAAAAAAGGGTTCTCAAGGAAACTATTACAGCACTTTATTAAATGGAAGAAAATGGAGTTAGTCTGACAGACAGCTAGAGTTCGTAGGCAAGTCTGGGGCAAGCCCATAATAACAATAATAATAATAATAATAATAATAATAATAATAATAATTTAAAGGTATTAATAGCAATGGTTAAAATACTGTATTCTGAAAGGGTGATATAATAGTATGCAAAGCTGGGTGCTATCTTTGTTTCTAAAGAAACTGAGATTAAGACAAATGATGATCATGGTGAATTATCATGGAACATAGCTGTGAGCAAAAAGGTTGTTTAAAAACTACTGCACCCAGGCTGAACAACCCCAAGTGTTTCAGCCTTTTTCCACAACTCTGAGTCATGTTCAAGTCACTTATGCCACCAAAACAGTCAGCAGCCTGGTCCAGTGGAAGGCATCCCTGTCCATGGAGGAGGACTGGAACTAAAAGATCTTTAGGGTCCTTTCCAACCATCCCATTCTATAATTGTTACCAGAGGTATGTGCTTCACTGGTCCTTTTGGCTGCTAGAAGCAACGAGAGGTAGCTGAGGGTGTCAAGGTTGTGCTTCCAAAGGCATAATCAAGAGAAAGCTGTGGGAGCTCCAAGAAAGAGTATGGGAGTGAGTAATCTGGTTAAAGATCTCATCCATCTTTAAGAACCTCTGCAGATGTCACCCTGCAGCTGTTTGGGGAGAAAATCCAGTGCAGAGGCTGTCAACAGGACATGGATCTCTGAATTATCCTGGAGCAGGAGCACAAAGGCTGCTGCTTAGTAAGGCTTGTGATCTCATGAACATTGTTTTGCTTCCTTCTGTCTGTCAAAATGCAACATGTTTGGAACTCACATTTATAAACAGATTTCATAACCATGTCTCAGTTAACTATGCTTCCCCTGCTTGTTTGCAGAAATCACGTGTTGAGTCTTGTTTAAGAACATAAGGTGCCCTGTGAAGAAAACATTTCTCACAAGCTAGTTGTGCATTGTTCAATACAGAAGCTTCTGGGTCTTATTAGTATTGTTATTTGTATTTCAGAGATCACCACAGAGATTTGAGAAAAGTTGTTTTCTTGGCTAGAAGAAGGGGTTTTCCTATGAATTGTTGCTTCAGGGACATTAAAATCACAAGTGAAAATGGCACAACACAAAGCACAGAGTGGCACTGTGACATGATTATGGGGGAATATAAATTACAACCACAGCAGTACTAAGTACTAAATATCAGCATAAATATTTGTCTGTTCCTTCTGTGTATTCTAACAGAGATTTAGAAACAGAAGTGCCTAATATTACCAAAGCATTTGTTCTAATAATATGGATTTTTATATTCCTAGTATTATGAGTCATATTAATTCTTCATTTGAAGTACATTTGTCATCATCATTCACAGTATCCCTTTCATTTACACTTGAAACTCCATCAGAAACATGCTGTACTCATTCCACTGATTCTGATCTAAACTACCCTCTTGGGTGAGAAATGCAAAATACATTTATTCTGCTTTAATTAGACCTCTAGCAAATCCTTGGGAAATGGCAATCTTGAGCAGAAGATGAGAGAGCTATTTCCTTTAGATTCTCCCTACCACAAGAGCAGGATGACAGAAGGAGTTAGGAGTTAATAGGAAACATTAACCAGAATTTGCCCTTGCAGCAGCCAGCAGTTCAGCCGCCGTTTCATATTTCTTCCGTGACATCACACGCACTTCCAGACTTTAACATTTGTCCATGGCCTTCAGGGAGAGCACAGCTCAGTAATAAGATGAACTGCTTTTAAAAGATTGTTCTAATACCATCAGGGCTGACACAGCACTGATGTCAGTGGAGGTAAGGCAGAGTGCTGAACTCCTCACCTCTGTTCCTACCACAGGGAGGATGAAACACGAACACCCTGATGCTGCCAGCATTGCAAGCTGCCTGCAGCTTCCCACGGCCAGCAGTCAAAGGGTGGGGGGTGCCAGGGCCCCACAGTGCTCAGGTTTGAGTGCTGTGATGGGGGAATAGCACTGGGGTCCATTGATGTGGGGAGAAGAAGGGGCACAGAAATTTCAGCCTTACTTCATGCCAGGAAACCTGGATCTGACCATCAGCTTAAAAATGCTCTCCAGGGACACAGGTACACTGAGACATTATTAAGCTACATTGGCTCACCCCAGTGGTCCCTTTATGTACTGGCTGGCCTTTGACAGCTTAGAGAAACACCCAATTTCTCAGCCACAACAATTTTTGTCCTAAATAAAGGACACTAGTGCATGGGAAAAACAGTGACTAAGGCGTCACTGAGATAAAAATTCCTTCCCAAGCCTGCCCTTTGACTGCCCACTGACTTGGAGTAAGTCCCTGTACTTTATCTTCCTTCTCTTAGAAGCTTCATCTATTCAGTACAAATCTTTTAGGGCAGGAGCACCTTCTGAAATGGGTTTGTCTAACATCAAAGATGACTGATGTCCCCAAGTTCAACTGCAGTGTATAAACAGTAAGAAGGAGGCCAGCAGGCTGCAGAAAGCAAAAGCTTTGTGGTTTGCATTTTTTGACCTTTCCAAAGTGTAAACTTGCAAATATTAAAAGGAAAGGATCAAAATGTGCAAATGAGGAGGAGGAGACAGGGAGCGAAACCATGTACTAATGGCTTATGAAAAATCACTTGACAATTTGTCATCTGCCTTCTTTGAGATAAAAAGCCAATATAAAGGAATCAAGAGAAATTATATCCCAGCCTATGAAGTGTCTTAGGCTATGCTCAAGCCTTCATTTTTCAGTTTATGAAATGTCTTGGTCTCTACTCAAGCCTTTAGTTTTGATTCTATATTTTGCACTTTGTGTGTTTTGTCTCTTTTGTGAATAATGGATTCTATCACCATTTTTAGGTGTTTCATTGGTGTGGTACTGACAAGTGGTACTTATACTCCTGAAGGTCCAGGATATAGTGGAAAAGTGACCTGATGGTATCTGTAGAATATACTGGGGTTTCAGCAATTCTGCCACATGCCTATTGAAGACATAATTGGGATAAGAGGGCCAAAAGCTGAAACTGAAAATATCCAGCCTGGAAAGTTTTTTCTAAAAACAACAGCTGCAGAAATTCTCCTGGGGCCAAGAGAAATACTTGATAACTCTCTCTCTCTCTCTCTTTCTCTTTCTCTCTCTCTCTCTCTCTCTGGGTTTTTCAAACCAATTTGAGAGTATTTCCCAACAGCCCAGTGGCTCTGATGTCATTTAGCATAGCAGAGTGGAAGACTGCTACCTTGTCAAATAACATGGAGAAGTCATAGAAGAAGATGGATCCTGCCTTAATAAAAAGACCAAACAGCTGCCTGTAGAGTATTAATTTATTTGGACAGTAACTCCGTCCCATCCTCCTCCTGGAGATAAACACTCTGAGAACACAACATAGGGAAGTTCTCTCCCTTGCAGAGAGCTCACAGGGTAAATGTAAAACAGGATACAACAGAAGAGGCAAGGAAAGCTCAAGGAAACAAGCAGACATCACTGGTGAAAGTGATAAATCCAGTGGTTCCAGGAGAGGAAGGACAGAAGCCCCAATCACAGAGCAAACAGGTGTTTGAGGGAGGGGTTTCAAGGAGACTGGTCTGAGGTTTTTTTCTGACTAATGCCAGGGAAAACAAGAGAAGGCACAGAGGAGCCCACTTGAAGGCACAAAGCACTTGAGCTGATGCCAAGGCCAGACTGAAGATAAGGAAGATGAGAAAGGCAAGGAGACAAAAATGTAGGCTGTGAAATATTTCAACAAGTTTCTGCTGCCTGTACCCTAGGCCAGTGAATAGCAAAAGCAGCTGGAAGAGAGGGTGTATGGCATGAGCAGCAGTGTTTTGAAAGAACAGGAAAGGGGAAGATGCCACATGATGACAAAGCAGCAAGTTAATGGTGTCACCACAGTGACAAAACCAAGGGATGGGGCAGGCAAGAGGGCAGAATCAGGGCCAGATTGAGCATCCTGGTGAGACTGCACGTGCCCAAAAGAGATACAGAAAACAGGCTAAGATGTTGGGTAGGAGATTGACTGTGGTGTAGTCTTTGCGTACTGCTCAGCACAGGATTTATTCTCAAAATGCCTGACAAAACAGATTTGCTCTTTTTGATGTTTTTGTAATATATTTTTCATAATTCTTCCAGCCAGCCAGCTGATTCAGCCTCTGCCAGCCATAGGTGGGCTGTGGGCTCATCACAGCAAGCAAATGCAACTCTATTGATTTAAAGATATATGAGTCTCCTGCTAGCAAATCATTGTATTCAATAGTTTGTTCATTGCACTTAATCATGGGAGTAGGTGTTCCATTATATTCAAAACACATTTTTTCCTTTTTTTTAGGAGACTTATGGAATAGCACATGGAGGGAGGCATCTTTAAGCAGGCCTGCACATGGGAAGCAGACTTTATTGACAAGAAAGTTTGGGCTGGCAGATCCTTTTCATACACAAGGACACAGCGCACTTTCCAAATACTAAACTGTTGCTATAGTAGTGGTCAGAACCAAATAAAAATTACCTTTTCTCTCTCCTTCAACTAGTTTTATTAGCCCAGTTAGACTGCTCACCTGCTTTTCTCAGAGTAGAGTCAGATTGTTGTTTTCCTGTTCTTCTGTTCTCACAAATCTTGAGATCTGACTTGTGCATCTGAAGGGATGGAGTACAAGTTCTTGGAGCACAATGGCTGGGGACAGGAGTGACAGAGGCTTGAAACTCCCCACATCTGGGAAAGTTCAATTCCTGCTTTTTAGGTCCTGACTTCTTCCGTCATGGGTTTGAACATTTGTGGTCTGCCAACCCCATGGATCTGTGCATGGCAGTGGGCTCCTGTAAATACACCACAGGCTCCACAGGCCAAGTTCTCCAGGCTTTTGGGTGAAATTAGACATTGATGTCCAAATCTGAATGTCAAGAGATCTTGAGGGTGACATGGGCAGCAGCCTGGTCTGAATGGGTGACAGCAGAGTTGTGCAATGTTTGTGTTTGTATGGAGCTCTGGGGCTGACCAAAGGCACACACAAACAATGGACAATAAGGAGAGTATCAAGAGAATGGCAGCTTTGGAGCAGTGGTCTGAGCTGTTGGCACACAAATTTTGCAGAACATTAGTCTAAATTCAGTCTTAATTTAGGTGACTTCAATCTTGCCTTCACTGCAATTTCATGAAATTGAATTTTGTCCTGCACTTATCTCTGAAGTAAGCTCTTCAGGGACACCTCAGTCTTAGGCTGGTATCAAAACACATTTATCATCCTCCTAAATTTTCATTAGTTTTGTGACTGTGCCTTTCTAATCTGATATGCTGCTTCCATTAGCCTAAACACAGAAACAGCTGATCTGACAGAAGGGCCCTTGATTATCTTATTTATCTTTTTCAATACTTTTTTATATTTTCTAGATCATGTACTTAGAATAAGTCTGAAAGATAACAATTTGGATCAGTTCTTTCTTAGCCTATAGTTATTTTTAGCTAGGTCTCAGTGTAATCATGGCAGAGAACCTCAGTCTTGATCAAATCTGTCTGCTCTCCTCCCTCTGTTTCTCCAAAACCGTAATTGAATTGTTGTATAAGCCTAGTGAAAACAGCGTTTTCCATTTTCAAGCATCAAAGGTCTTCACAAGCATTTATTGATTGCTGTCTCTTGTGAATCCTCTTTGAAGCAGGTACAGTCTGTTACAGCTGTTTAACCAACAGATAAACAAGGCATGGTGTTCTTCATAGAGCTTGAATGACGTACAAGCGTAGATATTTTTATTAAATCCCTTCTTTCACTCCAGACTCTGATAGGAAAATTCATCCTTCCCTCACAGGCCTGATCATGGACTCAACAGCTCAGGGGTTTTAGTTCAGCACATTGGAGATGAGTGCAGAGTACTGGGCTCTTCCTCTGACTTGCCTGTGCTGCCGTGGGGTTGTCAGGAATCTGCTGCTGGGAAGGTGCCCTGGGTGCTGCTGGCACTCAGCTGTGCCTGGGACGATCTGCAGGACGTGGCACAGCCCAGGTGAACAAGAGAGATTCCAGCCAAAGAGAGTGATGGCAGACACATCCCTCTGCATTCCCATGCAGTGAAAATCTGAGCAGCTGAGGTCCCACTTTCCATTTGATCTCCCTCATCTCCTCCAGAGGAAAAATGTCCACATTTGTGGACACAAAGCTTGTTCAGGAGCTTTCAAAGGGCAATGAAGCTTTTTGGCCTTTGCACAAATGATATGTGTCACGTGCTTGTTCAGGAGCTTTCAAAGGGCAATGAAGCTTTTTGGCCTTTGCACAAATGATATTTTTTTTCCCCATAATGGCTTGCAATACTTTCTTTTCAACTTTCTTGGCATCAAACTGGATCTCCCTTCCAGGCATGCACCACTGAAGGGGAAGGGGACCTGCCAGTCTTCTCCACCTGGATGGAGACACATAACTATCACAAATACATTCTTGGTTTTGGGTTTTTGTTTTGTTTTGTTTCTGGTTTTTGTTTGTATGTTGTTGTTGTTTGGGTTTTTTTTGTTATAAAATAAATTTTGTTTGAAATAAATTAGGTTCTTTTTCTTTCTTCCAGTACAATAAATTTATTTTATATTGCTTATACTGTGCTCTGCCTGATTCATTTTGTATTTCTTTTTCTCATAGAAAACCAGAATTCTCACACTATTTGAGATGAAGTCTCATGACAGTCTTGTATTCCTTATCTCCCGTTATCTCACAGTTGTACTGATATCCAGTTTAGTTATCTTAAGCAATAATTTCTTAAATGTCAAAAGAAAAATGGACTGATTAATTTAGAAAAATCTCATATTTTATCAAAGAAAACTTCAGATTATTCTGTGATTTTTTTTTACAAAGACTTGTAACATATTAACTCATCTGTATTTCTATATTTTCTATAATAATTTTTTCAAAACTCTTAGGCATAACTGGCATCAAACTAACTGGGTATTAATTTTCCATGGGTTTTTTTTTTATCTGTAAGTCTTCTCCAGAGAATTCTTTTGACAAGATCTCCAATGAGATCAAGAGATATATGCAAAGAAATTGAGCCAAAGAAAAATACTTTTCACAATACCACAGGTCAGCTATTTTTCTTTAGTCCACTGAAATCCAAAGGGCTGATGAACATGAGCTTGTGAAGCCAGAGTCAGATGTAGCAGTCCTATCCTTAAAAACCCTCTTTTCAGGGTTTTTCAAGATTTGGTCCTTCAGGACAAGGTGATTTAAAATCCTGCCATCCACAAATGTCCCTGCCAGGTCACTAATTAGGTGTGGTGCTGATTTTGTCATCACCAGTAAATGTAAACCACTATCAATCTCAGTGTACATTAAAACATCAGGCTGCAAACTGGGCAAGCTGACAAGTCAGATTCACAATCCTCTCTGATTTAGCTGCAACAGCTGAAGAGTTTATCATCTAGGCAGGTAACATCTTCAGCCAGCACAGGTAAATCCAGTGTGAATCAGTCTGAATTGCCCTTGTTTTCTCAATTACCCACCTATCAAAGTACCAAGAATCACAAAACATGCTGCAGAGCTCTGCCTTCTGCTCCAGAGATCTATCTTATCAGAAAAGACATGATTCAAAATACACTGCATACATTTCAGCTATCCCACTTGTCTCATCAAGCAGTGGCTATATTATTATTAATAAGAATTTTATCAGAATATTGCATTCCAAAGCCCAGGAAATAAATGCACCAGGAAACAGATCCCTACTTTTCTCAATGTGGGGAAAATGCTGGCTGTTTGTTGCTGCAGTCCCTGTCTTGGTTGGCAGCTACATCAGTGACAGGCAGGGAGAGGAGAGAGCTGTTGTTGGACAATCAGACTGAGCCTGGTGGAATGAGCAGAGAGCTCTGAGCCTGCTTTGAGTGATGGGGTTAGCTCACATCTCAGCACAGACCTGATCCCATCCTGCAGGAGGCTTTTGAAAATGGCTTGGGCTGAGAGGGAACAAGGGTCACTGCAGTGGCTGAGATTTGAAATGGCAGGTGCCACCAGGGAGGTGACAGGCACAGAGGAAGGGACGTGGTGAGACATGCTAGCAGCCTGTGTGGAAATAAATGTTCCCGGACCTTGAAGTCAGAGGGTGCACATCAGCCTGCATCTGCACTAGTAAATCATAATAGCACCCAGAACACAGTGGCTGCACAAAAAAACATTTTGGGGAATGATCCCTGGACTGTGCAATCTGTTGAAGTATATCCAGGGACTGCTGGGGAGTTCACAAGTTGGAAGAGGACAAATTCTTGACAGAGAACAATCTAGGGATTTACTGCCACATGGAACCACGTTCCAGGACTATGCTGGAAGTTACAGAGGTAGCCTTGGTATGCAAAGGGCTGCAGAGCTGGCACTTCACTGCTTGGGAAGGGTTTGTTAGCACCCAGTGCTTGTGGTATGGCTAAGGAAGTCACCAGCAGGGATGGCTGCTCTGCACACACAAACAGAGCACTGGTCCATCGTGTTACAGAGGAGTCAGGGCACAGAGGAGACTGGAAAACACAGACTGGGGAGGTGTTTTTCTCCCTCCTCAGTGCCAGCTCATTGAGTCTGGATGAGCACACCCACAGGCTCAGTGCTGGTTGCAGGGCACGGGCTGGGGCTTGTGGCTGCAGGGGACAAGGCAAATCCAGTGCCCCTGGTGTGAGGTCTACAAAGGGAGCCCTGCGTGGGTCTGTGAATCCACATCCACCCCTCTGCTCAGCTGGAGCAAAGCCTTTAGGGTGCACCTCCCACACCCAGGTGTATGGGAAAATATCTGCTGTGTTTTGACTGAAATTCCCTCCAGCTGTGCTGTCTATCCATTAAGTTCCCTCACTTTTGTATTACTTGGTCAGTTTAATAAATTTCTCCTGAGAAAAAATGAAAGGCAATCTTTCATGGTTCATGTGTCATATGTGACTTTCAAAAACAACCTTGTGGGCAAAGATTTTTAATTTCACCTGGTTAAAATGGGCTTTAAATAGGAGTCAGCAGAAACCTCTGCCAGGCACTGTCCTTGTGTACCCAGGACAAGCATCTATGAAAGATAATGGAAAGAAAATAGAATCACCTACATTGTTCTCCAGTGCCGGTGAATTTTTAGAAAAGGCTAAAATAGGCACATTTACAGATGCAAGGAACATATGCATGGAGATATATGGTTTGTTGGGGGTTTTTTTGGCTGACAGAGAAAATAAAGAATTTCATCATTCAAGTGACAAATGAGTTCTTTTTTGGCAGAGATGATTAAATTTGTTTTGTGGATAGAAAAAAAAATGTGCTTCAGTTCATTGATATAGAAACAATTAAAATAGATTGTTTTACCTGATACAATTCCAGACATGAAATAATTATCCTTTTATGAAATCACATCTGTAAAAGAATAATTGATTTGAATGAGTACAATATTTCACAGAGACAGGAGTGAGTACAGCACCTATTTACCTACACAACAAATTCTTACAGTCTTTAAGAATTTAATTCTTAAGAGTGGCTGGTTTATTTGCTTGTTTTTACTTCAGACATACATTTTCCTTAATGTATATGCTTCCCTCTTGGACATAAATGTAAACATCAAAATATTTGGCTTCAGAAAAACAAGTAATTAGCTTGGAGCACTGAAGATGAGCCACAATTTACTTAAATGACACAATTGTTTCTAAACCTTCTGTTAAATCTTGTTGCTTCCACAGGCTGTCTCAACGAGTTCATATAATGTGATGTGGCTCTTTTTGTTGTTGTTGTTATTTGAATATTAAGTAAAATAGTAGAAATTTCTCCTGTTTCTTTTGCTAAATGGATGTTCTGCCTGGAGAATAGGATTCTGTGCAGCAGCACATTTCCTGCTGGCCCTTGCAAGTGCTTTGGCATGCAGAAATAGGATCTATGCTGGCATCCAAAAGTCTGAGAGACATTGAAATTATGCCAGAGAAGGGTTGAAAGTCCAACAGAATAATTTAAAGGTGTGACACAGGAAGAGCACCTAAAGGGATTTACAGCATATGGTGTAAAAGACAACTAGCTTAGGGATAGAGCCATAAAAAATATTTAGAGAATGTGTAAAATAATGTCAAGAAGAGTGGAAATTTAAGCATACTGTTTGGAAATAATCAGTGACATTTAGCTGTCATGTCAGTTAGCTGGTGGAATAATATAAACAGGGCAATAATAACTTGGAACAACTGAGAAGGAAAGCTGCTTCAAATTTGCCCATCGTGGGCAACGGAGTCACCACTGCTGCATCTGTGAGAAAAGCAAGGGGTTTCTAGGACAGATGAGAACTTTTCAGATTATACAATGCAACACAAATGTCACTGAATCTCTTATTCCTGGAGAGCCCTCACCTGCAGTACTTTGAGACAGTGAGGTCCTACATTCAAGACCCCAAACTGGGCATGGTGGAGAAATCAACAGTAAAGTGTCTGGGAATGGAGTGCAAAAGGGATCTGGGCACACCAAGCTTGCTCAAGCCATCATGACGAAAAGAGGATAGATTTTTATTAAAAAGTACTTACTCTTCTCCATTTTTTCAATTCCAGAGGGGGTGAACCAACTTAATGCAGGACAAATAAACTGGGAATGAATGCACTCAGATAGAAACCAGACAGTTTAGATAGAATGCAGAGAGTTTCAACTCTCTGGATCACAACCAGTAAACATCAATAAGAAGTTTTGAGACAGGTGCTGCTCAGCAGTTCATGTGGATAAGAAATTGTGTGCCTGTAATAGCAGGAAGCAGAATCTGATGACCCTTCTGATCTAACATTCCTGGTAAAGTAAAATAGAGCTGCCTGATCAATTACTCCTGACTCAGGAAATTGTCCTTATTTGTGACTGGCTTAAAAAACACATGGGAATTTCTGTTTAATTACTTGACTCAATTAGAGCTTTACCAAGCACTGTAGGCTAATGTATGTATGTAATGTATGCTTGATAACAAGAACTAAATTTCTTGATGCAATGTTGTGTTGTTAATAGAAAAAAATGCATCATAAAGCAAACAGAAAATACAGTATAAAATAAACCAAATTTAGGATTAAAATAATAGCAAAAACACCACAGTATTTATTTTATTTTTTCATAGCAGAAAGTTGGTGATAGTTTCTCTTAAGCTACAAAAAAACAGGTTTTATATCATCCAAACATGAAAATTTAAAATGGCCATGGTATATCATATTCTATGTGTTTATTCTGGTCAAACTTTGCATTGATTTTGGGCTATTCTCTGCTTTAAGTGCATGCTATTAAAAGTGTGTGCCATTTTCATACTGCTGAAATGCTGTGTTATTAACAAAGAGAAAGGAGTCTCTTTAAAGGTCCATGAATATTTACTTGACAAGGATTTTGGTGGAACTGGAATCATCATTACCTTCTATCAGGAGAGACCAAAACAGCACCAAAAAGACAAGTGAAATGTTCAGATGTAATTAAAGAGGAATGTCATTGATTTCATTCTCAGAGCAGATTCCAGTAACCTAAAGAGTTATTAATGGAGACAGCATGATGATGATCAAAGGAGAAGCTTGCAAGAAATAAAGATTTTCCATACTGTGCTGTTTTCACAGCTGCAGGACTACAGCCAATACAGTTATGAGTAACTGAAAAGACAGGTTAAAGTAATAAATTTTTTATGGAGAATATGCTTTCAATTTTGGAAATATAACAAAAACAGTTTTCATTTGGCACTACTTAATAAGTGGGAGCAGAGAACATGGTTCAGTTTAATTGTTGGAACTACTAAGATATTCTTTCGTGATGAAGTCATTTAAGTAAGCAGCTACATGCCAACAATCTTCAACACTCCATTTCCATTACTTACTTTAAAAAAAAATTATTTATAACTGCCCCACAAATCTGTGTTGTCTATTGGGTGCACTGGATCAAATTTGCAAATTATCTTAATACTGCCATTTTTCATCAGAGAACTCCTAGAAGAGGTAGTGAAGGAAAGAATTGGCAGAAACTTTGTGTTTTGACAGCAAATGAGGCAAATGAAAGGAGGAAAATGAAAGAAGCAAATGAAAACTCAGTTGCCAAGGCTGGCAGCTCCAGTGCCAGCATGATCAGCAGTGGAGCACTCCAGAGAATTCCTCATCTGGGGGAATCTCAAGGAAACACAGAGACTGGCAGAAAGCCCCAGCAACTGATGGGACTTGGGCAGGACCAGGGCAACAGCAGCCAAGCCATGGATAAAAGAAACTCAGGAACTCACAAACAATACAAGAGAACAGGTGCAGCAGTTTTTGTGGGAGTTTTCATGGAATGGTGTGCAGGCTGAGGCTGTAACTCAGCCAGCTTGACCAGGGAGCAATGGCAATGACAGTTGAGTTACCAGGGCTCGTGGAAAAAGGGGAAATAGATAAACCAGGCTCTTTAGAGCCAGGGGGAAACACAACAACTTTTAAGGGAGTGTTCTAGTGAAGCCCCTGAGGCTGCTCCAGGCTGTGCTGAGCACACTGAAGCACATCTGAAATGCCTCTGTAAGAATGTGTGGAACTCCTCAGCAATCTCCATGGAGAAGGGGATGGAGATCCATATGGCAGCAAATGAGTAAAAGCTGTTGATATGTTAGAAACCATGGAAGAACCTGAGAGCAGTTCCATAGGAGCCGTGGCTACCCCCCAGCAAAGGAACAGTAGCCCAGCGGAAGTGCATCCCCAGCAATGCATGCAGCATCGGCAAAGAGCATGAGGAGCTGAAAACCATTGTGCAGCTGGAAAACTACAACAGAGTTTCAATCACAGAAATGTGGTTAGATGAGTCACACAGCTGCAGTGGATGGCTACAAGGTCTTCAGAAGGGACAGGCAAGAAAGGCGAGACAGTGGGGTAGCCCTGTGTGTTTGGGAGTGTTTTGACTACCTAAAACTTGATGATGATGATGAAAGCTTCAAGTGTTTATGGGTAAGAATTGGGGGAAGTCCAAGAAGGCCGGTGGGATATCCTGGTGGGAGTCTGTTATAGACTGTCCAGCCAGGACAAAGAGGCACATGAAACTCTCTATAAGCATTTGGGTGAAATCTCACAATTGTTAGCCAGCTCTTACATTTGTGTCACAACAAGCCCTGCGGTGCTCCAGGCTGGGGGCAGAGTGGCTGGAAAGCTCCCAGTGGGAAAGGCCCTGGGGGTGGTGGCCTTCTAGCATTGTGTGTCAGCACCAATGTGGCCAGCAGGACCAGGAGAGTGATTGTCCCTCTGTGCTGGGCACTGGGGAGGCTTCCCTACTAATCCTGAGTTCAGTTTTGGGCCCCTCATGGCAAGAAAAATGGAGGTGCTGGAGTGAATTGAGAGCAGGACAATGGAGCTGGAGAAGTGTGTGGAGCACAAACGTGATAAGGAGCAGCTGAAGGAACAGGGGGTGATTATTTTGGAGAAAAGGAGGCCCATGGGAACTTCATTGCTCTCTACAAACCCTGAAAGAGGGTGCAGTCATGTGGGTGTTGGTCTCTTTTCCTGGGTAACAAGTGACAGCAGAAGAGGAAATGTCCTCAAGTTGCACCCAAGGAGGTTTAGATCAGACATTAGGAAAACTCACTCCATGGAAAGGGTTGTTGAGCATTGGAACAGGATGCCCAAGGTTGAGTCACCATCCCTGGAAGTATTTAAAGGACATGTGATGTGGTATTTAGGGACATGGTTTAGTGGTGGACTTGGCTTGCAGTTGTATTCAATGATCTTAAGGGTCCTTTCCAACCCAAACGATTCTGTGATTGTGTGTGTGTGTGGTGGGAGTCCTCCAACTTCCAATATCTGTTTCCCAAAGAGTAGCTCCTGACAAAATTCATTGCAATTTCAGATCTAGAATTTTCACTTGCTCACCTTTCTTTCACGTTTGGTCTTGAACAAATCTCAGGGACAGAACCAGTAGTGTGTCACAGGAGGAGAGTTTTGAGGAGAAAACAACAAAAGATGGTTTCAAGTTCCTCAGAGAAAACACACTTAAAGCAAAAGTGTAAGCTATGTCCATGGAAAAGGAAAGTAGAATGAGGTCTCCACACAGAAGAACAGGAAGAGGAAATCACATTTGCATTATCAGTTCAAGGAAGACCATGAAAATTGCTGATCAGCTTCTCAGTGGGGAGGGGACACTGCTGACCAATGACAATGAGAAACTCAGAAGAGGACTTGCTTTTTTACTAAAAACAGGAAACATCTCAGGATCTCCTCTGGAGAGGGATGTCGTGGGTTCCGACAGAAACATTTCGTGCCAATGAACAAAAAAGGAAGAAGATGATTTTTGGCTGCACTGCCTAGTCCTAGTGTTGGACTTGATGATCCTTGTGGGTCACTTCCCACTCAGGATACTCAATGACCCCAGTGTTACTTGAGATGTTCACCCCACCTGCAGCTGTTGGTACAGAAAGATGCAGGACACTCCACAGACAATGGAGATGCTCAGATATGCTCTGGCATCCAAATGCCATTCTACATTCAAAAAATTCATTTGAGCCCTTGATATTCTCAGTACAAATTGGCCTGTGAGGTTAACCTTGGTGTCTGTTGGTTATAGGCTGTGAGAATTTGTAAAGAGTGGATGAACTACCAACAGACTGTGAGGGTCAAAAGCATTCTCAGTCCTGATAATGGCATACAGAGAGGACCTGGAGGAAATACAGACCTTTCAGCTTGGCTTAAATGCACAATAGATTTCTTGATTAAATAATCAGAACAGCCACGTGTAAGAATCTGGAAAATAAGGAGTCAAAGAAGAAAAAATACGTATGTGCCAAGAATTAAATCATGACAGAACCTGCCTAGTTTCCTTCCAAAACTAGACAGAAGTTCACACATCAGCAAAGAAGTTTTGGATTTCATACAGTTTAATTGGCACAACTATATTATAAATAAGAACAAGTGCAGTATAAACAGACTCATACATAGCAGGTGCAGATATAGTGAGACACCTGCACTTCACCCTAGTAGTGTTCATAAGTCAGGACTTTTATCAGTAGTTCTTGCCAATTTGAAAAAAATGCATTGGGTGTGGTCCCATCCTTCAGTGTTTAACTGTGAGATTTAATGAATTTTCAAGTGGTGTGAAGGCACTGCTGGGCCTCTTTGAGAGCTGTTATGATCCCATTATTGAGAGATCTCTCTACCAGAATTAAGGTGCAAATGAGACCACATGTTGAAGTCAATAGTACTGATTTTATTTAACAGTAAATTTTAGAGGTGGTATAGATAATTCAAAAGAAATTGAAAATGGGTGGAGGGAGAGAAAGATTGTGAGAAAGAGACAGATTAGGCAGATAGATATCACAGCCTGTGGATCCAGCAGCATCGTGTTGGTCCTTCTTCACCCTGGGCTTCTCGGGGATCCCGAGGTTGCTCAAAACTTTTCACAATTTATACATGTTAGCAAACATAGGAACTAATGCTTACTTGCTAAACAGTTCTATTGGTTAAATTATTCCCTCATTTCTAGCACTGATTAGCCCCATGCTCAGTCTTTCTCTCTTCCTGACTGAGTTTCTTTGAGTCAGTGGGAATCCCCTCCTGCTGGAATTACCTTTCACCTCCTCAGGGCTGATTTCAGCACAGTTGCCGAGTTGCTTCCCTTGTGGGTTCATTGTGCCCACTACCAGTGCTCCCCTAGGCCTGAGGTAGCACTGGGACAACAGCAGCACCTTTATCTTATTCCCAACAGGCGGCTTAATTTACTGTCCCAGTTCCAGGAATCCATGGAGGCAGATTCGTGGGGAAGGGGTGGGAAGGGGGAGAGTTCCCATGGCAGCAGGTTCCATCTGGCCATAGCTTGGGGTGATACCAGCAACACGTGCACACAGTTTTGCACAGTGGGAGCCCTTGCCTGGATGCACCACCCGGGATGTGCCAGGCCCAGAGCCAGCACCACCCTCCTGCTCCATTCTGCAAAGTCCTTCTGTGGCCTTAGCGGTGTTTGAGATGGGCAACTGTGATTTTTTAAAGTCCTTACAGAACAAGGTCAAATTTGCAGATGATCTTGACCTTTGAAATATGCAGGGTGTAGTTCAATATGAACACATGCAGGACGGGAAGAATTGACTGTACAAACACACCATATGGACCAAGGCCCCAGGGAGCAGCTATTCAGAAAAGGGGATGGGGATGTGGTGAGTCACAAGCTGGAGATGAGTCAACAATGTCCTGGTGTGTGAAAAAGCAAAAATGATCCTGGGCTTTGTGCAAAGCAGCGTGCAGCCTACAGAGGATGTGAGGCTGCAGACCCTGCTGAAGATATTGATTAGTATTTGTAATCATATAAGTGCTGGCTACCAGGTAGTAAGAGCAGCTCTTGCAGAGGATGTGATCACAGTTTGCCTAAGATAATGCCACGGAGATGAGGAGGATGTCACAGGGAGAACAGTCCTGCAAAACCAGGGTAAGGGAAACAAATTTATTAAACACAGGGTGTGCAGCACCCTTTGCCAGGAATGGAATGTGTACTTTTCTAAATTATACAAAATAACATGGGATTGTTTTTACTGGTGCATAATATTAGGTTATAAGATAAAAGGCTTTTCTGCACAAGCAGAGAGGACCCCAGGTGCACAAGGGCAATGGAGAGCCCCAGTACACGTCTTGGTCAGAGGCACAATCTGCACAACATGTGATGAACTGACCACAGCCCCATTCCCTGTCAGCTGTGCAGTGCAGGGGAGGAGGAAGAGAATTTGGAAGTGAATTTGAGCCTGTGGAGAAAGAAGGAGTTGGGAGGAAGGTGTTCTAAAATTTAGCTTTTATTTCTCATTATCCTACTCTGAATGGATTTGTAATAAATTAATTTCCCCAAGACAAATATGTTTTGCACATGATGGCATTTGGAGAGTGTTCCTCACTCCCTGCCCTTATCTTGGCCCTCAAACCTGTTGTTATATTTTCTCCCCCATCCAGCTGAGGAGGGCAGTGACAGAGAACCTTTGGTGGGCACCTGGAGTCCAGCCAGAGTCAACCCCCCAAACCCATAAACCATGGGTTTTTTGCACCAAACTACGCTTGTGGCCATACTGTGAAAAGTGAGACCATGGGTCAATGGACACAGAACACTGACAGCAGCTGACAACAGCCACAAGAGGACATCTTTCCTCATGCAGCCCTTGTAGGACCTCAGCTGGTGACTGCTTTGGGTAATTTAGGAAAGAAATAGGTCTAATGGGGGAAGGAAAAAGAATGCTGGGTTTTTAATTTCAGCACGAGCTGTTCTGGTGAGAACACTGCCTGTGAGAATAGTAAAGCCCATATTGCTCAGACATGTCTACAAGCAGGTTAGATCATCATCTGCCAGGGTGGCTTAGCTAAAGCTGATCTTGTCTTTGGTGAGTCAAAACATGCTAAAAAGTTGATAAGATTCCCAGTCACTGACAGACTGCAGTGAAGACAGACACCAATTCCCCGCAACAGCTTTCACAGAGAATGATGATACAAAAACAGTCATGTAAGGAGCCAGGGCAGGCTTGTCCTGATGGGAAACATGCCTAATTGCATCTGGTTTCAGACCTACGTGAGGCAGGCTGCCTTCCTTGCCAAAAGCATTTGAGAGCTGCAGTAAATTAAAGCAGAAGTATCCAAAGTTCAAACCACACAATCTAGAAAATCATATTTCATGTACACCAAGCACGTTGCAAAATCAATGACAACCATCTAAAGCAGGCAGGAGATCATTCTAAAACTCACAACTGCAATGGATTTATTGGCTCAAAACTACACTGATATGGAAATAATGTTTCATATTGCATAATGTAGTGTTTCAATTTCATTTCTGAAGAAATATATTATTTATCTCAAATCCTACATACAGTGGAACAAAATATGTGATAATAGACCTGGGCCAGCAAAAAATGTATATAAGTAAATTTGGCTTTTTGCCTAGGATTTGAGAGGACTGTCAGAAGATGAAGTAAATTCTAGGGCAGCCAATGCTAAACCCAACAAAGAGTGCAGAGTATTTCTTTAAGAGTATTTTACACATTTAAAAACCAGAGTATTTATTGCAGAGTATTTTACACATTTAGAAAAACAGACACTACTTCTGTCTCTTTTTTGTTTAGTACCAGCCTCATGTGAAGGTACAGATCCAGCTTTAGAAAGAAATGTAGCAAAATATCAACAGTGGAGTAGGCAACACAGACTGTTCTATACAGCCTGAGCTCATGATTTCCTTACAAGGTACTCGGGCTCTAATTTGTGGAAAGGACACTCTACTCTGTACAAAAACTAAAAGGTTGTAAAAGGTCAGACAGGCCATTAAAAGTTGTCAAGGAGTACCTGTGAAATTGTCTGTAGCATCCTGTCTGATATCAGACTCTGGAAAGGTCTCTGCAGCAGGGCCCAGGGATCTGCCCACCCCACACAGCAAAGCCTCACATGTTTGCTTTCCCATGTGACTTTCACAGAAAATGCCACGTCCAGGTGATGGGGATGCAGGTTTGAGTCCTCCCACCCTGGGCAGGGAACGGAATGGAGCTCTCCCAGACTCTGGACATGCTGTGGAAGAGGCAGTCAATGTCCAACACTGACTCAACAGAGATGAGGCAACATAGGTGCTGTCTCTGCAAGAAGACCAAGTGCTCTGAGCAACAAGGATAACATGGCATCAGCACTTCCACTTGCTTTGTTTGCATCCAGGCTGCCCCCAGTCAGCATGAAAAACATCCTTCATCTCCAGCAGAACTATTCCACCCCCCGAGAGAGAGCCTGCTCCCAGAGATGGTATTTTGTGCTATCTCTGTCTCCTGGCCATACAGATCTTAATGGATCTCAAACAAACTATTCTAAGAGAGTTTAATCACTGCAGGTAGGGAAAGAACTAGTAAGAAATAAACTTTTTTTAGCAATGCCTGGCAGTAAGTTAGGAGAAATCAAAGGTCCTCATCTCTGCTCAGCTTCCCAGCAGAGATGAACAGTGGAAATACCAAACAAGACACATAAATGGTAAAAAGCAAGATTTTTAAAGCATCAGTACAGTTTTAGTAATCCCAGGTATTATTAATAGCATCACTATGGGCATTTATTTTCCCCACACTGAAAGAAGAACTTTAGTCTCCTATTGATTGAAGCTAAAGTGCAGGACACACTGCCATTTACATGATTGATTCACATACCTTGAGGGAATCAAGTCATCTGTAAACCAAATTTTTTCTTCCTTTACAGGTCCCTGTTAGATAAATGTCTCTGTAAGCAAAATATCTTTAAATTAAGGGCAAGAGGTGAAATACATTGCTAGCAAAAGCAGGCAGGGCTTCAGTGACGTCCAAGTGGAAAATGTGACCTGATAAATGCATTTCCTCAAGTTGTGAGAAGGTAATTCAGTCTCAAGAAAAATAATCTTAAGATTGAGAAATTACATGAGTCCATGCAGAAGATACACTTGGAAGAAAGTGATATTCACATATTATATATATTAAAAATGCATTTTCCCCAAAAGAACAGGTTATTGAGAAAGCCCAATCCATTGTCTAATTCAAATAGCTGGGATGTACTGTGGTTTTCAGAAGGTGATAAACATTGCCCCTACTAAAACAACTGTCTTCACTCAGACATAAAATGAGAAGCTTGAATATCCCGGTCACTTCTTGAAAGGAAGGCTGGAAACCTGTTCAGAAAGTGCAGATAAATCACCTAAGGAATAAAGCCAGGAGGAGGAGAAAGCCCCAGGGGCCTCTGGTGTGTGCGCTCGTGATCGACATCTCCTAAAGTGTTCTCTTTGAAACCTTCATGTCAAAGTTTCTCCAGTCTCTTGACAAACAGTGTTTTTACTACATTCAGCTCAGCAGGGAAAGTGTGATAACTTAGAAGGATGAAATTCAAAAGCATTTCTGGTTCATTTGAAATAGCAGCAGCCATGACTAGGTAATAGAAAATAAAGTTCTTTTCATTGCTGTGAATCCCAATGATGCCATCTCAGGCAGGAGCGATAATGTTTGATTTTTCTTCCATGTTTGTCATGCAGGGACTGAGTGCCTTGAGGGAGGGAATGCAACAACGGCTCCCAGCATTCAGACAGCTATATATTTATTTATATGCTGAATAACAAGGCTAAGGAGTTGTGGATTTAATGCAAGGGGGCTTTCAACCTACAGCACTGAAAGTCATGAGCAAAGTAATTCAATAATGTAAAGTTTTGATCTGGTTTGTGTAAAAATCAAATTATGAAGTTCTCACTGAAGTGCAAGTGGGTGACCATTGTCCACCCCAAGAGTGGACAGCAGCCTGTCTGCTTCCAAGGCTGGCCTGTGCCTGTCCTACCACCAGTGGATCACGTCAAAGTGGTGAAGAATGGTGTCATGTTATAGAGACACCTCTTGCCAGCTGCACATGCAAACTGGTGTGAGCAAAAGATTGCTCATTATAGAATTCCCCTCCACACACACTTTTTAATGTATTATTGATGGCAGAGGTAAAGCAATTGAGGACTGCCCGGTACACAGTATCTTCCCAACAGGGTAAGTTGCAAGGAAATTATTATTATTGGAAGGCATTTGTACAAAACAAGGTAAACAAACCACTTCTTCATCTTCCTAGAGAGAAACAACTTTCACTTACTACACCACTACAAAGCACTCCTGTTAAATTTAGCTACAGAGATTAATTCTCTGCCTAGTCACACCAACATACTGGCCACTGGGCCAGGGGGTAGAAGTGGGTGAGGCAGCTTTTAGGAAACTACCCATATTTGCAAAGCCATGCTGGAAGGAGCCTGGTTATTTAGTTCAATTCCCTTCTTCCTAAGTAAGATTTATTTTCATGCATTCCTGTGCATTCATGTCTCAGCTGGATATTACAGTGCCAACATTTTGAAAGGAAAATTGCTTTCTGTTTCTTACAGTCTTTCATCCATAAAGCATCTCTTACAATCCAAAAATGCAACTCAGGTCTTCTCTGCTTTTCCAGATCTGTGGTCCTTATTGTCATGTCCAAGGGATCAGGAATTTCACTGGCATAAGGTAGGACTGAGAAAAGAAGGATGGCGTTTCTCTCTACCTTCTGCATGCTGAGGAGGACTCATTTAATTTTAAAATTATTTGGAAAAAAGCAAGGAGTATCTGAAAATTTAGTGCAATTAAGCCAAATTGAACAAATGAAAAAGTGTCAGGTTTTTCCTGTAGCTGGCTGCACTGTATGTTCATTTCTGCTTGTTTGTCACTCAGAATAAATCAAAGAAAGCTTTATTATCTACTACCAAGAATGGTTTATCATGTCTGTTTAAAGGCTGTAAAAAAGCTTCTGGAGAAGCATGAAGCTCTATGTTATAGGCAGCACTGCAGCAGCAAAAGGCACATTTCTGCAAACTTCTGGTAGGAGGTGAAGATTTTATTTTTCCTTTTAAAACATATCTGTACTTAACATTGTCAGAAGGCACCAGACGCTGCCATAACATAAATCCTGTGTTCATCTGTCCATAAAACAGCCCCCATGCCTGGGGACTGCTCCTCCTTGCCTTGCTTGCCCTCCCTGGTGGAAGGGCTTGCAGGCAGCATCTCCTCCTCACAGAGAGCCTGTGCTGGTGCAGGACTGTGTGTTTTGGCCACAATTACCCCCTGCAACGTTATAGGCTGGGGATGGTGTGGCTGGACAGTGCCCAGGCAGAAAGGGACCTGAAGCTACTGGTGACAACCGGCTGAACATGAGCCAGCAGTGAGCCCTGGTGGCCAAGGCCTGGATCCTGGCCTGGATCAGGAATGTTGTGGCCAGCAGGAGCAGGGAGGTCATTCTCCCCCTCTACTTGGCACTGGTGAGGCCACACCTGGAGTGCTGTGTCCAGTTCTGGCCCCTCAGTTTGGGAAGGATGTTGAGACACTTGAGCACATCCAGAGGAGGCAACGAGGCTGGTGAGGGGCTGGGAACACAAACCCTGTGAGGAACGACTGAGGGAGCTGGGGGTGTTTAGCCTGGAGAAAAGGAGACTCAGAGGTGACCTTGTCACTCTCTACAGCTCCCTGAAAGGTGGCTGTAGTCAGGTGGGGATTGGTCTCTTTCTCCAGGCAGCAACTGAGAGAACCAGAGGACACAGTCTCAAGCTGCATCAAGGGAAATATGGGTTGGATATTTGGAAAAAGGTTTTTCATGGAAAGAGTGATAAAGTACTGGAATGGTCTGCCCAGGGAGGTGGTGGAGTCGCCATCCCTGGATGTGTTTAAAAAAAGACTGGATGTGGCACTTGGTGCCATGGTTTAGTTGAGGTGTCAGGGAACAGGTTGGACTCGATGATCTTGAAGGTCTCTTCCAACCTGGTGATTCTGTGATCTCCCTCTGGGTGCCTCCCCCGTGAGATAGAGCACTGCCAGCTGCTCTTTGGTTAGCACAGGTATTTAGAGCACATTTTTTATATCACAGCCTTTTCTTACACTCCTGTGAAGATTATCCTCACTGCTCCTAAGGGAGGTTATCCGGAGCCCAGTAAAACAAGTCCTCAGAACGAGTGTTGAGTATGAACTTAATAACAAACCATCCCACCCAGGGATCCTCTGCAACCTCCAGTGGGGCTGCTGCTGCCATTTTCTGCCTTCTCCCACATGGTTACACCACAGATGAGCTCAGATGCCTGTCTGCAGCTGGATGGCACAGGAGTGAGGAGGAGATGGAATATGCAAAATATTTTGTAAACTGAGGGTTAGAGAGGACCAGGAGCAAACAAATGCTTGACAGAAAACCAACATGAACTGGAAGACAGACAAAGAGAACATCTCCCTTGAGGCATCCAAGCATGAAACAGTCACACCCCAAAAGGGTACCCACAGTGACCCAGAAATGGCAATTTTGGGAATGATGAATCAGACCGTCCATTTCCCCTGTGTTTCACTGGAAGCAGTTATAAATCATCTCCAGCATTACAAGTGCACCTCAGACACAAAGGAGGTGGAAAAGGGGCTAATTTTAACCCATTAAGAATTTCCAGGCTGCCAGACTAAAGCTGTGTGTTTTTGTGAGGGTGAAATACAAAGAAGGCACCTAAGAGTACTTGAGAAAATTAAAGGCTAGCACAAGCACATCACAAATTCAAAGAAATCCTGCAGCTGGGATTTAGAAGAGCACTGGTATAAAGTAATAGCTTATAAATCCTTGATTCCCTGAAAAATACTAATGCCAGTCATCTCAAGCTTTTTACTTATTGCCTGCCTACACAGCTGCCTTTCAGTTTGAGTATTTGAGGAGAAACTTCTCTGGACAACAAAGTGTGATTAAACTTTAAAATCCAATTCATGACACAATGTTCTGTACTTCTTAAAAAGAAAAAAATAGTATTCCACTTAAAATTTAACAACAGAGCAGACCCTTTCTTGCCAGTTTGCACGACATGAGAACCCTTTTTTTGGGGGGGGGGAAGAGAGAAATTACATAACTGGAAGGTCTGGCAGGGTGGGGAGAGAAAAACTTGGCTGTATTTAGGGTTTTTTAGAGGCTTTTATAAAGGGAGAAAGATCCAAAAACCTATTTTGGGGAAAATCTGTGCAGAGTCTGTTCAGAACCCAGGCTGTGCCACTCCAACCCTGCTCACTTATTAAAAAGAGGTGGAAGCAACCAGGCAAGAATGCTCCATCTTCTGATTAAAAAAAAAAAAAGAAAAGAAGAGTGGAAGGAATTGTTATCACTGTATTTGCAGCACAGCAGGCTGACGTTTTTCTTTTCTTTTTCTCCTAACTTACTCGTACAAGTGCTCCATTAATAATTCATGCTGCTTCTAAACGGCAGGGCAGCCCTGCTGCTTTGTCACATCTCACAATGGCTGAGTGACAACTGGCTCTGACTCCAGGCCACTATCTTTGACTATCTGCCGGGAGAGACACATCACTGTCCTTCCTTTGTCATTCAATCCCTGACACGGTGGTGACAAGTGCTGGCCTGGCCTGTCATTGCCTTCGCCCTCCCACAGCAGAATCTGCCACCTTTCAATGCAGGTCTGCACTCCTGAGCCCCAAAGGAGGAGATGTATGTTAATGCTGCTGCTGACTGCTGGTCTCTTCTGCTGGCTGTTTTTCCTCTGGATACAAATTTGGATTGACCATGCTTCAAAAAGCACAGAGTTTAAATGCTGCTCTGGGAACAGCACCCAGCTAAAGCCCACAGGATAATGGTGTCCCCAGGGTGCTAAGAGTGGGGCAAAAAAGGACTCTTTTTTTGGGAAAAATCTCAGGTAACAATGCCAGATTTTAGGGCAGACACTAAGGGATCACACATGGAAAGAATTATGTGTTTCCTCTCTGTGCCAAGGAGCTCTTGGGCCTGAGCTGGCAGTGCACAGTGTTACTCTTCCAGAGCCCTCCCAAAACGTGTGCAGGGCAGCGCAGGCAGGACACAGCACATCCCTTCCCACCGTGCTGAACAACACAAGCTGCTTCCAGAGGTTCCTGAAGAAAACAACTCTGCTCTCTTTTCCAGTCGCTTGGAAGTTGTGAGAAACAACTGCTCATTTTTTAAAATTTCTAAAGGTTTATTAAACTTTAACAAAAAACTCAAGAAAAGGACTAAATAAGGAAAAATTGCAGGGCTGGGAGCTCCCCATGTGACTAACAGCCACGTGCTCATCTTAAAAGAGGATGCTCCACCTTTTATACTTCTAGCTCCTCCTAAAGTCTTGTCAGTTGACTCCTTCCTTGCCATCCAGTGATGGAGATCACTTCCTTACACCTTGATTGGAGGTCAGGTTACCATAGTAACAAGCCAACCCTCCCCAATGCCTGACTACCAAGGCCATCCCATGATAACGATGCAGGGGCATATTACAGTAACATAACTATACATCTACAAAAACTTAACATACATATAACCTTCACCCCTTCACTGTGAGAGCCAACCATCTCATTACTCATCTATAACAGAAGTGGTGGGTGTGTTTTTGACAGGCACCAGAAAACCTCTCAGGGCTCCCTCTGACTCTGCCAGAGGCAGGGCAGCACACACCTGAGGTGCTCAGCCAAAATCTCTCTGTGCACTCAGTGTGCAGTACCCCTCACAGAGCAGCCAAGCACCTGTGTGAGTGGCTGATCCCAGGAAAGGGCCACGAGCCTTAAAGAGTTTCCTCATTTCCAGCTCTTTGATCTTCCCAGATGCAGGGAGGCAGACAAGTGCAGAACAAGGATTAAGTCGTAGGCAGAGCTGCCAAAGCCAGTCCTTTGTCTCCACCTCTGTGCCCTCGGAGGAGGCATTCCCAGCATTCAGCCATCACCCTCTGCAAAGGTTCACTACACACTGCTGTTACAAACACAGGGGAAAAAATATTACCCAAACATCCTTTTCTCCATGGGGATCTGAATGCTGCTTCATTTATCCTTCCCTGCTGCAGCACTGTTACCAATTACAGCCATTAAAGAACAGCTGGCACTCGCTCGAGTAGAGAGCTCTCTCCAAAGCCCACAGAAGCTGATGAAAAAAAAAAAAGATTTCCTTTCTTCCACTGGATTTTGGATCAGATTCAGAGAGACCTGACTGTTTAGAAAGCAGGGGGTTGTTATTTTTTTTCCCCATTCCTATCTTACTTCTCCATCTCATGTTTGTGACTAGGGACCATTTCTTTTTCCAATCTATACAGCCAGTGACAGCAGGTTGGGGCTGCTTGACCCCCTCCCCTCCATTTTTTAGAGGAGATTTTAATTAAAAAACTCCACAGCAGGGCTGAAACTACTAGAAACTAGAAAGGAGGAAAGAATGAGGCAGAACAGCAAACAGCAGCAGACTTTCAATGTTGTTTGCCCATGATGTTTTTTTGCATTTAAGTCTTTCTCGGCTGTTCCATGCATTGCTCAAAGCTCAGTTTGTCTTGCACACAGATTTTACTGAAAGGTAATAAGCAAGTCCTAGCTAGAGAGTCAATTAATATGTAATCTTTGACATTTTGTATCAGCAGCAGCTGCCAAATGAGTTTTTTTTCTTTATACAGAATGAAATATATTGCTTATGAGTGCTTGAAATTTTGATTTATGTTACATTTTTTCCATATTCACTTAGGATGCTCTCTTCCAGTCCCATGGTGGGGAAGTGCACTGAGTTTTGCCTCTGAAATTATCAACGAAACTCTTCTTAAGCTCAGTGAGTAACAAATTAATCCAGCAATTACTGTGTTGGGCAAAATTTTCTTTCCTTTCACTTTGTCCTTTTGGGGACAAATTTTCATTTTCACACCTTTACGGCTGTGACCAGTGAAGAGGCGGCGTGTTTGGATGGCCACAGCAGCTGCTGACACTGCCTTCCATTAAACTGCTCCCTCTCCTACTGTACAAACAGCTCAGCTGCTCCTGGAACAAGTCCTGAACGCACCCACGACAGTAACTTGATCTGAGATTACCTGGTGTTAGAATGCAAATCAGAAGTTCAGCTGCTGTTGCTTCATGAGACAAAAACCACCAGAGGAGTGTGAAAGGTTGGTCAGCAGAGGCCTGTCCTCACTTTCCTTTCCAAGTTGCCAAGACACCAGGCCTTTATTTGCAGTGCATTAACACCTGGAGCAGCTCTGGCAGAAAACGCGACAGGTGAGGTGCTTTATTGAACCATGCAGGAACCTCAGAATTCAACTTGCTGACTGGTTGGACAGGGACTGTAATTTGTCAGATAACTGTGAAAGAATCCAGCTGAGGTTTCAACGGTACAGCTACAGAAATATTTAATAATGGTAATTATATTACTATCACCACTCTGTAATTTCATAATGTGTAATAAAATGGTGCCTGTTAGTTTAAAATATGCAGGTAACTAAATGTAGCAGCTGCAATGAGCTCCATCTTGCTCACCTGTCTGTATCACTGTTGAATCCCCACCAGTCACAACATGTCTGAGATTCCACATCAGTTCAAAAAGCTGTAATTATCTGTCTTTGAAAGACTAACAAGTAAGCAGGATTATATAAAAGGATTAAGCACACACATAAAAATAACATACTAGAAACTGTAGGTGGACTAATCTCTGAATCACCTGAGAAAGCTGAAATTTCCCTCTTTTATAGAGCTGTATGTTTTCTACATTTTGTTTAGCTCTGTAGAATGATTGAAATAAACTGCCACCTGTGCCCAGCAGAAAGGCTACAAGAATATTGTCATCAGAGCTCCAGTTCTGGGCCACTTGCCTGAAACAGCCACAGCCCTGCAAGTGGCCCTGTCCATCTGAAGGTCATGCAGACATGGGTCAGTTTCACATCAAGGGATACCTTCACTGTTTTCTCTTAATACTTGTGGAAACCAGAACAGATAATAGCAACACTCAGAAAGAGTGATCATCATCACTGTGTTAATGACGGTCATGGAAGAAAGGCTCCAGCTCAATGAGCTCTGGCATGGAAATAAATTTTGCAAAAAAATAACAAAATAGGAATAAATGGGACAATCTGAAACCCAAATCCACTAGGAAGTGCTTCACTGCAGTGCTGTGTGGACGGTGTAGTCCCAAAGCAGAGTGGAGTTCAAGCCTGTAAGGAGAGATTTCTGCCACTTGAATGTGTTTGGTGCATCCCCAGCACGAAGGGGCTGTGCCCGCTGGACCTGCTGCCCTCCCACCAGCAGGATGGCTCCACCCCAGGTTCACTGCACAAGATGGTCAATTAAATCAAGCTGATGAAGCAGACAAATCCAGCCAAAGGACAAATTAAGCTGCACAGAATGTCTCGTTGCCAAGGCAGAAATGTAACACAAGGAACAGATGCAGAGGGGCTGCTGGACTCCCAGCAGCAGGAAATGCTACCAGGAATTAATGGCAATGTGGTCTCCATGCTGAAAGGAAAGCCATGCCACGGGATGCATGATCCAGCACTGAGGCTGATTGTCTTAGGCTGCAAATGCAAGATGTGGCTGGGGGTGTGTGCCCTTGCCATCTGTTAGAGGTGGGGCAGTTATCTTCTGCTAATTGAGCCACCTGCTAAAACCAGGCAGGGCAGTTTTCTTTATTTCTTCCAGGATCCATCCTCCCTCCTGGGAGATCTCTTCTGTTAATTGAGTCTCACTGCATGAATGATAAAATTACATCATCCCGTTGTGAAAAGCTCTGCCCAGGGGGAGGAGCCAAGTATTCCTACCTGGATATAATCTGAGATTTGGAACACTACAGCAGCCTTTTCCCGCTGTGTTCCCAGAAGAGCAGCTTTCTCCTCTGCTGGATTCTCAGAGGAAGACCAGGCCTATCTACACCACCACTGGACTTTCAGAGGAAAACTCCACCCTTCTCCAGGATCCCTGCTCCAACAGAACCACACCTGGGACTGCAGGAGGGCTGCAGCTGCCATTTCAATTGGATTCCTACCAACACCCCGACCCACAGGGTGTCAGGTTGTATTCTGATTCTGTGTTCTCTCAGTGTTGTTTTGTATTACTGTATTACTGAAAAATAAGAATTTTTATTTTTCCTAATAAAGAACTGTTATTCTTATTCCCATATCTTTGCCTGAGAGGCCCTTAATTTCAAAATTATAATAATTCGGAGGAAGGGGGTTTACATTTTTTATTTTAAGAGATGCTCCTGCCTTTCTTAGCAGAAACCTGCCTTTTCAAACCAAGACACTGATAAAAGCAAAAAAAAGAGAGAGAGATTATTCAAAGAATGGTCCAGCAGGTAACAGTTTACCGTCTTTTATGAAGAATGGATCAATACAAGAATGTTCCCAATGAGAGAAGAAATTAATTCCAGTCAGTGTTGGTGGTTTCAGAGCAGAAAGGTCACCAAGGGTCTGGAGCAGGAGCTGAACAGATTGAAGTTTGTATTGCACAGTGTTAGATGGAAATGCAGAATAATTACTTTTGCAAGCTTGCAAAGGATTAAACTGACTTAAATGGGATGAATCTAGCTGCAGCCCATTCCATCAGCTGTGTGACAGTAATTAATATGCAGATTAGAAAAAAAAAGCCCAAAACCCCGATATTTACTCTGCACTAAGGCAACATCCTTCTTTCAAAACTTCAGGGACATCTCTGGCCACAATAGTGGCCAGATGTCTTCCAATGCACAAAGATATTAATGTACAGATTAATTTTCCAGGCTTTTTTTTTTTTTTAATGCCAAACAACTTAATTTGGGACTATAAACTGAAGTTCTAGTTTCATGCTACAAGTTTAAAAAGTATGTAGGAAAACATTATTGAATTTATTTACAACCAT
Source organism: Pyrgilauda ruficollis (assembly GCF_017590135.1). NCBI lineage: Eukaryota > Metazoa > Chordata > Aves > Passeriformes > Passeridae > Pyrgilauda > Pyrgilauda ruficollis. Next base: position 5,646,769 of record NW_024526377.1, read on the forward strand.
ACATGATAAGGTTCATAGAATCATAAATTGGTTTGGGTTTGGAAGTGACCTTAAAGATCATCCAGTTCCAATGCTCCTGCCATGGACAGGGACACCTTCCAGTATCCCAGGTTGCTCAGAGCCCCCATCCAGCCTGGCCCTGAACACATTCAGGGATGGGGCAGCCACAGCTTCTCTGGGCAGCCTGTGCCAGGGCCCACCCTCACAGGGAAGAATTTTTTCCTAACATCCAGTATAAACCCTCATCTTTCAGCTCAGGGTTATTCTCTCTTGTCCTATCACCCCATAATTTTTAAAAAGTCCCTCTCCAGCGTTCTTGTACCACCTTTAGGAACCTGAACATGCTATAAAGTCTCCACAGAGCCTTCTCTATTCCAGGCTGAACAGTCCCAATTCTCTGAGCCTGTTTTCATAGAAAAGGTGCTCTATCTCATTGATCATCTCTGTGGACTTGCTCCAACAAGTCCATGAATGACAAAGGATGGCAGGAATAACTCAGTAGGACTGTGACTCCATTTGCACTCAGCAGACAATTCTGTCATAGACGCCCTCACGAGTTTTGTGTAGCCAGATGTGAGAGAGAGCTGCAGCCAGGGAGAAATACTTCATTAGCAGCTGTGCATTTCTGCTAGGATCAGCCACATATTACAGGTGAAAGTTTTAAACTTGTAAAGGTTTTACAGCACCTGGATGTGCCTCTTTCTCTGGCCTGACTTCTTCAATGCTCCCCTCCTGCCTGCACCACCACAACCCCAAGGGCTCTTGGCTCAGACACCACGGCAGGCTGGCACCTTTGTGGGCCTGCCCAAAGAGCTGTTGCAATGCTTTGGTTTGTGCAAACCAGAGTTGACCTTTGGATGCTGTGGATTGGTGGCGCAGCTCTTCAGCAAGTCCTGAGCAATGTGCATCTGTTTTCCACAGTAGCTTCATCTCCTGTTCCAGATATTGCAAGAGCTCTCCAGCCACCATCGTGTCAGGAGTGCTCCCCACCCAGCTCCCATCTCCATCCACATCCAGCTGGATGCTCATTTAGTGGCATTGAACTCCCAGCCATTGGCAGAGGAGAATTAGTTCTGTTGTTTGTGTGCTGATGCCTTATAATGTCTACATATGCACAACTAAACTTGTTTTTAACCATGTATCTCTCAATCTCAAAACCTCCTGAGAAGTGGTATAATCCCATTGGTTCCCATTTCCATGACACATGCCCCTAAGCACACTCAATTACTGCGTGCATAATTGCCAGCTCACACAGGCTCAATCATTAGTTTCCAAATCAGGTATTTAACTAACCCTGCTAAATCACTGGGAGGGTGATTTAAACCAAATTCATACACGGTTGTGGTGTCAGGCTCAGTGAAATTGTTTGGGTTTGCAGTAAATCACACAGCATCCAAGACTTAGTGCCTTCTGTTTTACAGGTAGGATCTAGAACAAGCAAAATCCTCTAATACACAGAATCCTGTTACATTTCTGAGAATGGGGATAAGGAAAACTGCCTTGAACAGCAGTAGAAAACTGGACCAAACAAAGCATTCAGCATAACAAAGGAGCACCAAGGGATCTGAAAACAGAGTGAGAGAGGCAAGGCATTTTTCTGAACATAAGCACCAGGGAAAAAGCATGAAAGTCCAATTCAGATGGATCTGGGCTCAACTGGGAAATATGCAATTAAATGACAGTCTGGCTTCATGTTGAGCTGTGACATGGGACATCCTGACATCCAGCCTAGAAACTTTATTGGTGCCTCACAGTACTCAGTATCCTCAAATCTCTGTGAACTCACATAAGCATAAAGCACAGACTCTAACAGCTGGTGAACAAGGGTGTGGAAAGAGAGAAGAAAGTCAAAACCACAGTTTGTAGCCCAAGACAAAACACTTTCTCTGCTTTTAGGTGTGGCCAGGAGGAAACAAGACCCAGTTGCTTCCCTAAAGAAACTTATAAATATAGAATTTTGCTGATAAACACATTAATATTATTAATTCATGACAGACTTCTAGTTTGCAACACTACCAAATCAGACTTTTCAAGAATATCCTTTGTGCATGGCTTTGAAAGCTGTGTTTATGCTTGCCCTGGTGTCACACTGGTCCCTGCCAAAGCATCTACAAAGTCTCTCATTTGGGGCTGGACTTTAGTTATATGACAAGACAGCTAAAATCAGTGTATCTACAATTCAAAGCTGTTCCCATGCAGAATCCTATGCTGAAAATACCAAGAAAAATCATAACTGCTTGAAAAACAGCAAAAGTGAAATCATACTGCCATCACTCAGCCAATGTCTGTCCTTTTGTGCTTCTTCATCTGCCAAGGAAATATCAGTTTCTAGAATTTCTGAAACCTTTTTTTCAAGAGGAAAGAAAACGTGAAGCTACCCAGCTTCTCTTGGCCCTGTCACAGATTTACAGCTACCCCCTACTCTAATTCTCCATTTACACACATGAAAAAACCCTGTATTTTAAGAACTCATATCAGTCCCACCTACTTGGAGGTGAGAAGAGATTAAGACCTTCAGGGCAAGGATTTTTGTTGAGATTTTACAGTACCTACAACAACCACTGACTAAATTTTGAATTCTATTACATATGAATAGTAAAATAAAAAGGCCAGACATAGTGAAATATTTATTTTTTATAAATGCTTATCAGAACTTGTTACACTTGGCTTTCTTCTGTAACAGTTTTTAAGGTAATGATTAAAAAAGCCATACCAAATTAACCAACCAACCAAAAAACCAAAACACACCAAAACCACAAAAAAACAAAGCAAACCAATGAAAAACCCCACAAAAGCTTAAACCCTTAATAAGCTTTACTCATAGTGCATTCTCCATCCTCCTTAGTATAAAATACCATGGATTGGATTCCATGCTGAGTGCCTGTTTTAAGTAAGGCTACAGAAATATTAGGTTCACTCAACAGTAACAGCAACTTCACACAGAAGTCTAAAGTTTACTTTTTTTCCTCACTTCAGACAAAGCTATGGAGAGGCTCTGTAGTTAAGAGCACCACATGGAAAGCTGGAAGTTCTGGTGCAGCTTCAGGTGAAGTAAAATAAAAATATCATTAGACTAATCCCCAAAACGTGGAACATAATCATTGTGGCAGTCACTTTATTTTCTGCTAGGTTACATAGAAATTGGAATTTTCTGTCAGCTTGTTGGTTTGGTTATTCTTTTTAATTCTGACCCAGGAAAATTAAAGCATGAGAGTGGCTAAAGTACACCATCTACAGCTTTGTCCATGTTTTCAGTTTAAACACACCTTAAGAGGCAGAGAGAGGACTACAGCAGGCCACATTTCTAATGCAGATGAATTATGTTAGCAAAGACCTTTTGCCAGAAAAAAATAATCTACTCAGGCAAGTGGGAAAAGAATTTACTCTAAATAAATATATTCAAGTAATACAAAATTAAAACATAGAATCAGGATAGTCCCAGCATTAGCCATACCAGTGTAAGGAGTTTTATCCTGTCACTGTTGTGCTCTTTTCCAAAGCCATAAATCCCATACTGTTGGTACCAGTGAAGTCCCCAAAATGCTCATGACCAGCTGGCTCCTTGAGCTTGCCCAAGAGCTCTGGGAGCAGAAGGCTTGGATGAAACTCCCCAGCGTGCTTCAAGGGAAGTGTAAGGGATTAAGTTAATGCTCCAGTTCCCTTGGGGTGTATTAGGAAGCTCCTACATGACCTCTTGTTCTGGTTTGACCCTGGCTGGACACCAGGTGCCCCCCAAAGCTGTTCTGTCACTTCCCTTCCTAGCTGGACAGGGGAGAGAAAATATAACACAAGGGTCACTGAGCTGAAATAAAGGTAGGGAGAGATCATTCACCACTTACTGTTACAGGTAAAGCAGACTACACTTGGGGAAATTAATTGGATTAATTACTAAGGGTAGTGAGAAGTAAAACAAAACACCTTTGCCCTCATGTCTCCCTCCTTTCTGGGCTCCATGTCCTCCCCCTCAGAGCTCAGGGGGATGGGAACGGGGGATGAGGGGGGAATGGGGGCGGAGGTCAGTTCATCACACCTTGTTTTGTCTCTGCTGCTGCTTCCTTCTCCAGCTCAGCTCCAGCACAGGGTCCCTCCCATGGGAAAGTCCTCCATGGATTTCTCCAGCCCGGGTCCCACCCGTGGGCTGCAGCTCTGCACAAACTGCTCCAGCCTGGGCTCCTCTCTCCACAGGGACACAGCTCCTGCCAGGACCTCACTAGACAAGGGCTTCCCAAAGGATCACAGCCTCCTTTGGGCATCTCCCTGCTCTGGTGTGGGCTACAGGATCTGTGTGTCCCCGTGGGCCTCCCTGGGCTGCAGGGACACAGCTGCCTCCCCATGGGCTGCACCAGGGGAATCAGCTCTGGCACCTGCAGCACCTCCTCCCCCTCCTTCTTCACTGACCTTGGTGGCTGCAGAGAGGTTTCTCTTGCATATTCTCAGTCTGCCTGCAATTCCTTCTGCACAATAGGTTCCCCTTTATTAAATATATTATCCCAGAAAAACAATTCTCTCCCCCTCATTAAATATTTTATCCCAGAGGAGTTACAGCCATCACTGCTGGGCTCAGCCTTGGCCAGTGGCAGGTCTGTCTTGGAGCTGGCTGGCACTGGCTCTGTCAGATGTGGGGAGACGTTTCTGGCAGCTTCTCACAGAAGCCAAATTGTCACTACCAAAACCTGGCCAAGCAAAGCCAACACACCCATTCTGCTGGCAAAGCTTTGAGTCAGCGCTGGCAAATGGAGAGAGCAGCTCCTGAGGATGACACAGTCCTGGTGAACACTTCTAGGTTCAAAAGAAGACAATATTTCTCTAGCACTTCAGTATGTAATTTTTGTAGCATCACATGTTCTGACCTCACAAAAGAGCACAGCTATGCCATAAGAATTGTAAGTACTACAATTGGTAGTAAAAAGCTCTTGTGCTGTGGCACTTGAACTCAGGAGTTCAAGTCAACACCCAGCTCAGGGGAATGACCTGAACAGAAATGGAAAACATCTCTGAGTGAGCAGGACTACACTCTACATAGACAAGGCACGTGCAATCCATTTAAGGTTTGAAAATGCAACCTGAATAGCTAAACCCAAACTCTAAATAGAATGTCGCTGTCTAGACAAACTCTGTGGCAAGTGAAGGGTGGTTGTTTCTGCTGGAGAAACTGGCCTTTGACCAAGAGGTAAGAGGTATGCACAAAGCATAGAGATTTTCTGGTTTGGACCTTTTTATCATATCTTGGGTTTGAACTCTCTCATTCAATCACCATTAGATGAAAGGAATATTTGACTATCTGAACATGCATTTGAACAAGCTATCCATCCCTAAAATATTCTGTACTCTACTTTTAATACCCTGGGCCAATTCAGCTCCCAGAAAGTATTTTCACTCCAAATGGCAGCAGCAAAGTAAATGCTATAAAGGCTAATCAAAAAGGGGAACCATTTCCAGAGCAAAGTGTAAAAACATTGACTGGCTCTGTAATCCACTGTGATATTTTGTCCCTTATTTCACTGCTTGCCCATAAAGAATATTACCAATGTGAGCTCCTGTGGTCTCATTCCCATATATCTTTATGTGTTCCTGTAAAACACACTTGCAGCGTGTTTCATTTGGGTACACAACACAAAATGATCCCCTATTTTCCAGAAGACAACATTCCTTGAACTGAAGAAAAACCTGAAGCAAGGCTTGCTCTATAAATTCCCATTGTTTGTTTTGATTCCAAGACAGTGAAGACTTTTTGATCGCTTTCAATTTACCGAGGCTGATATTTATTTCCACTTTTCAGGAAAATTTGCAACATTTCAAAAACCAGGAAGAGCTCTGTGCAACATATTGACTGTGATTTCTCTCTTTATCCCCCTTTAGCAAACCAACCTGTAAAAATACTTTTATAGGGAATATAAAGGTCATTTATAGTGTTGTCAGAGACATTTATTTTGTTTTTCTGCTTTACTGGCAGCCACTACTCACTTCAAGCCTTGCACTGAACTTTTTATGAAGAATATGTGACCTAAGAATAAGGAAATGTAAGTGATGATTTTGCTCTTATTTAAGATCCCATCAAAGCCCATGCCATCAATTCCTTCAGAGTGAGCTCTGACAAGCATTCTTGTTAGGTGTGGTTCTGAATATAAAAAAGGTAGTTTGTCACTTTTTTTCTCTTTCGCTGTCATTAAATGCCCAGAAATCTGAGGTGTCAGAGGTCAGCTGCCCTGTTCTTCCCACCAGGCTCATTCCCAATGTCTGCTGTATTTTACTCAGTGCAAAAACAGAGCAACTCAAGATAAGCTTTAGGTATTACTTTCTAGGCTAGTAGATCTTCCCAACAGGATGTTAATTCCATTAATTGACCTAGTATTTATTTTCCTTGATGATTTTATTCCAAGGTTTTGTTTCACACTGAGCTCTGCTCCTTCCCCTCTGGTGAAATCCTTAAACATTGCTGATCAGGGTTACACAGGCACTTCACAGGATCTCAGAACGGGTCAGGCTGATAAACACCACGTTGGGTCACCTGGTCCAACCTCTCTGCTCCAGAAGGGTCATCCCAGAGCACAGGGCACGGAATTGGACCTGGTATCAGTCATAGACACAGCATTTTTGTCCATCAGTGTTTATCAAGAGAGAAACATGCCAGTTTCCTTGCTCTGCTTCAACCATTTTGAAGGTTGACGGGGTGGGGAACACAATGGACTTGAACAGGATATTTTGTTTGGCAGATATGAGAGATCTGTAATTTGCACTGTCCTTTGAAATGTGTGTTTTTAATCACTGTTTTCAAGCACTGTTTTAATCACTTAAAGCACAATACAGGCAAGCTGAGAACAGGAACTCATAAAAGACCACCTTAATCACTTACCTGGTGGAACTATAGCAGGAATGGAAATGATACTGCATATTTATGTCCTAATAGCAAGTCTGATCCTCAGGATGAGCCAAAATACATCTCTGTGACTGAGTGAACATGAAAGTATTCCCAGATTAAAGTTGCCCTCATTTCAAGGAAGAAAAAAGACAAATGGAGTAGTGCTGCTATTGATGGAAATAATGTCTGCTATGATGGGAAAGCTGGAAATGCAAATTGAGAAGCTGTCAAGCCATGTGCAGCACCACTCAGTAACCTCACTGTCATTGTATCACAAAAGGGAACAGAAATCTGCAGTTCACACAGAATCAGCATTACCTAAACAAGCCACACTTTTGTTAATGATGCCATCTGCAAATGAGCTCGTGTCACCCCCTGTTCAAACTTTCAGGTACAGCTCAAACGTACCTACAAATAGCAAAAATTGTGATCTGGTGTAAAGAAATCCGACCATCAACACAAACCCAAATATAACCATCCATAAACTATGACTTTGTGCACACCCATCTGTTTCACAAAGCTCTGCTCTGTGAGTGCTGATAGCAGTCATCCTTATTAACAGATCAAAAGAATTACAAAATAAAAAATGAACCTTATTTTTATTCAATACTAGTAGCAGAGTCCTCAACTGAGTCTCACTGCTCTTACATAAATACAACTCTAGGTGTAGGCAAGACAAGACAGGCTTGCAGTCTGCTAGGGCATAATATGGGTTGATAATTCTACCTCCATAAAATTTTAGGTGGGACTTAGGAAAGAAGTTCTCCCTGAGTGGTCAGTCTCAAACATTCAGTATGCTTTTGTCACAAGGGTTAGAATTTTACAAGGGCCAGAAAGGTAAAACTTCCTCACTGGGTCAATTTCCACATTTCCATTGACACTTCACTGAACCTTCTGTGATCAGACTCCTCCACAGGTGAAGAATTCAAGCAAAGTATCCTGATCCTGCAAGTCCTGATCATGCAAACACAGCTCCAAAAGATTCCCTCACACACCAGATTTTCTGCCCACTTGGATCTTAAATCATTTGAACAACTGAATATCTTGCAGTATGATTTTTGCTACATTCTTCCTTTCTCTACTGTGCCAAGAGGACTGCTCATTCTTGAGATGCAAGAGGTTTTCTCCTGTGTTTTGGGTTTGGCTTGGGTTTTTTTAAAATTTATAAAGCACATGTCCATGTTGTAAGCAAATTATTGGAATGTGAAATCATTTTCCTTTATTAATATTGAATGGTTGTAGTTCATATTCTATACAGCAGTGCTAAGATGCTGTGTGGACTAAGAAATTTATAACTTTAGAAGAATTAAAAATATTAATTGTTTTGAAACTCTGAATTGTATCAATGTCACTTCTGTAATCTTGTTGGAAAACATGCTATTAAAAGTAAAAACAATTTGTTCTGTTTAGTCATAGGAGGCAGAGTTGGGGGGAAAAAAGACCTGAATTGAAAAGTATTTTTAAGATAATAATAAAAAGGAAGCATAAAATTCACATAAGTGTTTATGATTTAGTATAGGAAAATGTGATATAACTCATCAATTCAAGCATTTAATTACATAGGTATGTACGGCTGTGTTATACTGGAATTTAAAAAAAAAACCCAAAACTCTTTGTCCAATACAGCCACACCTCTTCCAGACAGAATTACTCAGTCAGTCTGAAACAATGTACTTCAGTATTCTTGAGTGATGCATAAAAAAATATTTCTGTCCCCTTTTCAGAGAGGTTTTACACTAAGTTCACCACTGTTACCATATGTAATCATGAGGTTCTAAAATGGTTTTAGCAGCAAATGGGCTGTTTCAAGAAACTCTGTTTTTTTTGAGACTGCTTTCTTCTCTTCTAGATAACAGCATTGTTCTTGTAAATCAACACTGAATTTCAACCAGTAATTACAAAAACACAGTTTCTTATCCAGATTAATCATACTGATACATTTGATGCATCGGTTTCTACCACATTACAAATGTTACTAAACATTTCATGGCTCGTTCTTGCCAAGTTTACTGAACAGACACAGAATCAACCCTGACACTTGTGACCAGCTCTGGTCAGTGACACAAAATGGCAACAAGGTCTCCACCAGCATCCCTGGGGCTCCTGGTGCACCCTCAGGATGAAACCAGAGGAAACAAAGCTGCCACCCAAGTCAAGCAAGTCTCAGTTCTTTTCCATTAACAAATTTAAACTGCCCATTGCCACAGCTAAGGGAGAAACTGTCACTACAGGTTTGCACTCTGATTTTGCCCAGCACCAAGAGAACTCAGCAGACTCAGAGGATGCTGGCAACCAACTCACTACATTACAACCACTTAGTAAAAGCTTTTTTCCACTTTTTTATCCAGGACGCCCATAAATAAGTTAAATCACATAGAAAGGTCTGCCTGTATTTCATGGTGGCACTTGCTTGATAAGAGACTACTAACTGGAGGAATAACTTGTCAGAGTGAAGGCACATCAGCACTTTTTAATTAGCTACAAAAGGGAAACCAACACTTAAGAAATTGAAGCATTAGAAGAAAACATTAGACAATTTTTTATTTATTAATATTTTTTATAGCTCAAATTTAAAAATATTAAACCCAGAAACAATTCAAGATTCATGAAGAAAAATCTGGAACTATATACATGCATAATTAAGAATATCTTGATTCTCGTCAATATTTACTTAAGCTTTTTGTACAAATTTTTTCACACAGTCATATTTACAAGCATGTCTGTTTAAAACATATGAACATACATCTCTTATAGCATTTACAAATCTTTTGAATATATTTTTTTTCTTAAAAACAAAAGAATATTTCCTTGATTTGACAGTTTTGGTTTCACCTTATATATACCAGTGGGATGGAAACAGTTATCGTTATTCAAACAGCTAAATAATAGTCATCCTACTGATACCCAGAATTATCACATATGGCTTTAAGTACCTCCCAAACTCAAAGGATCATCTCACAGGTATAAACTACAGTCCATCTGTGGTGTGTTTCTAATTAAAACTCAAGCCTTTGTTTGGGTTAGATCCACAACTCAGCAGACACTTTCTAAGCATGTACTCAGAGCTAAGAGGCCCTTTTAAATTACAGAAAAAACAACTTTGCTTCCAGCCAAGTCAAGAACATATGAAGCATGTACGAAATGGGAGGTATGGACTTTTCCAGACACTCTAGCTATCTTTACAGATGGTTTTTATCATGGGATACCACAGTTTTGAACAGACAATATTTGTACGAATTTACAGGAATCAAGTGAGAGATCTTCTAAGAAGGGAAGAATACTTTTTCCTTAAAAGCATTTTCTAGAAAAAAACAAGTCTGAGAAGGTTTTGCACATAATACATCTAAGTTACTGATACTATCCAACCAGTGAGATCACTTCACAAATCAACTGAAAATCCATCAGCTTGCTTGCTTTTGGTTGGGATAAAAAATCCCAACCTCTGGCTTTGGCAAATCAAGAAGTCATCTCCTTTGAGCATTGTTCTCTAGAGCTCCTGCACTGATTCTTCCACAGCTTGCTCCTCCACAGGCTGCACAGCTTCCTGAACATAAACAATGAATTCTGAAGCCTCCCCTCCCTGGGTATAGACAGTGACTGTCTCGATGCCCTCCACCTCATCCGAGGACACCACCAGGTGATGCTGCTCCGACAGCTCCACCGACGCCTGCTGCAGCGTCTCCTGGATCATCAGCGTGTGGTTGGCTGACTGCTCCTCTTCCTTCACCTGAGGAGACAGTGGAGAGCTTACAGAAATTTCACCTTCCCAAGAAGTACCTGGTGTTGTGATGATTAATGGAAATACAGCACACAAATTAGCCATCACGCAGTTTTGAAAGAAAATGTCAGTTTTGCAGAAAATGCGAGCACTTTTGATTAATGAGTGTGTAGCTAGGCAGAATACTGAAAGCACCAACACAGCATCTCAGTTCTGGGCACAGAGAGCTGCAAAGTTTCAGGAACACTGGTCTTTAGAGATAGCTTTAATCTCTCAGTAGTCACTCATTCAAAACTGCTTTTATTTAAATAAATCCAAACTCAATTCCTCTAGTAGCACTGAGTTGAGAACCCATCCAAAGCCATGTGAAAAAACACCTACTGTACCCACTTTTCCTTTTCTCCCTAGCCAATGGCTGCTCTTAGAAGTGCAAATTTCACTGTAAACCTTAACAGACTTTATTAGAAAAATGTGAAATATAAATATCACTCAAATAGGTTCCTTAAGCCTACTGTTTGTGAGGCAGCAATGTTTATATTATTGAAAGGAGAGTGACAGAAACAAGTGAAAATAAAGGTTTTTTTACTGAACATTTTGCTTCTTGTCAAAATTTTAAAAAGCAACACAATCTGGTGTTGAATTCCAAATTCATAGAAGTGCCTGTCAATTACTGAAATACACTACATACTAGAATGCAAAACCAAATCTTAATCCTCTAGTAGACCCATATAAAATTCCTATGCAAAGTACTCCAGACAAGTATAAATAAATCAGGAAACTGTAAGTCATATGGAAGAAATGCATTCTCTCATGTATAAATGATAAAATAATCTACTTTTAAGGAGAGAATGGAACAGCAATTTTTCAGTATGCAGGACACATGCAAAAGCATTTGTTAGGGGAAGGTGTCCCTACCCATGGCACGAAGGTTGGAATGAGATATCTTTACAGTCCTTTCCAATCCAAACCATATTGATGGGTCTGTCTGCTGGAGCAGTGAACTCTTGAGTGATCTTAGAAAGAAGATGTCAGACATGGTAGATTCTATGAAGTGTGGAATCTAAGTTACAGCAGTTAGAAAGGGCTATTTTTTTAAATTTTTTTTTTTAGAAGCTGGCTCAAAAGTAAACAGCAGTAGCACAATCGAATACAAGTAAATATTATTGAGATCATTAATGCTGTTTAAGAAGGGAGTGGGAACAGAAGAACAGAAGGGAAGAACTACAGTGGAAATTCCAAGGATTATTTGGTCCCTTAGAGACATGCAAGGAGAAAAATAGGCTCTATATGTTTGTTTTCCTGATGTTCTTTCCTCATTTAATTTTTTTCCCCTAAGCAACCATTCTCTTTGTTACACAGTGACTTTGCTTATAACTTTTATATTTCGTGTTTAAAATACCTGTCAGAAGATTTCAGAGATTCACAAGCCCCTTAGGACTTCACAGCACTCTGAACTTTCACTCAATGAATAAGGCTATAGGAAGCTTTTTCTTGAACAATAACAAGTATGTCCAGGTGTTAAATTATTCAGAGGGCCTGAAGTCAGTATAGCTGTAATATAGTAATGAAATAAATGTGGATTTTATCTGGTGAAAGATTTAACATCTAAAGGGAATCTGGCCATTAATGCAACAACACAGTTGTAACCACAAATGCCCACTCTGGCTTCATGCACAGGATTCTGTTTATGGGGATAAAAAATACCGGAGTGGAATGAAGTCCTTTTGACATTCTTTTATCAAACATATCCAAAAGTTGTATTTGAAATACAGTTTAAACAGCTCCTGCTGAAGTTCAAGCTCAACACAAGTAGATGATGCTGGATGTTTTCTTGACACAAGTAAAATTTGCAACCAGTCTCAGAAATAACAATTTATGTTGTCTCAAAATGCAGGTATCATAGAACCAAAGAATAGAATAGACTCAGAATAGTTTGGATTGACAGGGAACTTGGAGATCATCTAGTTCCAATCCCTCTGCCATGGGCAGGGACACGTCCCACTGGGCCAGTCCAGCTTGGCCTCAAACACTCCCAGGGATGGGGCATCCACAACTTCTCTGGGCAATCTGTTGCCATGCCTCACTACCCTCTGAGGAAAGAATTTCTTCCTAACATCTAATCTAAGTCTCTCCTTTCTGAGTTTATAAACAAGCCCCCTTGTCCTTTCCCTATCTGTCAAAAATCACTTGCTCTTTTTATAAGGCCCTTTCACCCCTCACTAATGGAAGCTTGAGCCTCTCTTTGAAAAGCTAAATCATGAAAAAAACCTATAGAAATGCAAACTTTTGTCACTTGCTGCTCTTAATGCACCCTTTTTTATTTTTTAATTATTAAAGAAACCCTAAATTCTATTGAAAGCAACTGAGCTTTAGTGCATTCTTATACCAAACTCCCTTTTCATAACTGTCCTGTCCTCTTTCCTGAGGGTACTCGCTCCACTGTCAGCTCTGTGGAAGTTAAGGACACACAAAATCTACTAATAAATACTGCAACAGGCCATGAGAAGTCTAATCACCATTGAATTCAGATAGGAAGCTGCAGTTAAAAATGTTAGATCATTAGAATCTCACAGCTTGTTATGAATCAACTCACAATTACAGCCCTTGATCTAGAGATGCTCAAACACAGAAATAGGGGTGTCTAAAATGTGGCCCTATAATTATGCGATATACACTAATCCCTCTTGTTTTAGTGCACTACACATAACCCTCTGACAACATGCCTCAGGCCAGAAAAATTACACTACATTTGCTAAGAGCTGCAAGAATGCACAACACAGTTTGAGATGGATCTCACTGTTGTCACTCTAAATAAAACCCCATAAATAATTTTAAATATAGCTCTGTGAATGTACGTAAATAATGAAGAGAGGAAAATAAATAAAGCATAGTTGACACAAAAATGAAATGAAAGCAGAATCTCATTCAATTCAATAGCAGCAATCTAATACTTACTCAGTTTTATATCCTTTTGAAATGAAAATGGCCAATAAAGAAAGTTAATTTAAACTCCCTACCTGAGTTTATCGATGTGGGTTTATTACCCTTGTCATGCAGGGTAAAGAAAACTAATGCCTTTATTTCTGGTGTTTCTAGCTTCCAGTATCTTTTTTGGACAGCTATCTGTAATCCTTTTAGTTTGACAAATCACCACATTATTTGGGATATTTACATTTCAAATCAGTTCAATGTTTACATGCTTCTGCTTGGTTCCTATTAGATTGTTCCACAGGGAATAATCTCAAAATGTTAATTTACATCCCTCAAATTGATGAAACAGTGGGACAGCTGCCATCTGAATGAACGAAGTCACCACACTCAATTCTCTTTATTGGCTTCTGAAATCTTTTGAAGAGCAGCATCCAAGACCTCTTTTCTGTTTGAGAGTCAGCTGAAAAGCATCTGTCTGCTTATCCTTCATTAAAGAATGACAGCAAGGAGCTGAAGCCACACACAGCTGGCACATTAAATCAAGTCAGTACCTGCATAAATATTCTTTATTAACTAAATCTGTCTCTCGCAAAAGCCAATGGGACTTTCACCACCATGCTTTCATAAGAAGCTCAACATCTTCAAATTCCAAATGTTCTTAATTTACATATCCAAGGACTATCCAAATACATGGAAGTAGTCATTACAAATAGGTCTCTCTTAGAGGAATCTCTTTCTCTCAAAACAAGAAAGTATTTTTAAATTTGAAATAAATGAATTTAAGCCATTAAGGAAAACATGCGTCTTCCCTTTCCTGAAAAGGAGTAAGAAAAATATTTGCAGTAAGATGCTAAAGCCTTTTCCTTACTCTAGAGCTCATTTTATGAAATACTGTAGCATCTTCAATTTTACTTGAAGTCAGCAGGACTTCCAGGTCCATTGTGCCCAAAATAGTTTTGCTGGGCCTGTCCCCAAATCCTCAGTGGAATCTCTCTCTTGATTTCAGATTGAATGCTGCTTCTCAGTTCACCATGAAGCAGAAAAGTTAATCACACAGATCTTTCAGATTTTCAAAACCTTACACTAGGCTGCAGATGCTCCAATTTATATCATAAAACATTAGTAAGAAAATATACAAAATATCTGCAGAAAGGATTAAAATGAAAATTATATAACCATTTTAGATCACAGAGAGCACCTGGATATGTCATGTGTCAGCTTACATTGGTGCCTACAATCTTTGTTCAGCATCATTTGAATAATTTCAACTCTTTCCCAGTTCTGGTTTACATACAGTTATATTGTGTGAAAAAGACACACAGAAAAGTCTGTAATTTGATCATTTGAATCTCTATAATGAGCTACAAAACAAAGACAATCTGGTGCATAATGGTTTTGGAATAATAAGAGGCTTGAATATGAAAGAGTTGCTTTGCATAAAATAAAAACAGCAAGGGGACAAACAAATCTTCATAATGTTGATGCAGATTTTTAAAAAATTTAGCAATTGGCTGGTTGAATATATCCTGACAGAGGGACTGTGGCTGGACATGGCATTCATCTGGCGAAACACCCCACCTCTTTTTGAGGCAGAATGGCAACATTGCCATTGTTTTAGGAGCTCTAACAGGACAGGGATCTTGACTGAGATTTTGACTGATCTGTACCTTACAGAGATCAGAACTCCTCAGCCCCATCTGCCCCACTGAAAACTTTCCATTGCTGTTACTGCCACAGGAAGCATCAGACTGCTCTATGTTCTAAAGCAACTACAAAATTGACAATCAACATGTACATAACTCCCTGTGCTGGCAAATTTTCTAGATTACCACCAGCACCCATCATCACATCAGGACCAATCCAAGCAGACTGAATACAAGATGTGCTGCCAAAGCACACCTTGTATGCTCAGCAGCCTCTGATGTGACAGCCATGCTAATAATAGGTATTTACTTTTGAAGATGTGCTTTGCTATAACATTCTTTTCTGTGATCTGCTTTGAGCTGATATATAATCTTTGCTCTGCCTTCCTACTGCTGTCACTTTGAAGAAAGTGACTTACCATGGTAGGCTTTTACTGGAGCCTGAAGAGATCACAGAATAAAAGGATGAAAGCGACTAAAATAAAGGGTGAAACACATGGAAATCCAATATTTTCTGGTTATCTTCTGATAGAGATCTGTTTAGTTATTGTAATAGCTGATATACTTATTCTCCAGAACACATTATGTCTAAGTTAAAAATAGGTTACTATCCTTTTCAGAAATAGATTTAACCTTTCTCTTCAGTCTACAGAAGTAGTAAAAACATCAGTCCTGTCTCATCTTTCTGAGTGGAAGGAAAAGAAAGAGAATTCAGCAGCCAACTCCTGCACTTATATTGTTAATATTTATGTAGTGCTTTGGATCAGGACTTGGATTGTATCAGCTATGCTACATGAAAAGAGTTCATGCCCCAAAGGCCTTATAACTTCAGTATCATTTCAGCATAAAACAAGACAAAGTAAGCAGACCTAGAAAAAGGGAGGTGAGAGAGTAAAGCACAAATGAGACAGTGGTAGTTCAATGTGCCAGGCATTAGTGTCAATATACAACAGCCCATTCACAAATAATTGCTGCCATCATATTTTTGACAAGTAATTGTCAAATTACTTGTCAAAAATATGATGAGAAGACAATGAGGTTCAAATTGCTCCTCATTAAAAATCCACACAACTAAGCACAATATGGAAGAAGGCATTAGAAATTTGTTTGAGAAAAGTAATAAGCAACTAAATCTTCATGGACTGAGCAAAGGTAGGAGACAAAATCTTTACAGCTAATGAGAAATGGGACTCTTAAGTCGGAAAGGAGTAAAAAAATTCAGGAAAGGAAAACAAGATTTTGTTTGATGTGGTATAAAAAGGAACATCAAGTAAACAGGATAAGAGAAGGCAATGACAAGAAGAGGAGAGAAAGTAATCTTTGAGGTTTTTTTCTGAAAGAATACAAAAGGGACAAAACATAAACTCTGAATGTCAGAAAAAGGATTATCAGAGTTAACTGAAGCATAAAATAATGATGGCTTGGACAACCATTGTAGCTAAAAGTTTGAAATGAGAAACCATAGAGGAGTCATCATTCAGAACAAATTGGCACCTTTAGGTATTCACCTGCAGGCAAGACCCCAGAATGGTCCTGAGGAGGAAATCAGCTCTCTGGCTTGGAAAATAGGAAAGACATCCCACAGAGTTGAGAAACAAAGTGGACTTCTGATGAACAACTGTGCAGAAAGGCTCATATAATCACCTTAGTGATTAATAATAATGACTAGTGATTAAAACAAACTTCTCAGCCATCTTCAGAGTGAGCTATAAGTGATGGTTCTAGAGCACACAAACCCAGTGCAGTATCACAGGTGTAAGAAAGAAACAAATTACCAGCAAATTTGTCCATCACTATCTAAATGAGGAAAACCCTAAAAAACAGACAACATGAAACTAAACTTAACTGGTTACAACAGCGCATACCAATGTAAACCTTTGGTTTGCAATTCAAAATTCTACTGCTCTGTAGTAGTAATTTGAGGCAAAAATAACACCTCATATTTGGATAGAGAACCCTACATGCTTTCAACTCTTTGTGTCAAAGAGATCTGATAAAAGAAATAAACTGCATTTATGAAAAAATAAATGAATTAAATCAGGTACTATCTTGCTCCCATTAAACATTCCTGCTGGAATAAACAAACACTGGAATTGGAAGAGCAACAACTAGAAGAGAAACTAGAGCTGATGGACACAGACCAAGAAGAGGAAACACTTCTGATGTTCTGGTCAGTGCAGTGAGTGATTCAGGAACTAAGCTTTTAAGGATATTCTTCATATATTGTGAAACCAAGAATATGCACCTTGAATATTGTTTCCTTGGAGAGTTACTTAAAGCACTACACACTGAAAGAATCTCCTCTGCAAAAAATAACCTATCAGGGCTGTTCATTTCTGAGGGTAATGTTTCCTCACAAGAAACTCAGTATTTAAATCAAACAAATGTTTAACTTGGAAGAAACTTTTTATGGAACAATTAATATCCTTGTTTGATGTACATTCTAATTGACAAAAACAACTAAACATCAAGGCAGTTTGTAGTGAAACACTATTTCTGTTCGATTTAACACACAGATTTTGTGTGAAAAACAAGTCTTTGAAGACAGGCCTGCAGAGACTGTAAATCAAGGGTGTTTGTGATACTGGCCTGCCTGCTTATGCTTGGCATGTAAGCCAGGAAAATACTCCACCCCTGTAAATAATGGATTGAACAGCCTCTTCTAGCAAAATAAATAAAAAACCAAATGAATCAATCTCCACCCTAAGGCACAAGGGCAAAAGTACATGTGTAATAGGACACAGAGTTGAATGTGCAGAAAGTGTCTTGTTTTACCCTTCCAGCCCCTTCACCTTCCCATGTGCTGTTACCACAAAACTCCTTTCTCCCCAGTGTCTTGCCTATATTCACCATCCAATATGAAGAGTATTTCCTGGCTTTTCTAAGCAATTATTAGCCTCTTTCCTCATTGTTCTTCAAACTTAGCACTCTTTCCTCTCTCCTTTTTCCCACCTTGCCACCTTTTTTACCTTTAAGCAGAGCAGAACAACTCAAATGTCCTGCCATGAAGAAATACATTCATCAGCTCTTTTCAGCTCTTTTACAGAGATCCAGAGTGGATCCCTAGTAACTGAACAAGGATGGACTTCTCCTGCCACACTGTGATCAAACCTTCAAAGGGGATTTCTGCCAGTCTCAGATCATATTGGTAAAACTTCACATTACTAACTTTTTTTTTTTCTCAGGCATTTGATATTTATATTACACTCCTTAGCAGCTGCATATTTTCAGAGCTCACACAACTGGATTTATCCCAAATTAGAAAAATATAACTTTGATAACAGATTAGTATACTGACTCACAGGCAAAATTAAGATAAAATCATTTCAGGCTCCAGACAAAACCTTGGAATGGTCTCATACACATGACACTAACAGAGCCAACAATGATTCCTATTTACCAAACATAATCCAAGCTAAGCAGGGCTAACTTTGCATTTTTGGGGTTTAAATTACTAAGATAAATCCCAGTTCTGGCTGGAATTGGTTGCAACTATGACTGTCATAAGGTTGTCAAAGCTTTTTCTTTAATATAATCATTCATACAAACAAGAAATATGAAGTTCCCTAAGTCAGAATTGAAATTTTGTTCTTGGCATGCAATTCAGGAGATGTGAAGGACAATCTGATCTTTACTTCACCTCCATTATAATGTGCACTTATAATTTAGTGTACTTGCAGTAAGAATACAAGCAGAACAATAATTTAACAGAAGAACCCCTCAAACACAATATCCTTTATGTCCTGTGACCTAGTAGAAAACAATTTTAAAATTAAACCAGTTAGACCTAATTAATACACCATGTATCTTCCAAGATGCTGAAAAGGACTTAGGGATAAATACAGAGTTTGTTTCTGGAGGCAGAATTCTTGCATTAACCTGAAGCTCTACAAGCACAGCACACTGAAGGTATGTGAGCACACAGGTTAGGGAAGTGCTAAAGCACGAGCATAGCAGCCTTACTGAAATTTCAGCTGGATTTATACAGGATTTTAAGGATAAACTGTAAATGGGAATTTTATGAGTTAAAGTAAGGACGAGAACAGCTGTGGGAGAAAAAAATTTCCAAGGAGGAAAAAGGAGAAAAAATAGGAACACCATAGTGTAACACTTAGAGAAAAAAAAAAAAATCCTTTTGAAACATTCTAGTAGTTTAGAATTAGAAGAGATTTCTTGGTGCAAATAGAGAAATATGAAGCAAAGTTGTTAAAAATGAGATTTGCAAGTAAGAACTGATATAAGAAATGGGTAATGTATGTCCTTAGAGAAAAAGAAAAAATCAAACAGCATAGAAATCAGGACAACTACAATAAATGTTGTTAAGGAAAGAAAAAATGGATCCAAGCTGCTAAGCAAGAACTCTGTGAGGCCATTAAAGAACAGGAGTGGAAATTCAGTGACAGATGATGTCGATAGATTGCTGACACCCTGAATGAATTCTTTGTCTCACAATCCACAAGAGAAGCTGAAGGTCACAGAAGAAAGTGTGGAATGCATTTCCCAGCAGGAAAGTGAAATATGAACATATCTAAAGGTCACTTCAAGGTTAACAATTAGGAACCTATGATAATTAAAACCCAACCAAGTCATAGCTACAAATGAGGGGTATCCCACAGAAAGCAACTCAGTATTGAAGAAAAAAACCTGACAGTTTCTAATAGGGGAGGATTAAAGTAAAGCTAATAACACTTAAAGACCTCTTTCCCTCAGATTAAAATTGGGTGTTCCTGTAACTCTGGGGCAATTTTCTGGTGGGAAGACAAGAGCTAGAAAGTAACTACAGCTGTATAACAGACCAGACTATGATAAAAAACCCAATTTTTACAGAAAAATAAAAGAAAAAAGAGAAAAATGAAAAGAAAAATTTTAAAAACGTAAAAGATTCTAAATGGAGGGGAATGGGGGCAAAAAAAGAAAAGTAACAAAGAGATTCTGTGCTCAGAGAATTCAATATTTCATTTAATGTAGGAGTGGTGCTTGTAAGAGTGTGATATCATTGAGAATCACTGATGTGTACAGGGAAAAAGAAGTGAATAAGGCTTGGCAGTCTGCAAACTCAAAAGGCTAGAATATGGATTGAAAAGTGAAGAAGAAAATTAATTTGGAATATAAATATTTACTTAGCAAAAGTTACCAGTAAATTCAGAGGGTCCAACAAAGAAGTTAATAGATCTTATGATGACTCAGATATTGATCAGAGTTAATACCTGTATATTTAAAGTTAATACTCAGATATCAAAACATTTTCTAGGCAGCTCTCCCTCAGAAGCCACTTCCTCCTATACCTTTAGTACAACAGCCTCAAAAGATTAATTTCTTTAGGGAAGAACTAATTTCAATAATATTGACAAACACCAATTGCTAATACTGCATTCAACCCCTAAACAGGTCATCTCTATAGCACAGCATGCACATTGGTAGTTTCTGTACTATAAAAGGTTTTTTGAAACTTGTACATAATTGGACCACACTGTCTCTTCTCTTTAATGACTGAATTTAGTTTTCAAGTTTGGGTATGTTATTCTACAAAAAAAGCTCTAAACTCTTACATAGTTTCTAGTCAAAATACCTGTTAAATATTGCAAAGGAACATCTGAAAATGCTCTGAATTCAAATTCTGCCTTGTCTTTGTGACATCTGACCAGCAAGCTTAGGAATTATCCAAGTATTTCACAGACCATGAACTTCACACTTCTGTGGAGCTCTCATGAACTTGCTGTTCAAAACACTTCAAAAAATGCTGAACTCAAAAGTTAGTTTTAGCACTCAGAATAATCAGTTCTGGTTCATTTAAATAAAAAGAATTACTTCAACTCTTTGGGAAGTTAAAACTTCTCATGTACTTTCCTTCCCTCACCTGTCAACCACTGAGTGCAGAGACCCCAGTGAATCAGTGGGGAAAGGGATAAGCAAAGAGCTGTGCTGAAAGAGAAGGAACAAGCAGAGTTTAAAGAACACTGAGAGGAGAACGAAAAATGGCAGTTACAAGATGCCTGTGATGAGGAAATACTGAGCAAAAGTCTTGATGTGTGAACCCAACAGGCACCACAAATTGAAAATTATTTCCTTTTGCTTGCTGCACCAAGGACCACCTGAATCTTTTAGATGACAATGGCATTGTCTGCACAAAATATAAGTACATTATTTTATAAAGCCTGAAAACACCTGCTAGAAAAAAGCTGTATTTTCACACACATACCTACATACACATACAGATGTATTTATTCATTCATATTTTATATACATACAAAACTGCATGCATTTTTAGATGTATAAAGATATATGTGTATATATGCATAAACATGTACATGTATGGGCATGTAAACACAACACCCAGCGAAAAATCAGGAAAAATTCTCTATGTGTCTTGAATGATCATTTAAAATTTATCTCTTACAAAGTAACCCCCATTTCACAGTAAATATATGAAAATTAAATGTGGCTGGTTTAGAGAAGAAGAGAGCTCTTACCTGCTTCACCACTGTCACCGTGCCAGGTGCCATGGTAACGACAGAAGCCACTGCAGTGGCATCGTGGGACTCCGAACCCAACTCAATGATCTGCTGCAGGATGTTTACAGCTGTTGGATCCAGTCTTTCACCTTATCAAAAAGACAGCAGCCATAAGATCATCACAGGAGAACAGTTCTGGGGCTATGTGAATCAAACAGCACAGCCCTGACGCACAGAGCTGTTGGTACAATTCAAAAAGCTCCATAATGTGACATTTTAATAACAGATCTATGGGAAGCATTCACAAAATAAATTTGCCCAAGGATGCATGAGTCAGCAAGTGCAGCCACACTGATCATTTCTATGCCTATTTGAAAGAGATCTAAAAGAGTACATTGAATAAAGAAACAACAGCCACAAGTCATAGCGGGAATTGCAAATTAGGAAGCTGCAAGACTTTACAAATCCAAATGTGTATTTACCAGACATTCACCTTACACAGAACCTGCCTGTATACCTATAACCATAACAGCCACTTGGTATTTTAGAAACCTGTGTTTACCCTCTGTCCGATCCTCTGCAAAACCCCTCAACCTAAATGAAGAAGTTTTATCACTAATCTGCTGAAGGAAAAGGTTAATTGCTTGGGAAAACTCATACTGATCACTTTATAAACACTGGATCAGAACATGTCTGTCCTTTTTAAAACACTCTCTGAAGTGTCTAGCCCTGCCAAAGGAAAGGGATGTTTACAAAAAAACCCAAACAAAACATTTATAGTTATACTCTCACTTCTCACAAGGCGTGAAAGACCTGAGTGCAGAAAAATGGTTTTTGTTACGCAGGAATACAAATTCCCACCAATGGCCCACCATTCCTACATGCCCAATGTCAGCAGGAGGGAGATGTCAGACAGGGAAAGAAACTGTCAGGGCCACGTAAAGCTGCCTTTTATTTGCTTTAATCACTGTCAGAGATAGAAAAAAGGTAGAAAATAAAATAAACCTAATTTCCTGAGTTAAACTCTTTTAAACTGAGGTTGATATTGTGATAGTATAGGTAGTCTAGGTTAGATAATTAAATTTCAAATAGAAAGCAGTTATGTCTTGTAATTTATGTAAGAAACAAGTGTATCTGAGTACTGAAAAAGGTTTGCTTGCTTCGGGGTTTTTTTTAACTATAAAAGTGCCTTTAGACGAGATACTACTGTTTTTATACTAAGAGGAATATGCTGGAAGAGTACCTGAAATTGGATGCTCTAAAAGGAAGATTACTCAAAAAATTATATCTTCATGCTTAAAATAAAGACTGCTATGTACAGTACATTCCATGACAATATTTATTTTAATTTAGATATACAGAAGTTTAAGAAAAGTTCTCAAGAAGTTTTCACTTATTCAGAATCTCAACTCATAAAAGTAATATACAGAAACTGGCAATAATGTAATTTAATTGCAACATGCTTGGAAAATCCATAAAAACTGAGAGTTTTTGACATGTATCTGTATTGTGAACTATTAAGACTACAATGGTAAACCATTGTAAAATGTTGTCTTCTCATAACCAGGGCATTTATTCATATGTATTAAAATTATAAAAAAAAAAAAACAAAACACATAGGAACACCTACTCTAGTCTCTGGTGTTTTAACACTCTCAGAAATCTGGGCATTTTTTTATTTTCTCCTGGTTTTTGTTATTTCCCACTTGGCAGACGTTATCTAATGCTGCTCTTTTCCTTCTCAGTCTGATACAGAATTGCTCACTTAGTTTTGTGTACCACCAAATGGAGATTGTTAGTGCTGTCTTGGGAATGTGGTAAATGAGCTATTCCACCATGTCACTCCTGACTAAAGCCAGAGAGGGAGAAAAATAATAGCCAGAGAATTGTCATTAGATACACACCATCTACTCTGGCAAGATAGCTAATTTCACAGCATATTTGATAATATAGGCAGGAAATTCCACACAGCTAATAATAAAGTGCAAAACAGGCAGTGATAAGTATTAATGACTTCAGGATATAGGAATTCATAATGAATTATAATTTCTCATTTATACTTTAAGAAAATATAACCCCCCAGAAGTAAATTCTGGATGACTTATTTCATAATTTCTAATAGGAGATTACAGGGGGTCATATATTGCCCAGTACACTCAAAACAATTGGGTATTTTGGAAAAAAAAAGGTATATTTGTGTTCCAGCCTAGGAAAAAGGTAACTTACTGTTCTCAGAAGTGTATCTGAGGTTCTGTAATGCAGCCACAGCAGCTTGAGTGCCTTGGACATCTTCTCCAGCCTCTGTGATATGGAGGTACTGAGTGGATGCTTCTTCAGAAACCTCGGCAGTTAACTTGGAAACAAAACCCAGCCAAGGCATGAATAATCTCATTTCAGTGATTTAACACAATAAGGAATGAGTTTGGACAACAAATACTGTAATAAGAGCTATACTGGGTGAAACAGAATTCAAGGAAAGTGTTATATGGAGACAGGATAATCATCCCACAGTGTTCTTCTAGATTCTACTTCGAAAGTTGCTTTAAGGATGCAGTTATCCTGACCTTCTTTTTGCTGCAGTTATCTTAGAACCAACAACAGACTTGTACTGTACCAGGGTTTAGCAAAAACCTTTTGAGCAAAATGAATTTATAATGCAGATCTGCTAAAACACCTCAGAAGCTTGAAAAAATGGCATTTTGTTTCAGAAAACTTATCCTTTCCATAAACTAAGTTTTTTTTCAAGACAAGCTGTCAATATATATTCCTTCTTTGATGGGATTCTTTCTTTATAGCCAATTCAGCAACAGAGTCATTCTTGCACTCAGGATGTCCCCTTATTTTTCCAGCTTTGGGCAGCTACAGGGAAAGTGTACAGAGAATCATTTGGAATATGGATAAAGGACATTGAAGGGTTACATTTTAAAATGCTTGTCCTACTTCTTTAAACAAATAGAACCTACTCCAGTGTTTCTTCAAAGACTTATCCTTCTGTGTGTGGATACTCAATAACTGTTAGACAAGACCTGCAGGTCAGCTCTTCCAAATCAGGCATTAGATTTGTGAAGGGGGCCAGACTGAAATTTAGCAGAAGAGGCCTAAAACTGTGGGGGTCAGCCAGCTGCAATTGACTCCTGACTTTTCCTCTCACTGGATATCAAAATCAGCCTCCTTGGGGAGTAAAAGACACCTCTGGCCAATCATAATAATAGAAGTGTCTAAATCTGTGGTTTTCCCATAGATTCTGCATCTCCAGGATTAAAGCTGAACATATCATAGAACACGTACTCTGCATAACATTATCATTTTTTCAGCTGGTCAATTTAAAAATTCAGTTTTTTAGATTCTAACCTTCTCTGGACCAAGACATAAGCTTTTTTCTGCAGTTTTGCTCATCTTACAGTTAACACCAGTGAATATTCAGCATATTACAAAATGCAGTAAATTTTTCAATTTCACGTTATTTTGCTAAAGCTTTCATCCTTTCTGCTGCAGAAGACTAGAAGCCTAAAAGGCAAAAATAAGCATTTACAAGGTTGTTAACCCTACCATATATTAAAATTTAACAGACATAGTAAGAGGGATGCATTCAAGCAAAGATAAGATCCCACAACCTTCTGATCTTATATAAAGTCAGAACCACATTTTTTCACACTTCTTATTTTTATCCTTACTTTTCTCCCCAGAATTTAAAAAAATCTTAGAGTCAAAGCCATTGTTATTTTGCTTCACCTCCCATTTGGTCTCCCCATCATTCTCCACCAACTTCATTCCATGCTTGTTTTTAAGATGCCTGTTGAACTCCCATTTTGTACCGTACACAAAGCTGCAAACAGGACACTTAATGCCACCTACAAGAAAACACAAATAAATTATTAGAGTTATTTTCATATAAATTCTTTTTCAACACAGGAAAAACCTGTTTAAATTGACCCCAACTCAATCAAGCCATATAACTGTAAAATGTTTTCTTTTAGCCATTTGTCCAATATTAAATATGTTAATATTTAACATACACATCAGTGGCATATCTTAGTAATATTTTTTAAATATGTCTTCTCTAACACAGCTGTTGTAGTTTTCTCAAGTTTCAAAACAAACTTTTTTTTTTTTTACATTAGCAAAGTAAACTAGGAAGCATTAACAATGTAATATTCTCTCTACCCAAATATCTTTGCTCTTGAGATTTATGTTAACATGCAAACTGTAAATAAAGTTTTCTGTCTACAAAATGATGCATAGCAAGAAGTTAGCACAGTGTTTCATGTGTGAGTGTGCAGCATTACAGGTAAAATCTAACCATGATAAAATCATGAGAATCCAAATTTTTTTACACAAGACTAAAGAACTTTTACTTCTTTTGCTTATGAAAGTCATTTGGTAAAAAGTCAGATCTCACTTGTAATTATGTATGTAAGTACTTCTCTTTTTCCCCCTCTATTGACTAAAGAGAACAAGAATAACCTGCATGTGACAAATTGTTGCATTAGGTGACCAGAACTCACTGTAACAAATCTAATAGCAGGAACTGTGCTACCACAAGCCTGACTCCACACCATCGTGGCAAAAGATGATTCCCACCCATCACATTCCAAGGTATCAAACAGACCCACAGAAGATGATTATAACCCAAGATCTGGCTGCACAGTCCTTTATGAACAAGGCAATTAGGAAAAACATCCCATTTTACACTAATGGAAAGTGACCATATGGTAACCAGGTAAAAAGAAACAAAATTTTTATTTTGATAAAACAGAAAGTAACTACACCCAGTCTCTATCTAGGGTGAGAGACTTACTTTCACTGACACTTACTTTCATTATATTATTACTACACTAACCCTCTTCTTTGCTAAGTTTTTATCAAATATCACTGTTAGAACAGTTGCTCAATATTCCATCTCTAAGCAAAACTGAAGTAGTTTGACTAAGGGAAACTCAAAAAGTTCAGATTAGAATAGATTATATAACATTATCAGTTACAGAAAATGAAATTACACATTAATTTCACACCAATCTGTAATATTAGGAAAAACACGTTGCTGTGAAGCAGTGAACACTTTTCTGCATTACTGTGATATCAAAATTATTATAACAACACACCAGGTAAATTAAATCTGTAACATTTGTCATCATGACTTTAATTAAATAGTAAGTAATAGAAGCACAGAATTCAACTGGTAACATATAACTCCCTATCAGTGACTTGATATGGAGGCTCAGAAAAATTAATTTCTAGATAATTTTTTAGAATAATGGGTAACATACAGAGAGTGTCAATGAATTACACACCTTTACTACTTTCAATAACAAAACTGATGTTTGGAACAAAATGCTGCAGGCAGATCTTACATAGCTCCACAACTTTTTTTTCATCAACATGTGCTCTTTTTAATTTATTGGCCTAAAATCTCCACAAGATAACTCTCATTTTCGTACAAAGAGAGCATGTGATGAGAGCTGCAACACTGAGGCCACAAGTGGATCCTCACATATGGCCTGTACAAGCAGCTGTACAAACACACACCAAACTCTGTCTCTCAGACATGTAAACAAAATGTTTATATAAAGGATGGGAGGGAGTATCAGTGAGGAGAAAAGAAACAAATTTGGGAAAAATTGTATGTGACTTGCCCAGCACAAAGCAAATAAAACTACAAAATAAGCCATCAAATGAGCACATAGACAGGGTCTTGAAGAAAAACTAGTGGGTGATGCATAATATTCTTGCCACCTTTGTAGAATATATCAAATTCCTAGGCTGTTTGTTTTCCTTTATTACTTTATAATACTAAAATAAATGTCAGATCATAGACTTGTACTTAAACAAAGAAACACACACATACCCTGCAAAATCCCAAGCATTTCTCTGATCCTGGGTGGTGCCAATTTCTAACCACAAGCCCAGAAATTAAATACTGCTGTCTATCCTTGGCAATGCAGTTGCTCCAATGAACACAGTCCCTCTTCTATGAATCATTCATTTATTTATAAGCTCATTCTAGGAATCTTGAGTACAGTCCAGCAGTCTACATTCATATAAATATTTCCAATTAAGTTTATTTGCAGTGCCTGCAATGCAGTCAAAAACCAACTGAGAGTAGAGGAGATGAGCAAGTGTGAGGCAATTCACTCTGGGCTCAGTAGGTAACTTATAAAAAGCAGAATACAATACAAATAGATATAGACAGCTTTTATTAGATATTAATCTTTGTTACTTTCCCCTCTCAATTTCTTTTCAAGCCTTTTTGCTTGCTGGTACTCTCTCCTTTTCCTTGTCACCTACAGTCCCTTCATTTCAAAGGATTTGTTTAATATCAGGCCTGGAAGGTCTTTTTCCTTTATATGAATACATGAATAATTTTCCCAAATTGCTTTTCAGATCTATGAATACAGTAATTGAAACTAAACAGAAGCTTGTCAGACAGCAAGGTGCAACTTCTGGCCCAAGCAGCTCAGAAACCCACAGAATCATCCAAAGATTTGGGTTGGAAGGGACGTTAAAGATCATCCTGTTCTGTCTCCCTGCCAAGTGGCAGGGACACCTTCCACTAGACCAGGTTGCTCAGGGCCCCATCCAACCTGGCCTTGAACACTTCCAGGCATGGGGCATCCACAAGTTATCTGGGTAATTTGTTCCAGTACCTCACAGTAAAGAATTTCTTCCTAACATCTATTACATTGTAAGGCACCCTGGTGTCATATATGACAAATATGACTTACTTGTCATACTGCATAATGTGTAATCTGGCTCCTGGAGATCCCTGTCTGCAGGGCTGATCTCCCCACTTAGACTAGTGCTGCCAGGCATTGCTCCGCCCTGGGGGCAGAAGCTGACATTTGACCTTGTTGAATTTCATCCTGTCCAATGTTCCAGTGTGGAGGGAAAAGGATATCCACCACAGGAAAAAGTTAAAGTCTCTTCTCTCTCATCTCACTCCAATGTCTCCATTTTAAGGCTACTCTTGCATCTCAACAACTTTACGGTTCTTTTGTTTCAGTGGAAAAGAATTACCTTCAGAAATGCATTTATCTGGCTCCCAAAGGGGAAGGAAAGCCTAATCAGTGTAAGATTAATTTTCTTTGTTCCAAACCTTGCAAATATGATCCCTAATTTTTACTAGGATAATTCATTCTTTCATATCAATTCCTAAAAGAACCTACAGACAAATAATCCCTTGCAGCGCTCAGATATTTGGAAAATTAAACAAAACTCCCCATAGTGAGGAGTTTTTCCTTCATCTGGATGACTACAAAATAGAGGTTTTGAGTACTGAGCAAGCAAATATTACTTCATTAAAATAACTGCAGGCTCCCCATGGACTTGTACTGCCTGTGAAAATAATAATAAAATTATACTATATATTCCTACTCTGTTATAGATATTTACTTTTAAATTATTTGGTTATTTGGGGTTTTTTTTGACAAAAGGAAACAAAGAAATGTTATATAAAACCAAGACAGACTCAGATTACTTATTGTAGCTAAACATTCTCCCCTTATAGAGCAAGTTTAAAGGGAGAGTCCCCAACTGAGTTATCTTCCTCTGTGTCATGATTTCAGTATTTTAACATGGATTAATGCCTTCAATAGATAAATGTTATGTGTTAGATTAATGATTTGGAAATAGCATTTAGAAATAATGTTACCTTAGAAGAATTACATTTAATTCATTATCTAATACAACAGCATTATTTTGGTCTCTATTCTTCTTCAACAAAATCAGAAACTGAAGATTCCAAAAGATGAAACTGTTGGTAGTTTCTATTAAAAAATAGGGAAAACACTTTCTAAAACTATGAATAACAAAGACAGAAACTTAATTTTACCAAGAATTAAAATATTTTCCACACAATTTAATATTTAATCTGGCTTTCGCCTCTTCTTGCTCAGTATTCCTGACACCAGGCACTAGAACTGAAGGAGCTTTGCACCCATAAATGTACCTGACTGTATCATCTTGGTTCACCCATCCAGTGTGTAACAGCAAAGCTACTTATGGGAGTCAGACTAATCCTGAATTAGACTGTTGTGATTTCTGTTATACTACTGATAAATTCTTGGCTTAGTTACACAGACAAGGTGTGCTTCCTTTGCACACAAACAACATTCTGAGCATAACAATCCCTAACCTGTTTTACCTGTACTCTCTTTTCTCCCTGGATTTTTCTAGTGGGGGGATAATTTGCTGCCATTTGCTCTTCAGTCTCTTTCCTTATGTTTGCTCAACCTTACCTCAAGTTCAACCTTGCAGAATTGTCACAGAAATTTATCAGCAGAATGGTAGAAATTTATCATTCATTTCAACATGCAGTGATACTTGACTTACAAAAAGAGACAAGTGTAAATGATAAATGTATGCAATAACAAATAGCACAGTCAAGGTCAAACAAAACTTTGGTTCCCACAACCTTAAAAACCAAGAACAACGGACACTGAATGAAGGGTAAAAGGTGGTCATTTCAAAATTACTAAAAAGGAATTATTATTTATCACATAGCACCCAACAAACTGAAGAAGACACACTGCACAGAAGTTTAGCTTCACACCAAGTCTGCTTCAGAAAAACCAAACCAAACAAATCAACAAATCTTATTTGGTGGAGATGTACCTTGTTGGATAAGAGCTTCAGCTGCAGGCTCCCCAGACCCTGCATTGACATACTCTTCATTGGGATGCTTCCTGTTGTAATGCCTCTTCAGGGAACCAGATATATTGCAGGAATAGTGGCAATGTGCACAGCGGAAGGGCTGGGAGCAAAAAGGAAAATGTTGGACTGTATTTCCTCACCTATTCAGGATACTGGTCTAAGCTGCAATGTTTTGATTTCAAGAAACCGTGTTTATTTCTGGCTCGGGCATCTTTCAAGGGAACTCTCGAAAATTCAAAATAAATTGAAGTTGTAACTAAACATTACCTAAAGTTGGTGCTTTTTATTATGCGCAAGACAACAAATATTCTCACTATATAAGATTATTATAAGATTATTACCCAGTTTTTGTACTTCAGTAAGTTGTGTGTTTTCATAATTGATGATAACAGGACCATGTGGAGACTCTTTACTATGAAATAACTCAGCTGCTGTGAGCTTTGGTCTGAAAAAGGGCAGCAGAACAACTAAAATAACTAAAAGTACAACATGATTGTACAGCCAATCTAATTTTCCTCTTTTGCTTTCCTTTCACCTCTCCCTGGCATTTGCATTTCTCTGACCATTTGGTGAGCTGATTTTGGTAACTAAATTAATTAATTTTTTAAGAACATGTCTCTCTTCAACTGACAGAGAGAAAAATTCCTAAATAAAAAGAAATTAGGAAAACAAACATTTGAGCCTAAAGTTAAGCTTTGGTAATAACTTTCTGACTGAGATATGTCACAGCTATAGGGAGCTTGACACAACCATTAGGTCCTGTAAAAGCATGCAGATGTTGACTGAAGTCCTCAGGGAAAAGTTAAATACCTCAGAATAGGATGGAAAATGTTTCATGCACAGCAGTCCCACCTAAAGCTCCTCAGCAGAAAATGATTGGTACCAAAATGTTCATCCAGGAGCTGAATTTAAAGCGGGGAAATGTCTGCAGTCAGGGTACATTGATTAGAACACTCTCCTAAGCTCATTGCTCATGATCTTCCTTCAGGTTCCACACAGCAAAAATAAGGAAGAAAAGTGATGTTCAGACTCCCTTAACCTTATGCTTCAGAGGGTACTGTAAAATTCAGCTACTCAATATTTCAGAGATGGGTACTCTCTTTCTATTGCTAAAACTGTCATTTTTTAAAGAAAATAATCCAGACAGACTGCTGTGCTCTCGCAGCACTCACTTGTGCAAGTCATGCATGTTACCTGCTATTGGATAGCAGGATTACAAATTCATGGAGCTGGGAAATATG
Source organism: Pyrgilauda ruficollis (assembly GCF_017590135.1). NCBI lineage: Eukaryota > Metazoa > Chordata > Aves > Passeriformes > Passeridae > Pyrgilauda > Pyrgilauda ruficollis. The sequence goes on from NW_024526377.1 coordinate 5,678,262, forward strand.
ATGGATTAAAGGATCATTAGGTCACATAAATAGTGACATTTCTCTGAGTCTGATAAGCCTGAGAACAACTGTCCTAGAAAGAGGTAAACATTTTTTGAACTTCTCTAAACAAACACTGATTGATCTAATCCAGTGTTCAGTTCTCTTGACGATGTCCTGAATTGCCACACTTATGTGTAGGCAGATCCCAAGGTCAGAACCAGCTGCATTTCAAGAACTGCACTGTGAGTACATTCATCACTTTAGCCATCAAAAAGGAAAATTATATCTTTACATTTACAAAAAAAAAAAAATTTTTAAAAATGTAAGTCTGGAGCAAAACCACACACTTAAGTCAGAAAAATTATTTGTTCAAAATGTATAATCTCTTTAGATGATTTCTTTTCTCTTCCAATACTTAAACCATTGTTGAAGAGAGTGCTTGCCTTGCTGTTTTATGGTACTTGTTAAGAATGCCTGCAGTGTACTCTTTATAGAAGTAAAATGATCTGTTAGATAATGAAAGATGTTACATATGAAAATAGTATAATGTTTTCAAAAAGAAATATGTTCACTGTTAAGACAAAGTCTCACATTAAAATGAACATTTTCTTATATAAAAAATACTGTATTTTCTGGAAAAGGAACCAGTACAATTCTTATTTACTGAATATAACATTTTACAATACATTACATTAAGACCCATCATACTGAGAACCAATGTGAAATTTAGAAATGAAAACATACTACCATTTTTTAAAATAAACTGTATCTCTAATCTAAATATTTCATATAAACATTAACAATTTTCAAAACTCTTTCCAATGCATGTTTCAGATAAATGTTTTAAGGTAAGTGTTTTAAAATTAATTCTCTTCAATTTTCTTCAAGTATATGAACTCATCTGTAGTACAAGAGACTGGCAAATTTCAGGGAAAATGTATGTGGGCAATGAACAATGATAGAGGGGGTTTGCTTTCATACCTCCCTAGGACATTTTAAGGTACATATTACATTCACTCACTCAAGGACTGACAATCAAACCCAATAAATTTGTTTCATATTACAACATACAGATATTTTTGTCAAGTAAAAACTACTAGTTACAAATTGGTCATGAACAAAATAACCCTATTTCAAAAGGTCAAAATATAAGATCAAAATATAATAGAAGGTCAAAATTTCTGAATATAAGGTCAAAATTTCCAAAATATTAAAATGTTTATATACTGTTAATTGTCATCAAACAAGAAAATGTGCCAGTTTTTATACTGTTATCTAAAGTTCTGTGTATTTCCTAATAACTTTAAGCATGATTTATATGTTTTCTTACCTTGAAAGAGACATGTTGTTCCATGTGACGTAGGAGCTGTGGTTTCTGGGCAGCTGTATAGTCACATACTGTGCATTTAAACTGCTTTCCTGCAATGGGAATAGGAAATGGAATATTTTTTTTTTTTCTATTTAAGTTCAGAAATCTACTGATTCTATTTCCTCATAACAATAAATTCCCAAATGCTAAGAATGAACAATGAACAATACAAGAAGTCTGGCACTTGGTCTGCAAAATTTTTGTTCAATACAGCTAAGAGCAGAATAAGGGAGGAAAAAAAGCTGAAGTGCAGTCTTTAAATTATAAGCATTAAGTGCTCTGGATTCTCCTGGGATAGTCATTTGGGAAAGAAGAAAAAGAATTGTTATAGTGCACGCTAAATGGAAGAAGGAAATCCATTATTTACAACTGCAGGCACAGCTACTTTGCTATTTGTAAAGCACACTTGGAAATCCTTAAAACACGGATGTTTGATCGTGTTCACATGGGTTTAGTTATTTCTGTCCCAAGCACTGAATTGCTATGACTCAAATACATTTTCCCCTCAAAGCAGTCTCTCTCACTAATTTATTTTTCCCCTTATGATTTAAATGAACACAATTTCCTTCCTTTTATTCTCTGGGTTTCACACTCTCTTTCTCCTTATTTTGCCTCTAAGATTCTATCAGTCCTGCTACCTGCAGCCAAATTACAAAGCGCATTAAATACTGAAGGACTTCATTTCTGAATTAAATGTGCACAGCTGGCAAATTGTATTTGACTGATGTGGAATAAGGATATGCTAAAAACTATTCCAAAAGTAAAGGAACCAAAAGGTAAAGTAGAAGTAGAATAATGTTATAATACAGAACATAGATAATGTTCTGTATTATCACAAAGAGGGCTGGGGTTTCTTTACATTCCAGATGCTGAATAAAAAGGTAAAAGCATTTTGTATCAAGTGTGAAAGTTTCTATAAAGCACAGCTAAGAAGCGCCTTCTGGTATCTAAATAAAATAATGAAAATCAGGCTTTCTGGTGTATTTCTACCCACAAGCAGTAATGACCCTGGACTACAGAATTGCTTTCTATCATGTCACTCTTGAGAAGTCTGTCTTCTGGAAAAGAATAAATCAGACACAAAACTACTTTATATTCCATGACTTAAATTGACCTTGCAGGGCTCTGATATTTGAACAAAAATTGCTTGGATTCATAAGTCAGGAAGACAAGACTCATAAACAGTGAAACAGCTTTCAAATTCACTTATTTGTGAAATAACTGAAGAACACTAGATGTGTGCTGCTAAGAATTTCTGCAGTGCTGTCACTACAGGAAGGGACACTGGGCAAATAGGAACTGTCACTCAGAAGGCTGAAAGCCCCCTGACAAACCACATTCCTGATGACAAATGTTCTCTTCTTTTCACAAGAGTTTGAAATGCATGGGGTGGACTTAGTGAGGAAAATTACTTAAGACTCCACCTACAGTGAGATCCTGCTTCTACTACTGGGAATTTCCTGGAACAGTTTAGGAAGTGTGAAAAGCAAGGCAAAAGAGCCTAAGTCTTGGATTTATTTGTACCAGTCAAAAATGGAGGTTTGCCAAAAACGAACACAGAGTCAGGGAATGGTGTGGGTTGGAAGGGACCTTAAAGGTCATCTTGTTTCAACCCACATCGCCCTGTGATGGGCTGGTGCACCTTCCATTAAAAGTCACTGGAGTTATTCCAGAAGATGATGAGTTTGAAGCCAGATAAAGAAGGCTCCTGGTAATAACAATGCCCCTAGAGCCAGGGTTTCAGCCTGACCTAGCAGTAACTTATAAAAGAACACATTTCCTCTCATGGATTTAAATGTTTAAAGCTAACTTCACATTTTTAAACCAAATCCAGACATGGCTAGATCCTGCTCGACTACAGTGCTGTTTTTAACAACACTAAATTTCAAAGCAGCCTCAGATGAATTGCAGTAATGACTTACACATACATTGATTTGTTCAAGAAATCTAACTAACACACAGGTGAAAACAAATTCAACTTTCATTGCTGAATTTCCCTATTTGATTGTGCCAGATGGTGAAAACAAAACAGAAAGGTTTTGAAATGAAATGCCATGAAGTGATTTTTTTTTTACAGGACCATAGAAAGAGACCTTTTATTTTTCTTTATACACTGATCATTCTTTTCATTCACATACAACAGCTTGCCTCCTTCTCTTAGCAAGGAATCAGCTGAGGTTTGCATTTGATAAGTAAAATCTTGATTCTCACATATGAAGCTTATATGCATATGCCAGACCTACTTGGTACTGATCAAGTTACTTCAAAATACTGGAAAGTACTTTTTGAATAACAAGTGATTTACCAACACATAGCATTTCTGCAGTAACTTTGGCAATAGAACAATAACAATAATCTTCCTGTAAGATGTAGCATATTGATGTAAAAAGGGTTGTTTCTTCCACTTGAACACACAGACATAAGCATCAAAAATATCTCCGACACAGAAACTTCAAATATATTCTAAAAATATAACAGAGCATTGTGTACTTTCTCTGAAGATGCAAGTTGAAAAAAAAAAAGAATGTAAATGAAATGGTCAATAAAAAGTGGAATGAGGTTTCAGACAATTGCATGAATAGCAAAGATCAAGCTACTAAGTCATAATGAAGGTCTGTAGAACTTATTCTGCTAACTATGATTATTACTTCAATATTATTCAATTACTTCAATATGATAATCACAGAATAATAAAGTACTGTTGTTCTCTCAACTTTGATACAAAATGTGATACTTCTCTGGATGTGCATCTTGATTTTTTCAGTTATCATCACAAAAATGATAAAATTGCAGGGCAAATGAGGTGCTGAGTGTGAGACTGTAGAGAGTAAGTGCCCAGGTTTACCACTGGCTGACTAGGATCCTAATAATATTTTCACAGAATAAAACAGTGAGAGACTTAACTTAATAGTAAGAGACAGAACTATTGGCAATTTCAAATTTCTGTTGAAATAAACAATTCTCTGTTAGAACAAGGAAGGCATACAAAGCCAACATGAATTTCAGAGAAACCTAATATTTCAGAGACAGCTGTCTTTCACAGAAATTAATTTTGCAAAGTTTTGAATTCCCAAATGGTGTCTCCTGGGAATAAACAAAATCTGTAAATCACACTTAAGTGTTCAACTGAAAAAAGCACTTTTTAATAAGGCCTGTGGTACAGCCAATATTTATCGTCCTAAAATAGATAATAGATTTAATGCACTTACCATCAGCAGTATGAAGGAGTTTATGGCTCTTCAAAGTGCCTTTTGATTTGAACTTTTTCCCACACATATCACACAGGTGGGTTTTCTCCGTGCTGTGACGATTCATGTGAGCTTTCAAGTTGCTCTTGCTGCGAGTGGCGTACTCACAGAGGGAACATTTGAAGGGTTTGACACCTAAAAATGAAATAATATACCATGAAACAACCAGGCTGTGCCTTTCCAGGCTGGACATTTGCTTGAAAGAAATTTCAGATCATGTGAGCAACATGGACAAAGAGAAACACTTCAGAATTTGGATCTCTACAAATAAGAAATTTCATTCACAGCTTCTGTGTAAATGATGCTGAGCTCATGATAGCAACACTTAACTTGCTAAGAGAAAAGAGGAGTTCTTTCACAACTGAATATTGGCCTACTGAAGCCAGGTACTGAGTTTGGCCAGGAAAATACTGATATTTGGGCCTTGCTATGCCTACCCTCCATTTAGAAGTAAAATCCAGGCTGCCTATGTTTATGCTGAGCTGGTGGCGTACATGTCTCCCTCTAGAAGTCTTCAGGAACTCCCATTCCCTGTCTACTACAATCAACAGTGAGGAAACCTGTTGTAAGGAGGACTGCTTCATTAGGCAGTTAACATGAAAGCAGAAGTTAAATGTGCAAGCTGTGTTTTATGGTTAATTAGTGTTAGATTTGCTAATGGTTCAGGCAGACTCAAGCACTTAAAACTTCACTTCCCTCAAATTGTCCAAAGCATACAGAGAGATGCCCAGTGGGTCATCTAACAGAAGGTCTATAAGAACAAAGTAAATCCTTCAAAGAAAAGCTGAATAAATCTGAACTGGCAGAGTAGTTCAAGAGTTTCATGAGGGTCTGCATATTTTAGATCGATACTCGTGACCTTAAAACTAGATTTACAAGCATGAAGAATTACAGTCTGCTATATGCAGACTTGATTGCACACTTTGATTCGGGAAGAAATTTCTATTCACCTCTTTCTCCTGCCAGGTAGATGACATGGGTTCCCAGTTCCAGTCAGAATAAAAGAACTCTGTCTATGGAATACATAAGGAATTTCTCTAACCTACCTTCTGCCTTACCTAAACTCCTTAAAGGAGGAAAGGCCACTGGAGAGGACCCTGCTCTGCTACACAGGCAGGAAAGCTCAGAGTTAGAGCACTCACACAAATATGCTGAGCTACCTATATGGGAACACTTTGGAAACAAGATACCAGTTTCAGAGCTCCAAATCCCATTATCCCCTTTATGCAGAGGGATGGCTAAAGAACCTAAAATCACAGGCAATCTGTTCCATAGATTACTAATGTGGCTAAAGAGCATGTAAGCTGTCTTCAACCTTTTATAAAAATACACAGAGGGGTAGACCCATGATATTACTGTCTAAAGATTTTAAATTCAAGGCATTTTTTACCCATCTGTTGCCTATTACTAGAATTTCTCCCTAAAAAAAAGTCATAAATATGATGAGTATTATCTTAGGAGATTTTGATCACTGTCTGTGTCTGTGGCAGCTAGCTGCCATGCTCTGCAGGATTTAATTAAAATATTCACAGAATTTTATGTATACATCAAAGCAACGGGATTTCAATTGGTTTACCAACGGATTTCCAGACCAAGGATTTTTGGACAAATGTAAAAGGAGCAGCAGAGACTCCTAAGAAGATACAGAAATTACTTGTTTCAAAATACTGAGCATGTATTTAATTCACTCCTCCTTACTCACACAGAATACTTTATAGATGTTTATGAATGTGTTTCGGAAAAAAAATTGCTTCAGAATTTTATTAATTTTTAAAGAACATTTAAACTGTCTGTTCATGCTCTGTGTGTGAAGTTCCATATGTGATCCAGAATCCATTAAACTGATTAATTAACCTCCAATGTAGCTTAAAGTTTTACATTCGAGTATAGAAATAAATTGAAATCTGTTTTTTTATGTCAGCAAAGCTTCAGGGGAATATGAGACTAATTATATGCCCAAAAACTTAAAACCAGTTTTACCTTCATGGGCCCAAATATGACGTTGAAGGTCTGATCCATTCTTCATAAAATAAAAATCACAGTGGGGACATTTCACAGCTCGTTTTCCAATAAGTCCTTTCAGCTGAACTCTTCTGCCAAGAATCTCAGAAATAGTAGTCATTGAAACCTCTGAGAGAAATGCAAAAGGTAGTAAGAACCAGAAGGACATGAGGGAATTTATTTTGTAAGTAATGTTGAAGAGCTAGATCCTGATTCAGTCCAACTTTTAAAAAGTTGTACTTCCCCTACTCCCACTCAAAACTGACTTGAGCAAAGAGCACAAGGACCTTTTTTCCTTTAGGCCTTCTAGGATGCTCTGTCCTTTCTCTCCTGATCTCTGAACTCACTGTCCTCACTGCCTGTTTAAAAAAAAAAAAAAAGTAATATTTTAAATATAAAAAAACTTGGTTGGGCCACTGGCACAAAAGATCATTTTATTACTGTGACCCTTCCCCATAAGCTAAATTGGCAATTTTTTCATCATTATTTTCAAAAGCTTCATTCACTATTTCACCCCAGATTTCCAGATGTCAAGGATCTGAAGACAATTCACTTCAGTCACAGCTACAATGGTCAGAATTCTGACAATCAGGCACTTTAATGGGAAAGCCAGGCTCATGGAATAAATGTGACTGGAAGGGACCTCTAAGGTCACCTACTCCAAACACAGTCAACTCTACAGCTCCATTTTCAAAGTTACATCGAGTTCTCGGGGTCATATCCCGTCCTGTCCTGAGCATATCCAAGGATGCAGATTCTATAGCCTCTCTTGGCCCGTTGCAGTGTTTAACCATCTTTACAGTCACAACTGTTTTCCTAGTTCTAGTCAGAATCTTCTTGTTTCAACTGACATCCCTTCACTGTACAGCTCCAAGAAAAATCTCCCTCTGTCTTCTTTTTAATTAGCTTGCTGAAGACAGCAATTAAGATTCCTCTCCTGGTCTTTCTTATTCAAGCTAGACCCACTCAATTCTGTGTATTTCATTCATATGAGATAATGTTTTGGTTGTCACAGTGAAAAAGTTCAAAATAATGAAGTTTAAATTAAAGTGGCCCAGACACATAATGAAAACACTGCCAGATGCTTTTAAAAATAAATCAAATTGCTCAGTGCACGTCAGATGAATGAAATGCTATCTCCTGACTTAATGAAAGTACAACACTCATGCAATCTAAACCTTAAGACACAAAAGTTGGTGACATATTATGTCCCAAATCTTATAAATTTGAAAGTTCCTGTCTAAACTTCAATTTCTACCAAAAATCACCTTGTCTCCTGATGATCGGTCCCAGAATGGAATCACAAAAATCCGGCCTGAGCTCATATGCACAGGGAAAATAACCTCAAAAGGAACTATAAAAGCCCATGAACTGAGCAGAGATAAGTTCTAAGGTACCAAAAAATGAAAAATACAGCCATAAGTCTGAACCCTCACTCTGCCTTTCATGGCTTAGATCCTTCATTCATGACTGCAGGCTAGGATGTCTGCCCAGTGGGGAGCTATGGAAGCTGATGCCTCTCATGCCTCAGAACTATTAAGAAATATTTTAAATCAGACAGTGGATGAAAGGCAGATAATTCTGAGAGCTGGGACCAGAACCCAAGACTCCCCCTTCACTGCTGAGTACAAAAATCATTGGGCAATAAAGCCAAGCTCTCTTATCTCTTTGGTCTGAAATACTGCTCTGCCAAAATCTATGGAGATTTTTGTCTCACTGCCTTCATGGGACCAAAATTCAACAAATACAGAAGAGGAAGGACTACTTTTTAATTTCATATTTTATACTTGATGAAACAGAAGAGACAAGGGAGCAGGACATGCTAAGAAAGGAAGGAGAGGGGGACTCCTAGAACAGTTTAATGATAAATATGAAAGCATTTCAGTTTAAATTAATTTTTGATATGTCGTTTTAAAATTCAATTCCTCTTAAACAGTACCTGTCTTTCCTTTAATCTTCATTTATTTTAATTTATATTTCTGAAAACCACTGCACTCATGCCACTGCAGTATTTAATAGCTTATACCATCAGACCCCTCACATTTATATGGCTTGCAATTAAGTGTGGTGTACAAATAAAGAATTTCTTCATGATTACAAGGAGAAAATCCACAGAAATAAAACAGATTTGTGCATGAATTCTCCCCCATATATTAAAAGAGAGTGGTTGCATAACTGTTGCATAGGCATATCTTAGATGTAGTATTTCTTTAGTGCCACAGAGATACATCTAATAAATCTGCTATTCTGCCTTTAAGCTTTATTCGCCCATGATACAAGAATGAAAAATGAAAACACAAAATAATAGTGCAGATTTTCCTTTTAAACCTTACTTCTACTGTAAGAGTTTAAAAGACCCACTTGAATTAAAAAAAAAATAAAAATTACACTGTACTTTTTTTAGAGGGATTTAGATACCAAATGATTGTTCAGGAGTATTTAAATCCATGAGTTTAGTACTTCAGGGCTCCAGAATTAACTGATACTTCTGGACCTCAGACATAGCACACACAGATCATTCAGCAGCCAACGGACCAGTACAGGCTAATGACAACATGTAAGGTCACAGAACATCATTGTCCTGCCAGTTCTCAGGTCCTGTTATTTAGGGAAGTCTCCTATGCTCCCTGCCTGAGGCAGCACAAAGGCTTTAAAGGCACAGTTCTTGAGATTCAATTTCTATGCTTACTGGAGTTATACCTCCTGACTACAGTACAGTTCAGAAGCCTTTTCTCATCTCAATTTCCTGCATCAGACATGTCCTCTGACGTACGACAAGCCCTCCAACCACACTGCTCTGGAGTGCTCTGCAAACAAAGAGGTTTAGTAACTAAAGAGCTGAAGTGGGAGTTAAGGACGAAATTAAAGTGAAGGAAATTGTTTAAAACACGGGTCTAGCACTATCTAGTGGCAGTAGGAAGGTGAACTACTACTTTACCTATTATGCTATGCAAGGAAAGTTACATCATTTTAATTGGATTTTTTCCCTTAGACTCAGTCTGAGCATGATCAGTGTTTTCCTTCCTTGTATCCAATTATGTCAGGTGATAAGGAGCACTGTAGATGAATTAATGCAAGTGTCACCTCTCACTCCTCTGCAGGAGAAGCAGGGCTTTCTATCCAATGTAACACAGATCCTGAGAAGCAGGAAATTAGGGACAGGCCAGTGTGGCTCTGCTGAGTTCACATCAGTGGGGTTTAAATCAGTCCCCCCATCAGCATTCTGGCATTGAATTCCCAAAATCTGAGAAAGGATTTTTTACTCAGGCACAGCACACTGCCTCACCATATTCATGTTATCTTGTACTTGCGCTGATAAATCAGGGCACCAGAATGCAAGGTATAAACAGAATTTGGAGCAGTTTGCTGAACCCAGCCAGGCTTGCCAGCTCCATTACTAGTGGCCACACCACATCCCAGCTGGTTCTAGCAGGAGCCCTGCTGCAGACTCCAGCTGGCCCTGGGGGTCCAGCCCAGCCCACGGGACCTGGGCATGCACAGGGCCAGCTCTGCATTCCCATCAGGCACCTGCAGGCAAATCGTGAGCCCTGAACACATTCCTGGCAGTTCTTGTAAGGCCAGTGGGAATTTTACTTCTCCTGGGCTGCTACAGGATGCCTGTATGCCTGATCCCAAAATTCCAGTGCTTAATTTGAATTCACCCTTTGCCAGATGAAGACAGATTTCTTAGCACAATTATCTGACATATTCCACAACACACATGCTCATACAGGAACACTTTTCACTCTAAATTCTAACATCTGCAAAACCAACACAATTCTAACTCTAAACCAGTTGAATTAGAAATAGACTCTTCTCTTTCTTAGAAATATTATCACATTACACTGCTCATTCTAAACCCTTATCCATTTATTGCAACAGACTGAAAAATCTTTCTTGATTTTTTTCTTACCAGGGTGATTTGTCTTGATGTGAGATTTTATAAGTCGATCTTCAGAAAATGACTTCTCACACACAGGACAGGAATAACTCTTTTTATCCTTAAGTGACAAAGAAAGAGATTGCATTTTCAGTCTACTGGTATAATCACTATAGTCATTATTCAGTAATACATGGTTCTCAACAAAGTTATAATTCAAGATTCGGTTTTTAAGGAAAAAAATGAATGTATTTATAGTGAAGTAAGTGAAGGAGAAATATTAAAAGACTCTAAGCACATCATTAATCCTCATGAATACAGGGCTCCAAGTTACGGCAGATGAGAATATGCACAATAAATGTAAGCATTATCTTCTGACTGACTCTGTAGAAAATCAAAAGTCAAAAGATCAAGTCACATAACAGAAGAAAATGTATTTGATGTAAGCAGTAATATTTAGGGCTTTTTCTTCTTTTTTGTCACAAGTCCACCCTTCAGAAACCAGGATCAGATCTTACCCTTCTGTAGACAACCACCACTATGTGGATTTATAAAATGTCCTGAAATTGAGCAGCAGAGCTAACAATGACAGATGCCATTACTTCAGTAATGAACTAGACATTCAGTGTCTACATTTCCAGCTATTTTATAAATGTTCAGCATTTTATGTATTACCGATAAAGTCTTATTCTAGTATTTTGATTTAAAGACTACTGTGGATTTTTTCAGTGTCACTGATGTTATAGTTAAACAGATTTAACACTATCAATCAAGTTCAACTGGAGAGTTTCGATGTTATCTCTTCCTATGTGTACTTTTAGTCTAATTGTAATTTTCCTGTTTTTACAAATCCATCTAACTCCTAAAAATGTAGGAATTTTCTCCATTACACTTTAAATTAAACCTTGACAGTCACAATATAAATTGGAGAGACTGATCTTTCCAGAAGTACCTGCTGGCACTGGACACTCAATCAAATGAGTGGGTCATAGTCACCTCTGCACTGAGTAGATTAATTTATGAGTGGATTATCAAAACCACAGATGGAGGGAGTCTAGTTAGTCCTGACAGCTGGGCAGGTGCCCAGGTAACACAGTACTTGGTTGGAGAGGTGCAGCTGCCCACCAACCAGAGATCTCTGAAAAGGTGAGCTGAAGGCACAGAACAGACACTTCACTACTTATTCCAGGACAGAAATACTTCCTGAAGAGTGTGGAAGGAAGATTATTGATCAAAATGGGACAGACCTTGTGTTATGAAGGAGAAATCTGGAGATCACAGGAGGCTAAGGGTGCTGGACTCTACCAGTGTCTGACCTTTGACCAAAGAGCATCTTTGAATAGCAAGAAGGACTGTACAAAGAGGTCATTATTGTCCAAATGCTGCAGTTGTACAGCTGTAAATGGACACCTCTCTTGAAAGGAAAGCAAAAATTGATGGGTTTTCATGGCAGACAGGTTTTGGAATATGATGCAGCATTTGCAGTCAGTCTCATGTACCTCTGAGAAACAAATCCCTGTGTTGAAGTACCTACAAGTTAAAATCAGCAGTAGCCCTAGAACACTTTGGGCTGAAATAGCAATAAACACTCCCACGACTGTAGGATATGGAGCTCTTGCTGCCATTAATATGGCAGTGGCAGAAGGAGAATTCTGCCTGAGCTGACAGCTCCTGTGAGAAAACCTGCACCAGGGGCTGGGGATGGATGGCAGCTACACAAGGATTACCAGCCTGAGGGCTGTACCTTGCTGTGATGGAGTTGGGGCTGTCATCATTTTAAGCCCTAAGAATCTTAAGGGAAAAAAAGAAACATCAGAAAATACTAGCTGAGTTTTGGAAGAGATCCAAGGAGCCTACAAAGCTGACAAAACCTTGAAAAAGACCTGTTAGTTTGTGGAATCATGGTCTTTCAAATGATATAACCTAAATGGGCTACTGATGATTTTGGATTTCTACCTGAACATGTTACTCCAATAAAGGTTGGTAGATTAATCATAACAAAACTCCATAGCTATGTTTACACCTTTTCAAAGATGTAGTTGCATGATCACATTCATAATTTGGCACATATAAGAAAAACAGCACAAAATCGTTTAGGGCCTCTTGAGCTGAAATGTGTTGACAGATCTCAGTCTGTTCTTCAAACTTGCTATGTATCTGATTTCAAAATATACAATAAATAAAGGAAAAAAAATAGTATACTTTTAATGAACAGTTGGGTGTTACTGGTCTATAATACTCGCTAAATTAAGTATTTCTCAGTGTAACCAGAACATTGAGACAAATGTTAAATAAGAAAATAAAAATTCAACACTCCACTACATACACACTACTTCAGCTGAAGTGCTGTTAACTGTAACAACTTCACATTCTTATTAATATTATTGAGGAAGGCAAGACTATAAGCCTATATCTTAGAGGAAAAATTAAAATAATCAGTAAATGCATCAAGAACTACAGAGCAACATGAATGGATGGGTACTGAGAACTCATCTTTCCACAAGATGATGGTAACAAAATTCTTCAATAATGAAATAATGCCAACGGCTTTTTTCAAACTGTTAGAAAGTTATCTACACCAAGTTCTGCAGAAGTGATCTTCAAAAGGGTTATCTTCTGCAGTGCAACAGAGCATGCCTAGGAGCACTGAGTCCCTTCAAAGCGTGGCTCCAGTTTCTCACAGAGAGTGCCCAGCTGAAGCCAAACCTTTCCTTGCTGAATATCCAGGCCAGTGCCAGAGTACTGGAGCTTATGCTGTCAGCTTGGAATGCTTAAGTGTCCTTCTGTAGCTGCCCTGAGAGTTTGTGTGAGTCCTTCAGTGCAATCCCATCACTCTCAAAACAGCCCTTAAAGATCCCCTGTTGCAAATGAAGTATTTCAGAGCACGCAGACCACAACACAGAGCCCCAGAGAAGCTTCCCTGCTCCGCAGCTCCAGCTCTTCAGGTGCCCTGGCTGTAGGTGATCACAGAAACCCTTTGAAGGCTGAGGTTGCAGAAATACCTGAACCACATTCTCAGCAAGTAAGTTCTCCTCTGGTAAGAATGAAAGTTATTTTTCCTATGCCTTATTGAAATACCTGCCTTTTAAATGCCTTTGAAGGTTTTTTTGAAGGGCATGAACAGAAGCAAAGCATGGAGAGAACTGCATCTACCTTTGTAGAGACCAGCTGCAAAGTCCAATCAGCTATTTAAATTTCAAAGGCAATCACTGCCTGATATCTGCTCAACACCCCTATTAGCCAATTTGAGAAAATATAAAAAACTTAAATAATTCCTAAATAAAGGTAGTTTTTGACTGAAAGTGTTGTTTACATTCCATAAAACAGGAATTTAATTAGGTATGTAAGTATTCTTAAACATAGTGAAAATAAATTAGGCTAATACTATCACAAATTTTCTTGTTTATACTATTTCTTTATTAAATAAGGCCACTTACATAATAATCACAATGCATTTCTCTTTATATAAATGAATTAAGATCGTGCTAAGAGAGCATCAGCTATATTGCATTATCCATTTATAGTGCTCTGAAGAGAATTTTATTTCTCTGAGGCATGTGTTTCAAGATAATTCAAGGGGTAGGTATACAAATATACAGTCACAAAAATAAAAATTAAAACCTTCTACTAAATATTGGCACTCACAGAACATTTCCAGGAAAAGTTCCCACAACTCAATTAACAGAACATTTGATTGCATACTTTTGTAGAGGAATAGGCTGAAGTCTGCTCCCACATTTATCCAGATCAACAGAAATTTAATTTCTAACATCCATGGGATTAGAATTAGACCTCCAAGTTACACTTCTGAGGAGTGAAGACCTCCAGAAATCTTTACCACAGTTGTCATGATGTTCAAATAAAAATTTTCCCAAAAGATTCCTGCATTAAAATGCAACTCAGCTAAAAGGATGTGATGAGCCTAGGAGACAGCTGTGCACACATGTGAAGGAGGCTACAGAAGAATGTGCAGATGTTTAGACAGATTTTTGTGAAGTCTGGCAAGAAGCAGAACTCAGCTCACAAAATGACAAGCACTTGCATACAGTACTTAAGCATTTTTTTGTGAAATAACATTAGTAAAAAAAAAGCCAAGCTGACATTCATTATAGAAGTGAAGACTAAGAGCAAAAGCTGCTTTCCAACTGAGTGCCCGATCATTAGATCAGAGATGTTTTTGTTAACTGCTTCCCTTTGTAGCACCTTGCATTATTGACTGCACAGCAGCACTGCTCCAGAGACAGGGGCAACAGAGCCAGAACAGTGAAATGTGAAAATTTACTCTCCTCAGGAAGGGCAAATAAGCAATCAGAGCTTGAGCATCTCACATCCTACCAACAGCTACGCTATTACATGAAAGGTCAACAGCATAATGGAATTTCTAAGCATCCTTCCAAAGACAAGAATTATTTACATCCCAAAATGTGCATGTAGGCACCTAATAATTTGTGGTGGTTCTGGGTCTGAACTGCAGTTTTATAGAGGTGCTGATGTTGCAGTATCAATTATATACATAGACTTAAAATATGTTCAGAGACAAACCTCTCTGTGATGCTTATCTGCTCAGCAGAGTGAGCATGGCGAAAACCACTGGGGGTTGTAAAGAAACTCTGGTACCAACATCAGCATTTTTTAATTCCACACCCTGCCCTTTAATGTTACCATGAGCTCATTCATAATATAAATTGTACTAAAGCAATTTGAAACTGTCCAGCCCTTTCCTGGGTCCCATGACACTGAAGTGATTGGTCATGTCACAGTTTGAACTTTGGAGGAGCTCAATAAATGCCAATAAACATCAAAAGCCCTAGGAGCAAAAAGATGAGTATTGAAAATCAGAGAATATATACAAAGTTTTGGTTTTGAATCAAGCCCCACCTCAATTCCCAAGCTTCAAAAGTAAAAATCTTCCCTGTAACAAGAATGTGTAGCAAACACAGAAGGCAAGAGGCAGCACATTCACACTCCCCATCATCATCTGCCAGGGAATACCCAATCCCAAATTCAGTGCAAGATTTGGGTACTGCACAGAGAGTAAAGTGGGTGGCTATAGAGTGATATACACAAGGATGAAGGGAAAGCTGCTTTTCAATACCTATCATTTATCTTCTACAAATAATGCAGCGATCCAGCCGAAATGCAGCCAGCAAGGAGGTGATGTAGGATACACATCCACACAAGGAACTTAACTGAGACTTCAATATCTTCAGTCTCCAGAGAAGTTAAATTTTAATATTTATTAAGAATTGATTTTTCCAGTTAAAATTATAGTAATTTCCACATTTAACTGTGCATAGACAGATATTTGAAGAAGTGGTCCTTTTCACTGAGATATGCATGGAGTAAATATACCAAGCAGTGGGCACAAGGACCAATATGAGAATTGCCAAAATCTAATACATGAATTTTTTTATCCATTTAAATAAATATATTTGACAGTAAGCATCAGTAAGTATGCTTCTCAAAGATCTTGCTGTCACAATGCTTTTAATTATGAAATCCATTTTTTCAGTTCTATTTAGAATTATGAAAATGATCTTCCTGGTGGGAGCTGTTGGACATTCATCACACTTGAAAACCAGGTACTTACAGAAGGATACAGCAGAGCTAATTGTAGACTCTTTTTTGTTAAGTGTTCTTAGACATCAATTATACAGATTTTTGCTATCAGGTGGGCATTGTAAACACCATAAATTCAAAAACATTCAAAGAGTGTCAATTATGTGAATTTTCTGCACCTTTCAAAACAAATTCAGATTCCATTTGAAATGTTTACAGAAAGGGAGGACACAAGGGAGGAAAATTTTCCTTTTTGTGTCATCTCTTCTGTTTGGTTTTAAATTTCTTCAGAAGTAAATGCTTAAGAAGAGTAGGAGGTGAAGTGCTCTTCTGTTCCAAATATCCAAATATCTTTAAAGTAACTTCAGTTGTTGGGAATACTGAACAACAGCCTACCAAGACCTGGTTTTAGCACATGGCACTCTGAGCTGGACAGCTTTCTGAACAAGACAGGAACCTTTAAAATCCTTTTAAACAACTTTAATAACTTATGTCTGTAGTAATTAAGAAGAACATATTTTCACTTTACCCAAGTCATTTATTTATGAAGGGAATTAAGGTTTACAGAATGAAGCAATGTAATAATACTACCAACATTATTCTACTTGCTCAAAGGATCAGAAAATACTTGGAAAACCAAAGAGAGAAAATGGATACAGACATACTCCCCTGGAAACAGCTCTGAGAAGGTCCAAATATCCAGTTACTCTAAGTGAGGTATTCCCAGAAGTGTACAGAGAACACACAGGTTAAAACCCTGAGCTATTCAAGTTCTACTCTTCAAGTATTAGCACAGAATTACAAACGCTGAAGAAGGCACTGAATTCAAACAAACACACATTTGGTTTGCTACTCACCAGATCTGAGTGAACTTTAAGGTGTGCCTGGAGCTTGTATTTATCTGGAGTGGAGTAGTCACAATGTTCTGTGGGACATTTCAGCAAAATATTGCTGTGTTTCTGGATGACGTGACGTTTAAGGCAGTTCTTGGTGATGGAAGAATAATTGCACTGGGAGCAGTAATATAAATGTTCTCGAGTGTGCGTACGGACATGCATGTCATAGTGCACCTGGTACCAAAACAACTTGCCTGAAAATTAAATTAGACATGAAGAAAGTAATTCCTAAACAATTGTTAGTGAAAATTTTAAAAAATAACCAATTTTCTTTCAGGAAAAAACACACTGTTTGAATCTTGTCCCTTTTGTCTTTAACAAAAGCTTGTCTACAGACCCTTCACTACTGAAAATATATTTACAAATCCACCTTTGCCTAACACCTGTAACACCTTTGTTATATGTCCTGAAACAGCCTAACAAGAGCAACTTTAGTACATATCAATGATCTTTTTCCTAAAGAAAAAGTCCTTTACATCTGTTCTCTTATGCAAAGAATTTGAATGTAACTGTACACTAAAAGAGATTGTCAAAATATTTTTTGTTACTTTCTTTCATGTTACTCCTTCTTAAAATCCTTTTTGGTATAATGGCACCAAAAAGTTCAGAGCAATTCATCTAAAGTACAATGTTACATGATGTTTCAGAAACTTGTTTTTTCAGACTTTGGCTCCTTTCCCTTTTTAAGAATGAAAATTATAAAACATATACCAAATTGCTTCCTTTCCAGTTATGTAAACACAAAAATTTTCAGTTAGAATTAGTGGGAATGGTGTGTTATTCCCACTTCCATAAATTAAAAAAAACCAAACAATTACAATCAGGATAGTCTTGATCTGATACCATGTAATTAAAATTTTCTCTCAAAGAACCTGGTTCAAAACAAGATACAAAATTATGCCAGCATATATGTACCTATTGTACAGAATGTATATTACTATACATCCTCCTACACCATATGAAAAAAACTGGATTTTTTTACTAAGCTGATAATAAAGCTCAAGCATTAAAGCATGGACTGAACTAATGCTGATCACATGCCTAGATCTGCTGTGCTTGGCCCCAGTGAAAGTTGTGACTTGGGGAGATGCATGTGGACAGAAATAATCTAATTATATCAAATTTCACAACAGAAAATTGAGCCTTGCAAGGTACTGCTTTGCTATATACTACTAGTGAGTTTTTTCTGAGATTTGACTCATTTCACATTATTTTTACAGAATACATACTGAACTACAAAATTAATGCTGCTGCAAAGATATACAATTATGTCACTGTAAACTGGAGGAGCAGCAAAGCAGTAACTCACTGCACAGGATTCTAAAAACCCCAAACACAATTCCACTGATCCTTACCACAGTATTCACATTCCAAGTCTCCATAAACCTTCCTTATCCTCTCCCGCAGCTCAGTGTTCATTTGTCTCTTCTGCAAGCTGTCCAGGATCTGCATGAAGGCCACAGATCCATTCCCCCCACTGGCTGTAGCTGTGTTAGAAGAGGCTGCCTGTGGGCTGGTGGCTGCACCAGCTTCTGCTGCTGCCAAAGGGTCTGTGGGCTCTGCTGAATTTGGAATGGGTGGGTTGCTTGCGTCTGATTCACCAGGAGGAACAGACTGGATTCTCTCTTCAAGAACTGGAAGGTTCTCAGTCATTGCGTTGTTCTGACTCACATTCAAACTTTTGTCTTCAGATAGTAAAAGATCCATTTCTTCACCCTGCTCGTTTACAGAACTGCACTGAGTAACTTCCTCTTCATTTGGAGAAGAACCTTTTAACTCCTCAGGGCCAGCAGTACCATTTTTCAGGAGGAAGCAATCTGATGCTACACAGGGCTGAATGTCTGGGACTGCTACGTCTGTTGTCTGACACAGTGCCTCTGCCACATTCTTCACCAGAGGATTTTCTAATTCTAAGGAAAGGACTGCATCAACTTTTTCATCACCATTATGCTGACCATCATGGTTTACATCTGCAGCTGCTGATTCACCTTTAGAAGCAGATGGCTGTGGGGTGTTAACAGCATCAGTACTCGTGACAGTCGATTCACCTGCAGTTTGTGTCTGCTGTTCACCAAGAGCATCTGGCTGGATGTCACCTCCTGGCTCAAGCAGGCAGAAGCTTTGGTTGATGGAACTATTAAAAACAAAATCCTCCTGCATATCTGCGTGCACATCTTTGATGTGAGCACGGAGCCTCACAGAACTGACAAACTTCTTCAGGCACACAGAACACACGTACACAAAAGGGTGCTTTCGAACGTGAAGCTCAAGGGCTTGGTATTTAGTGGCTCCATGCCCACAGAGCTCACAAGCAAAGGGTCTTTCATCCCCATGGACGAGCATGTGACGGTCGCGGTCCAGCTCATTTTTGAATTTGCGCTCACAAATATGGCAGTCATAGAGAAGCTGCCTTTTGCCCTCTCGTGTCATCAAGCGAAGCTCATCAAAAACATCTTTCACCTTTTTGTCTTGAAGGTCGTGAGTTTCCTTCATATGCTTGATCAAATTTTTAACATCTGAGTATTTCTTTTTGCAGAAACGACAGTGCTGCTTAATCTTCTTATGAACCCTTTCGATATGGACTTTGAGATGGCCTTTGCTGAGACAGGTGAAGGTACAATAATCACAGCTGAACTTCTCCCCGGTGTGCTTCCGCAGGTGAACGTTCAGGTTGGCTTTGATGGCACTGGCATAACTGCAGTAAGAACACTTGTAAGGTTTCTCATTTGTATGAATCCTCAGATGTGCTTGGAGGGAGTGTTTAAATTTGAACACCTTGTTACAGTATTCACATGTAAAAATTTTCAGTTGAGTTGGACCCAACCTAAAAAAACCCAAACAAGCAGTTATATTTACAGTAGTGAAACTTCATAACATAATGTGTTAAAATTTCCCTAGACATTCATAATGGACAGAAATGCTTAGTTTTTCAAAAAATGTATTCTCCAAAGACATTTTAAATTATACAGTATATTCATAGTTAATTTCCAGCTCCTCCTTTATTTAAAGGTCTCAGAAAAATACCCCATGAAAATGGATGGGGAAGCACTTCATTCATGTTCTGCATGAACACAAATATAAGTACTTCAAAACTACCTGCTAGTTTTCATTGCCTGTTCATATGGGGTTTGCTGAATGGCATATTCTTGATATCCTTTTCGTTGTGATGGGTCTTGGACTGCTGTGTCTGGAGTTTTGGGTTCACTTTCATGAGGAGAAGCCTCAAGAGGAACAATTTTTCTGGCTCCTAAAGGAAGAAGGAAAAGAATGTTCATTAAAAATCTCACACTAGAAATATGCATTGTCTATAATATAAAAGTGTTAACTAAACAATAAACTCTGTAATCATTAATTTGACCATTTTTGTTTCTGTTGTTAATGATGGATACACTTCCAGAAGCCATCAGTACTTACACCACAGCTCTGCTTAAATAACTTGCCAGGACTTATAGCTCAGAGCATTATTCATAGTGCTTGATACCTGCTATAAGGAGATCCTACATCCAAATATTTCCACCTTCAAAAGATTGTAAATCTTCTAAATAAAATTTGATTTTTTCTGTTTCTGCTTCTACCACATCCTTTGAAAAATTACACCAAGCTGTTCAATCAGTTCCACAAATAAGGCTGGGGAAAATTTAGTCTAAAAGAAAGTTTAGTCTATATTTAAAACTATGTACATATTTTCCTTAAACTCCTTATATTTTGGGGCATACTGCCATCCCTCAGAATAAAAGAACATGTTTGGAAGAGGCTTCCCAGGGCAGTGGTCACAGCTCCAAGCCTGACAGAGCGCAAAAAGTGTTTGGACAATGCTCTCAGGCACATGGTGTGATTCTTGGGGCCGTCCTGTGCTGGGCCAGGAGATGGACTCAATCTTTGTGGAGCATTTCCAACTCAGGATATTCTGATTGTGTCTTCCATGTGGACTTCTCAATCTCCATTGGGAGCAGAAGGGGCTCTACTGACTGCATTTAGCACTGATTCCCTAAGATATTACTTATAAAATAGAGGCAGTACTAACATAAAGTCTCTGAAACCACAGTGGGGGTTACCCAACAATAGGTGTGAAAGACTGGGTGATACTACATGGAGGAAAGAAGTGCTGTAGACAATAAAGAGAAAAAAAAGAGACTCTGTGGGTCCTTCAGAGTGATTTTAAGTGGGAAATTGAGATATTTTGAGAAGAGGCCATATGGGAGTACCTAAAGCTATTGAAGCTTTTCCTATCAGACTGGACATCAGGCAACTCTGTAACTAAACAGGATAACTAAACTGTAATAGTTCTGTTGCTTACTAAACAGGTTGCCTCTAAAACCAGCTTTTTTGGAGTACTGGTTTTTAATAATGCTTTCAGTTCTGTATTAAATATTCTTCAGGTTCAACAGAACTGATCTTCCAAGTTTTCACCCTAAATGCTACCAGAACATTACAACTTCTATTCTTCCTGTTCCTACCTTTCCTAAAAATGTCAGGTTGTCCACAGGATTGCATCTCCCAAACTACACTGTCCCAGTGAGATGGGACCTTGTCATTACAGCACAGGAGCCATGGCTCAGTCTGTGGGTTCAGTACAAAGGTAACAGAATAGACATCAGATACCAGAAAATTGTTCTGATACTTCAATACTTAAAATAGAAGCAAATTCCATATTTAGAATGACTCAGTTAAAAGAAAAGAGGTCTTAAACTGCTTTATATGCATGATTGCCTCTTCTAGGCCTCCCATTCCTTGACTGTGAGACAAAGATTCTCATTAAATGCTCCACACTAACTCTCCTCTGTGCCCTTCTGCATTTCAGGATGTTTGAGCCTTTCCTAAAAAGACTGCCAAACTGTTTAATAGACTTTCATACTACCACTATAAAAATTTAATCACCTAAATTGGGTGAACTGAATATATACTCACTAAATAAATACTAACTCACCAGTATTTTGCATACTTTGAGTGGGCAGAATGCTCCAAGGTTATCCTCATGTTACTGCCTCTAAATTACCTATGCATTTCACAGACAAATGTCTTTAAAAACTTGAAGAGGGAGATTCAGATTTTCAGTCATGCTGGTGAAGTACCTGCTCACAAAAGGCAATCATGTCCCCTAGTGGGAGGTTGCTACTTCCCACCCTTAGAAGACAGGGAAGCATTAAGAAACATTAGATGCCTCCATCCACTTGGGATGCTGACTGAGGGTGCCAACAGACCAGCAGCCACAGCCACCACCACTAGATCACAGACTAATGACTACAGCCCATGCCCAGGAAGTGAGAAAATTGGTTTCTAGGCTCTACCCATCCCAGTCCCCACATGTCCCAAATCCCAAAAGAATGCCCTCAGTATTCAGGTTAGGCAAATGCCTAAGAACAAGGCAAACACATACAAGGTCTTATTTTTCATTAAAAACATCAAATGCCACTAAAGAAGATAAAGGTTTTCCTGCTTCCCTAGGCAATCATTTCAAGAAGTCAAAGCATATAAATATCAGGATAAAAAAAAGAAGTTCACTGTACTGATAATTTCTTTCAGAAAAATCCTTCCTCCAGCACTATCATATCTCTATTTTAAAGGCAGAATCGACTTTAGTTTAGTAGACTTTATTTATGTCTTTTGCGTTCCTCTTTTCAGTCAATATCATCTAAGTAAATCTGCCTTTAGAAGAATGAGATTTGAGTTCTTCACGGCATTCTGACAGCAGCTTCTACAGATAAGCATTACCCAGTGAGCCTCATCTCTGGCTCAAACTCAGAGATGGCCTCCAGTGTCTTACAGTCTGTCCCTTAGAAAAACAGCCTGACCTACACTACAGAGTTCTCCAATACTTATCAACAGTCTAAAAGGTAGTATAATTATTAGGAATGGATCAGAAATAAACCAGGAAAGAAAATCAACCTAATTCATATTAATTAACTAAATTCTGCAAACGTCTTGAAGCTTCAAGTACAGATCACAAAAAAACGATAAAGAAGAACCAGAAAACAGTAACAAAGACAAAATCAGAAGTATTTTGTTTGGGAAAGGGTTACAGAATTTGGAGACCTTCAGCTTGAAAAAGAGGTAACTGAAAGTGAAATATCAGAAAAAACTCTGTAATTAGCAATACTGTGAAAAAAAAAGCGTGAATAATCATTATCTTGCAACCCACAAAAAACAGTTCAATGCAGACTTAAGCTAAAAGAATATGCACTTTCACCCCACATGTAATTAAGTTATAGAACAATTACTGCATAATGCCACAGAGACTGCAAATATAAATGCATTCAAAATGGGACTTAGACAAATTAATTGATACATATTAAATATGATAATCTAATGCAAACACCAGCTCAACAACTGTCAGAATCCATGAGACTTCACACAGTAAGTACCTTTTTTCTTTCCTATAGAGATGCTGCATGCTGCCTTTAGACCAGCTTCTTTTGTTTTAAAAAAGAACTTTAGCTGAAGTATATTAAAAAAAATCTTCATAATGTAGGTATACGTAACAGATTTTAACTGTACAGACCATAACTTCGGTCTGTACAGTTAAAATAATGTGCTATGGATATGAAGTGAATATTTGTTTCTTTCAATCTTTTTTTGAAGGAATGTGTTTTTCGGGCTTGCACAATATCCTGTGTAATGTGCTCCAAATGTGGGTGATCCATAGTAAGTAGTTTTGAAAGTCAAATAATCAGAAATCAACCCTACCCATAGTCCCAAAGCTCTCCACGCAAAGGTATCTCTAACCCCAAAATAAAGCTAAAAAGAAGCAAAAGGACCATTTAACATTAGGTCACCCTGAGACTGAACCCATTTTAATTTAGACAAAAATAGAAACACAGACCCATTTATGGGAGGATGAAGATTCCTCTTTTCACCAGAGCTGGACATTAGATTGGCTGAGCTAAATCAATCTGTAAACCCACAATAACATGAACATCTGCTCACATTCAGAGGGGAAAGGTTTCATTTTCCTAACCTTGCCTAATTCAATGTTTGCTTTAAGTCAGCGTAAGAATAGCATCTTTTCTCTGGCCCTCCATGCAACTACATGTTGGTGATGCCTGAAAAGAACCAGCCCAGGAGTTCATGAATAGGGTTAGAGAGGGGATCCACCCAAAATCTACACCATATCTCTCCTTCTGCAAGTACATTATTAATTTTCTAGTGTGCTTCACTACAGAAGTGCATAAACAGGCACAATGACTCAAAGGACAGAAAACTGGGGCTCGAGAACTGCACTTGCTTGTGACAGTAGTCTGTACTTGGAGACCAAGATACTCTGAAAAGAGGCAGTGCCAGTCCTGCTCCTTTCCCCAGGAGAATCATTTTGCCTGATACTAAATCCATTCAGATTTGTCATAAACCCACAACCATCATTCCATGAGCAACAGAACAGAAATTATCTTAAACAAGAAAGACTGTTATCAGTTAAAAAGACTGCCACCAGTTAAACTAAGTCAGTCCCAAATAATAGGCAAAATTATATTCTTTCACTTCTTCCCCACTGCCCAAAAATTCCAGTGGAAGAAGGAACTAAGTGTTCATAGATTACAATCTTCTCACACAGTCGTACGAGAACTCAGGTGAGAACTCAGGACTTTTATGAACAGTGGAAATCAGGGAGAGAAAAGCCTTCATGGTGTTGTATTAAGAATTTGTAGTTGGAAAAAAAATCCAACTCCTTTAGAAAACAAAAAAAATAATTACTCTCAAAAAACTGAATACTTCATGCTATTTTTGTATTTCTTGAAAGCAAACAAACAAAAAAATAATCTACCACTGGCCATCTTCACAGGAACTTAAAACTAAACTCCTAGTAACAAGCTGAGTCTTTAAAATATTACAGAATTTACATAAAACAGTAATTTAAATGTTCACATCTCTTCTGAATCAAACTAACTGAGCATGAATAATAAATTGGTTTTTGACACCTTGATAATTTACAGAATTTAAACATGGGAAACAAAAGACATTAAAAACCCAGAAGATGGAATATTTGGACAAATTTATTCACTTGTTCTTAAAAACAGACTTTAAAAAAAAAGTGTCTGCCATTCAAAACAATTTTCAGAAGTGCATATCATTGTAGTTATTTCCTCTCTTAATTGTGATGCTTACAAAAAACTGTCCTGTGTTTGATCTGATGCCTTGGTGTGCTCAGGAACTCAGCACTCCTTCTCTTGAAGGTCTCCACATCCCTCCAGTTATAAAACCATGGAGTAGTTTGGGTAGGAAGGGACCTCAAAGGTCATCCAATTCCAACCTGCCTGCTGTGAGCAGAGCCACCTTCCACTAGACCAGACTGCTCAAAGCCCCATCCAACCTGGCCTTGAACACTTCCAGGGATGGGGCATCCACAAATTCTCTGAGCAAACTTTTCCATGCCTCACCACCCTCACAGAGAAGAAATTCTTCCTATAACCTGTAGCCATAATATTTTATGAAAAATCCTTTGCTAGGATTTTTCTCCTATTCTAGCTGAGAAGCCTCAGAAAAGAAATGTAAACAATTAACTATCTGATGGCTGTGGAATGTGGTCTGGACATTGTTTACCAAGAGGTGCATCTGTGATCGGTGCATGTTGGTTGTTTCTAATTGATGGCCAATCACAGTCAGCTGGCTCGGACTCTGAGAGTCACAAGCCTTTGTTATCATTCCATTCTTGTTCTTTCTAGCCTTCTGGTGAATCCTTTTCTCTCTATTCTTTTTAGTATAGTTTTTAATATAGCATTGTAATATAACATATATCATAATAAAATAAATCAGCCTTCTGAAACATGGAGTCAAGACTCGTGTCTACTCACACAAAGCATCGACCATAATAACCTAATCTAAAACTACCTTTTTTCAGTTTGAAGCTATTTTCCCTTATCCAATCACTCCATGTGCAGGGGCAGGACCCTGTGCTTGGCCTTGCCCTGCAGGAGCTTTGCCCAGGCTCACCTCTCAAGCCTGTCAAGGAACTTCAAGGCCTGCACTGAAAAAAATCTACAACTTTTATTCAAACTGTATTTACTCTGTGGGTTAATGCCAGCTTTCAGATTTCTATAGTTGTAAAGCTATTACCTTTCATAGGCCTCCCAGAAAAACATTACAGAAGAGGAACACTGGGGAAAATCAAAGCTTCCCAAATGTCCTTTCTGGGAAGTTAAAAACTGACTGATCCTGTTTGTTCAAAGGGATTTTGAAAACATCCATTTAGTCATAATCTAAATTATACAAAGCATTGTCCCAAACCTCATTAGTGTTTAGCAAAGTTACAGCAAAGTGTCAATGCAATACTTCTAAAAGAATCTTTAAAAATATAGTCTAAGTAGTTCCTTGGTACTGGGAATAAAATACAGCTAATTCTCAAGGCCTTCTCTATTTTTCTAATTGTCATTTGACATCTTCCAACAGAATTTTACTGTCATGGACACAAAAAGGGATATTTCCATGCACCCTCAAAACTAGGTAACAGGTGGGTACAGATTGTTAATGTCTGCAGAGAAAGGACTTAGTTTAGATAGTGTTTATGGAATTTTAAACTTTATTTTCAACTTAACTTTACAGATGGTCTAGTACAAAGAAAGCAGAAGAGAAGGGAGAACTATTTTATCTATTTATATTCTTCAACAGCAGTCTACAACAGTAGATCTCTTCAGCACAAGATAAATCTCCAGAAAATTGACTATGAAAAAGACTGTGAAAGATCTTTCTTAAAAACTCCAGACATTTAAGTATTACTGAGCAAGGGAAACTGTCTAAGAATTGCTAGTGACATTAAGATATAATTAGATTGTGGAAATTAATGGGAAAAAAATAGAAGGAAAATAAATGAAAAATAAATTATATAATAATTGCATTAAATATTTTTCTTTTGAATCTTTAATCACTTACATAGTTTCTTCTAGAATTTCCAAATTCTGAAAAGTTGCGTGACAATTCATAACTTTTTGAAGAGTACTGACTTTTTATTACACGTAATTTAGCTGGGAGCTTGAATGTAATAAGATTATTAATTGTCAGTCAAAGAGATGAGAGGACCTTCAAAAACTGCTGTAGCTTCATACTTGACTGTAGCCATGATATTATGAAAAATCCTTTGCTGGGATTTTCCTCTCCTGAGAAGCTGAGGAGCCTCAGGAGAGAAATGTAAACAATTACTATCTGCTGCTGTGGAATACAACAGGTGCATCCGTGATTGGTCCATGTGGAAAACAATGTGGATTGTTTTCCATTGATGACCAATCACAGCCACCTGTGTCAAGGCTGTGAGCAGTCACAGGATTTTGTTATTCTATTCTGTTCTATTCTTGTTGTAGCCTTCTGATCTCTCTGTTCTTTTAGTATAGTTTTAATGTAGCATTTTAATATAATATTTAACATAATAAATCAGCCTTCTGAAATGGAGTCAAGCCTCGTGTCGCCACACGCGGAGAGTCCGAAACACTTGACCATAAATCCCTTTGGTTCATTAAAGCCTTCTGAATGTTTGATGTACTGTGCCCAAGTGCCTCCAAAGTTTGAGTTATTTTACTATTTTGAGTACCTCAAAAAGCTTTTTGGTTTTGGGCAAGAAAGCCCAAAATTTTGGTTTTCCAAAGAAAAATTTTACTAGGTAGTAATTAAGGCAACGACATCCACTAGATTTACATTCCTCTTCTGCATCACATGCTTCTACATTTCCTTCATTATCTGTATTTACTAGTATTCCATTTGCCTTTTTAAGGCAGTTTCGTGAGGAAATGGATCTTTGATTGCATTATCCACCATGTCTTTCCTTCCCCTCTTGGAAATTCTTCTAGTCCTAGTCTAGAAATGCAAAGACCTAAGATAAAAACTCTTATAAAGTGCATAAAATTTAGCACCAGGAGAAAAGAATCTCAAGTTATGGCTCTTTCCAAAAGCCCTGAGGAAGGGAGGTTTGTCTATATCCATAAATTAACACCTAAAGGTGTTAATTTACTTACACCTCCATGAGTCCCTGAATCAGCATTGAGATCATCACAGATCTCAATATCAAAAGATATTAACAACACAGAGAATCCTGCTAGCTTCCAACCCACCACAACAAAATGAAGACCTTAAAGTTCTTCTGATAGTTATAAGCAAAACAAATACTCAGAAATGTCAGCAATAACGAAAAGGAGAACAAAACTGCAGAGCTGAAAATAATGCACAAAACTATAAAAAAGGGATTCTGACAGTCGGTCAGAATGGTTAATGGTTTATAACCAGTTAATGATTTATACAAACAGTCAAACGCAAATCTAGGTTTAATTAAATTGTTTGAATCCTCTAATCATTATGTAGAACTTGATTTTCAAATATATATGCGCTTTTCTTTCTCTGGTCAGTGTTTTAGCATTTTCTTTAAAACTATTCAAGACTAAACATAACTGATGTTAATGCAGTAACTGAGGTTAACTACAGCCAGGTCCAGCATTTCTTGTACCTATGTAGAAATGTGACTGAAGTTCTACAATTATGCAGCTGCCAGATGTGGACACTCTATCAAGATAATCAAACAATGCTAAATATTTTTCATACACTAAATATTCTAAGCAATTTTGTTTTAGACCAGTGAATTTTTTATACAGTAACCGCATAATTTAAAAAAATATAAAATTATATAATTGGTGATTCTGATTACCTGGAATAGTTTCATGGGCTGTCAAAACCACACTTATAATAGGATTTTTAGCTCCTGAAACCTGCTCAGTCTCCTTAGTTGATGCTGTTTTCTCTGTTTTCTGAGCTCTGGGCCTCTTGGGAGTTTTTTCTCGCTCATCTTCCTTCCTGTCAAGGTCAACGTCAGAATCATTACCTAAAGAGCAAACATCAAAAAGAAGGTAACTATGTACAAAAGCAATGCAGGTAACACAGTTACTAACACTGCAAGAACAAATGGGGAGAAAATTTAGGCTCCAGTAGAAAGAAAGATGTTATCAAAACAAGATGTGCTGCATGATCTCTTAAAGGGGAACTTTTTTCCCCTCTATTTAATAAAACTAGTATGATACTTTTACAAACAAAGAAAATAAGAGAGAAAAAAATTCAAAACTAAAAAAATGAACTCTTAAGAAATGTGTGTCTAAATTCATTCACATTATTGTGGTTTTCTGTGAAAATGCTATGAACTTCTTTGAAGTTCTCATGATTTTGCAATTAATGAACAATTTTTTTATATATTTTCCATATTTAATTGTTCTGACAATCTTAGGATTATTTTTTCTAGTACTGGCTTCATTATTCATACTGTTTAAGTGAAAGTCTTTTGACAATCTCTTTGGATTAGACTTTCTTTCGCTCCTGTTATTGTAAATCAACAGCCAGAAACATAATTTTCTTTTTAGTGTTAATTCAAGAATAATTAGGGTTCAAAATAGTTCTTTGGCTCGACCTAACTGTCGACATGTAACTCCTCATTTTGAAGGCCTGCACTTCCAAATCATTCCCTGCTGCTGTTCAGAATGTCTTCAACCTCTTAAATAGGATAAGTTTTCAACCTGTTAACTAGAAAGCCACAAAACAGTTGTACATAAAACATTCTTCTGAGGTAACAATGAATAGCCAGTAATCAGCTGATTTCTTTTTTACAGCAAATTATTAATTCCTTTACTGAAATTCTAAATAATAAAAATAAAAGTTTAAAAAAAAAAATAAAAAACCCACAGTATCATTATAGAGAAATAATTAGCAGAATAGATGAAAAAACAGAGAACTCTTAAGCTTTTACAAATAAAATTTCTTATATTAGATAAAGTGGTAGAAGATGCAGACAAGAAAAAAACAAAGCTGGCAAATTAAGGCATTATACAAATGTTCCAGAGGTAATGAACAAGGAAAGAAGAAACTAATGGAAGAGAATTATAAATAAACCCAGCGAATTTTTCTTTTTTTTTTTCCCTCTCTCAATCTACATCAGTTGATTCAAACTCCACAGTGAGTAATTCCATGTATATATAAAATATGCTGTAGCTGCCATAATGAGATAGGAAAACAAAATATAAATAAAAAACCAGTAAGAGCAAAGCTGTAGTGCGTCCAGACTTGTTTCTGTCATGCAAACAGCAGAAGGAATGAAAAGATATACAACGTGGAAGCAGCTGTTTTAATTCTAGTAACATTTTGTAAATACTCAGCTGAGATTGAAACAAAGACTCTCTCTGTGGCCTGACTCTAATGGAACAAAGGTTTAAAGGGTCCTGGCTGTTCCTTACAAAAAAGAAGGTCACACGCAGAAGCTGAAGCAGCATGGGTAAAGCTGATCACATAACTTGTATAAACCAAATTTCTTTACTAGACACAGAACCAGAAGGAAACAAGGTGTGCAGGAAGAAGTTTAGCTTTCTCAGGAATCCTGAGACAGAAGTGATTTAATACTAAACTGTAAGCCTGAAATTAGTATTTAGAGTCTCCAGAATGAGGAACAATAAAAAAGCAAACAATTCAAACACAGGCTGCCATGATTGTGCCCAGCTTCCAGCTCCTCTGCCCAGAAAGCCCCCAGCTTTTCAACACCTACTAATGATTTTTCCTATTTCATTACAAAAATTCCTTGATCTATGCCTCTTCTCAACTAGGTTCTTCTCTGTGGACTTCTATGATTTTGGAAAATATTGCTGCTTTATAGGTATAAAGAGTTTAATAATGTCCCCATTTAACTCCTTAATATAGTTGTAAATTATTCATTTATACTAAAAGCACACAGTTCTAACACTGATATTTTTCTGCAATACTTGAAAGGGATATTTGAAGATATAGACAAATCCCCTTCAAACAGAACCTGCTTGTGCAGTGGTTTCTTTTGGTGTGCTGAGCAGGGGTGGAAGAAAACAGCTGGACTCTATCTTACAGTTCTTTTCCAACCTTAGTGATTCTATGAAACAAACACATATTTTCACATTTTCTTCATTAAACAGCCTCTGTTAGTTTATTAGCAAGAATAAAATGAATCATCACAAATGTCTCAGCAGGACCAGGTTACCAACACAAGAAAGTTTTCTCACAAAGAATCAGCATACACAGAATCACAGAGTAAACTCAGTTGGAAGGGACCCACAAGGATCATGGAGTCCAACTCCTGGCCCTGCACAGGACTGTCCCCAAGAGCCACACCATGTGCCTGAGAATGTAATCTGCTTATTGAATTGTTTCCCTGAGGGTACTTCACATACTGGCTTAACTAATTAATTAATTAATTACTCTGCTTTTGTTCAGTGGACAGTAAGCAAAACTGAAAAGCATTAGAAAAAAGCCCTAAAAGATTTTATATGCCTATGGACAAAACATGCTATAGCTAACAGAAATCCAGAACCATATATTGGAATGAAAGCTCTGATGAGGGGAATGGAATTTTCTCCACTTTGCTGGGATCATGTAATTCCTAGCAGTTACATGAATAGAATCCAAGCACCTTACTCCTAAACTCTCCTTTCTAACCATTAGAAAGATTCTAACCATTAATCAGGTTAATGATGAAGTGGCTGAAGACAAATAACAAAACCATTTATTACCTTTTCATGGTAATATGCAACTTTATTAAATTTTGAGTACTGGAATTCTACTAAAAAAATGAGAACCACAGATTAGTTTGTGATCCATATTAGTGAACAATTATGATCCATATTAGTGAACAATTATGACAGTAGCCAACAAATGTTTAACTTTTTTTTCTTCTTTCCTGACTTGCCTCTGTCAGGCAGATCAGTTTGGCAGTTCTTTCAGTTCAACCCAGGGCCAAGCTCAAGAGATGTATTACAATAAACACTGCTGACTGTCTCCCTGCTTTCAAAACAGACCACAAATACTATTTTAAAAGACTTAAAAACAACATACAGAATTGCAATATTAAAATATTTATTTGTTAAAATGGAGCTGTTTCATATATGTAGAATATCTGTGCATGTAGGCTAAGCACTAAAAATTATGGCCATACAAAAAAATTTTCCTGCAAAACCCAAAGCTGGTAAGTACTTCAAACAAAGAACTCAATCTCAACTGCCTATATGACACAAAATACCTCAACTTGCTCAATATGAGCTGAAAACACCCATCCCCTAATAGGAGGACTACATTCAGTAGGAGCAAAGGTGGGAGGAAGCTACTGAGTGCCGTGCAATCTCAGTTAACACAAAAAAAGTCCACACAGAGATTGGTAAGAAACAGCAGCAAGTAAACTCCACTGATTTCCTGATCACACATCTGCTACCAGTGCTGGGGATCTGTAAGAACATTCTCACCCTCACATGATACCTGATTTAAAAAAAAATTTAAAAATCCCTTCTACAGTGATCTAGTTCTGATACTTAAACATTTAAATTTGTTCACTAATTTGATGACTGTTGATGGCAGTAGCCCCATTCTACCCGTCTGAGAGGAAGAAACATCTTCCAGAAACAATTTGCTGATAAGGAGCTGGGGTGTACACATTTACAACACTTTTTGCTACAAAGAGAACTATTTCATGGTCTGTGTGGAACCCGAGACTTAAAAATCCTTCAAACCAACACTCCCTATCAAATCACCAAATGAACAAACACCTTAAGTCTCAGTGACAGCTGCTTTGTTTCTGAACTCTGTACACCAGAAAAAACCCTGAAGGTGTGCATTAGGAAAGGATTGAAAGGGACACAAAATTATGTTTTAATGAAAAAGAGCTTCAACTTTGACCACAGGGCTCAAACAGCCTTTCTATAGTATGTGGCCATGTCACCAGTATTTAGCTGCCCTCATGGAAAAAATTCCTTCACTGTTAGGGTCATGGATTAGTGTCAAATAAATGCTTTGTCCATCTCAACTAGGAGAGTTCTGCTGTATAATAACTACCAAGGGTTATAAAGGAACACCCTTGGATGATTTTAAGATGATTTATGAGAAAATTGAGTATATGCCACTTGAATAGCTAAGCTGAGTTTCCCCAGACAGTAAGAGCCTTTGCTTGCTCCTGAACAGGTTTGTTTAGACAAACTGTCTCACTGTGCACCTCTCTTGCTGAGCAGCCAGCTCAGCACTCTGTCAGCTGGCACCTGGATCCAACAGACAGATGGACGGACGGACAGAGCACCCTCCTCTCCCCGTGCCAGGCGTTCAAACACTGCTCATGTCTGTGCAAGGAATGCAACGCTGAGTGCCTCAAACATGATCCAGGAATGGTCAGGGCTGCTGATCAGCAGAGCTACTGCCAGCTCTGAATTCATCACAGCTTCCAGAGTCCCATCAAACTGCATCCTTCATCTGTCCCAGGATTCTGCTGGAGTCATTAACTGAAGGGATTGCTCTCAGCATTTGTAATTGGATGTACGACATTTCACAGGCATAGCTACGCAGACTTAACTGGCATGTTTTTAAACTACTCTTCATTCAAATTATTATTTTTTAGCCTCTAAGAAGTGATATTTTATAGCAGCAGGAAAGCAGCTTGGAAAAAAGAGTGAACTGGCCATTTGAAATTAACACAGGCATTTGTTTCTCTTGTGAAGAATGACATTCTACTAGCAGGAAGAATTAATTTAAATTAAAATCCAGCTGATGGCAAAACCATTTCAAACTAAGGCCAAAAGTGACATCTTTAAGATTATATGAAGGCTCCCACTTCAGGAGGATTGAATGGTTCACTCCAGAGAAGGGACTGCAATCTGTCTTTCACCCAAATGCCATTCCCCAGCCATGAAATTTCCTGTCTTGTGTCTTGCCAGCCAGATCCCAATCATTAGTCAGTATTGTTAATTTTGTTTAAAACAGAAATAGGTGTACACACAGTCTGGCTTACAAAACAGCAACTTGCTCAGGCACATAAAAAATATATTTATTAAGCATGTACAAGGGGAAATTGGAAATACAGTGGACATTTTTTAATCCTGTGCTGTATTGGCTTTTTGTGGCCATATTTTGGTAGTAGGGGGGATACAGTTTGGCTTCTCTGATGGAGATTTGGGTTTATTCCTCATTATCCTGCTCTCATTTGATTGGCAATAAGCTAATTTCCCCAGGTTGTGTCTGTTTTTCCTGTGATGGTAACTGGTGAGTGATCTCTCCCCACAAGCCTTTTGTTGTATTTTCCCTTTCCAGTCCAGCTGAGGAGCTGCTTCCTGGGCACCCTGGAGTCCAGGTAGGGTCAACCCTTCAGATTGGAAAAAAAGACACCTTCTTTTTTTAGGTTTTTTTTTACTTTTTTTTTTCTTTTCTGTTTTAGTGAATGGGCCCACAAGGTGAAGGCAATCATTATGCTTTAAAGGATCAAATTAGAGGCACAGAGGGTGTCAGTAACCAGGAGGGCCTGGGACTCTGGAAAGAGCAGGAGAACTACCAGTGAGTCACTGATCTCAGAGATCAGTGCAGATCACTAATTACAGAAGCAAGGAACAGCAGAAGCCCACTGCATCACCAGCTATTCCTCTGAACAATACATGTGCAGTTTCAATGAAGTTTCAAGTCTAGTTTCAACTAGAGTTTTCTAGTGATTTATTTGTTTTAAATGCTGGTCCTGTTAGGGATTTCAGCACTTTTCTTGTCGACCTATAAAAGACAGCAAAACATTTTATTACTTGGAAACCTCTATGAATACTTGAGCTCCAGCTCAAAACATAGAATAGATTTCTTTGAGTAGAGAATATCACACAGAATAATATATATATCTTTTCAATATTTTCATGCTTAGCATATTTTAGCAATAGCCAAAACATTATTTTAGTCAAAAATATAAAACACTGCATCACATGAGCTACTCTGAAGAAATTAACTCTATTGCAGCCAGACACAGTGCAAAGTGAAAACATCTGACTATTAACCAGATGTCCACAGAGTGCTAAGCTTTGCAAGAAATTAAAAACATGAGAAAGTGGTATAAACTTTAAAACTATAGAAATATCTCAGAAGCATTAAAAAAACAGGTAAGTAATTTCAAGTTGGAAAATACACGGATAAAAGGAAAAAAAACCCTAACCTGTATGTACTAGGTAAAATGTCAAACACTAAGTGAGAAGAATCTGCAGCCAAAGCTTCTTGTGAATTTTAGCCATCTATTTTGAACTGTCTCTGACATGCAGAAGCAGGTATTACATTTCTGGAAGATTCAAAGACCTTCAATAAAATCTTCCATCCAGCTCTAGGAAAATTTGCAACAGTGGATTCAAGAAAAAAAATTACTGGTAAAATGATGGGTTCTAAATTGACTCTTAGAGTACAAGAAAGATCTGTCTGTATTTCTAAATACTTCCCTAAAAACCTAAGTTTAATAGTAAGCAGGAGTCAGAAAAAATCAACCATAATATAAACGAATAATATATTTTTTTCATATATTAAGCAAAGAGTAGAACAGCAAAAAAACACCTCATGCAATGGTATGAAGCAGGAGGGCTCTGCAGAGGGATCTGGACAGGCTGGATCAATGGACTGAGGCCAATTGTGTGAGGTCCCATAAGTCAAAGTGCCAGGTCCTGCCCTTGGGTCACAACTGCTCCATGGTGTGCTCCAGGCTGGGGGCAGAGGGGCTGGAAAACTGCCTGGCAGAAAGGGACCTGGAGCTGTGGGTCAACAGTGGCTGAACATGAACCAGAATGTGCCCAGGTGGGCAAGAAGGCAAATGTCACCTTGGCACCTTGACACATTATTAAAATTAATGTGGCCAGCAGGACCAGGGCAGGGACTGTCCCCGTGTACTCAGTCCTGGTGAGGTCACACCCCAAATCCTGCACTCAGTTTTGGGCTCTTCACTACAAGAAGGACATTGAGAGACTGGAGCAGGTAAAGAGAAGGGCGATGGAGCTGGGGAAGGATCTGGAGCACAAGTCTGGTGAGGAGCAGCTGAGGGAGCTGGGGGTGCTCACCCTGGAGCAGAGGATCCAGGGGACCCTTATCACTCTCTACAGCTGCCTGACAGGAGGCTGTAGCCAGGTGGAGTTTGCCTCTTCTCCCAGGTAACAAGAAGACAGGATGGCTTCAAGTTGTGCCAGAGGAGGTTTAGATTGGATATTAGGAAAATTTCTTCACTGAAAAGGTGATCAACCATCAGAACAGGCTGTGCAAGGAAGCAGTGGACTCAGCATCCCTGGAAGTGTTCACAAGGTCTGTGGCTGTGACACTTGGGGACATGGTTTAGTGGTGAACATGGTCATGCTGAGTTAACAGCTGGACTCAATGACTTTGGGTGTCTTTTTCAAACTTAGTGATTATGTGATTATGCAAAAGGTTATGGTGAACATTATAGAGACTGTTATAGAGAACCCTAGGCAGAGAACACACTGTTCATGCCCATTCCACAGTGTTTTCAGCTACTGACTGTATTCACACTTTCTTAGAGGAAAATTGCAATGCACATGCTACTTTCATCTACATATTCAAAAACTGAAAAGTTGTCTCAACCAGTTCATATGGTAAAGCCAGAAGTGAAAAGTTTTCCTGGGATGGGACAGTAATCAGTAGACAGTTGAGGACTGAATTTCACAGATGTATTCCAAGGAAGAATTATGTTTTCAGGATAAAACCAGCCTCCAACATCTTCACAGTCAAGATAAAAAGCTTCCAAAAATTGGAACCCTTGTTTTGGTGACCCCAAGTGATTTGCTGCTTGACTGACTTTACTTGACCATTTTGCTTTCACCAGAGAATAAACAAAAAATGTTTCATCTGCCCAAAACTGAGGCTATTTTCTTTATAAGGAAGGAAAAGGATGAGCAATTTAGTTTGGAAAATTTGCAGTCTATTTTGTAGTGAAACCAAAGAAGATAAGATTTACGAGCTCTAATGAGCGAACAGGTCAAGAAGAGGTAATTTGAGTTTATACTTTGACCTGAGAGTTTATTTTAAAAGGACATTAGAAAAGGTGACATTTCTAAAATAATGCAAATATTAACACTGGACCTAGCACATACAAACAGCAGAGGGCATGGACACTTGGGATGTCAGAGGTGAGACAGCTGGAGTAATTGTCATTTTGCATAGTTGAAAAATTCTGCCACTGATGACAGTAAAATAGAGCCAGGTACTTTATGAAAGCAAGAGTTTCTCTGCTCTATCAACATATTTTAAGCTTGTTTTAATTAAGCTTTGCCACAGAAGTTAAATTCTATATATATGTGAAAGTAAAACAGTCATACTAGTTGAGTATAATCACAACAGACTGGAAAGAGTAACAGAAAACTGCAAAAAAAAAAAATCAGTGGCAAATTTTGTCTACAAGCAGAATCCACAATATCATACTGAGCAACTGTAACAAAAGCAAAACCTGAATTTTACCAATAACACAAAACTCACATAAAGTTAAGGTAATTTGGACTAAGCCATTGTTTTGTATGTGTGTGACATTGACCTTAGGGAAAAGTTAAATAGGCAGGTAGAGGAGATATTACTGTACATCCCTTCAACTACTCTATTCTGAACAAATATTCACTGTTGTCTTTTTAAGCAGATTGGGGTTCAATGCCCCAGGCCAATGAGTGTTTAAGAAACCATTTGGACAATGCCCTTAGCAGCAGCTTTTACTGCTGCTCAGCCCTGAATTGGTCAGGCAGTTGGACAAGATGGTCATTGTAGGTCCCTTACAACTGAAAATAACTCCATTCTGCTCTGTTCTATGCTAAAAATTTGAGAGGTTGAATATATCCAAATCAATCTTAAAGCTAAATTTAAACACTGGACTCTCTTGTGCTAATCATTCACATAAAGCTTTGTTTGAGTTGGACATTATTTTTTATACAGTGAAAGAAGCCATCCAGAAAAGCAAACTCTATCAAAAGAAGAGACCAGAACTCAGGTTTCTGAAGACATGGGATAGAAGCCCCTGCACAGGATCATCCTTCCTCACCTATGTGTGATACTCACCTGCAGGGCCTATACCCCTTCTCACTCAAAAACTACACTCCACTTTGTGAGAAACAGAATAGTTGCTATGAAGAACAAGCATTTCAGGTAGTTGTAAGACAATCATTACTGTAATAAACATTTTGACCATTTTGAAAGAAGTTTAAACACCTCGTCTAAGTTCAAATTTGCTTTTTTGTGTTACAAGGAACAGACAACTCCACTCCATTTAAAGCCAGCACTGGGGATTCCAAGCCAGGTCTCATGGTGGGAACACACTGTCCCGCAACCTGCTTCAGATATTTCTGCTGGATGTTTTCTTACCTCCATCTCCTTCTTCTTCTCCTTCATTTAGAACAATAATGCAGATGTGTTTAGTCAGCTGACGTGTGTTGGAGAATTTCCGATTGCATTTCCTGCACTCCAGGCTGCCTGGTGAGACTTCAGATGGTTCTGGGCCTTCTTCTGCCCCAGCTGGAGTCTCTTTGCTTGGAACAGGGTTATTTTCTGCCACATCTTCATCCACACAAAACTTCTTAGTGGATCCTTTTGGTCTGCCCCTTTTCCTCTTTGCTACAAGAAACTCTAGAAAAGAAAATTAAAGTTAAAAGTAAAGTACAATTAAATTCCACGGCTAATTATCTAATATCCCTCTGATCTTTGAAAAATAGGCGCCTTAAATGAAGTTTGAGGGGAGGTATCCCAAAAGCTTAAAAAGGGTTAGCATCACAAAAACTTAATTTCAAGCAGTGGTATTTGCTGGCATTTCTGGTAGCTGCAAAGCAATAACATTTGTGTTACTGAGATCAGCAGATGTCAAAGTGCCACAGTTTTACTTAATTACATTGCAAGCACTGTATTAGCACATGTACTCTACAAAATTGCTCTACTGTGTTTCAACACTACAAAACGCCTTTTAATTTAAATAATTTTCAAATAAATTATCCAGATATTGAGATGTAATCAGAAAAAACAATGTATGTTTAAGAACCAAAATCTCACTGTCCTTTTAGCAGAGTGAACAATTATTCCCTAATATTTTCTGTGGTTCTTGATTGTCAGCATTTTCTAGCCAAAAGCTGGCATAAAAAATTGTTGGTAACAAATTAATTCCAGAAGTCATGCAAAAAAATTTTTCCTGAATTAAAACTGGAAGTCATCCACAGCTCCTAATAAATACAATACAATTTTACATTTCCTTATTTCTGTAGAGGAAATACTGATGAAATCTATGACATGCAGTGCACAGAAATGCATGTCAATTATATTTCCTGCTCAAGATTCCTCTCATCACTGCTGTACTGATAAATTGAGATTGACAATGTAGAAGTCTAAAAAACCACAAAAAGAGAGACTATTAAAAAAAAGCCAAGCCACAAAAATTTTACAAGGACAGGTGCTGAAAGACCTTATTGAATTGGTTGATTTAGAGGATATGGAAAAATAAATTACCTAAGGAATCTTAAAGGAAGACGATGCAGGAGAACAGAAGAAGGTAGCATCATGTTATTTATAACCTAGTCAGCATTCCCCTAAAACATACCAGGCAAACAAAACCCCACACTCAGAGAGCACAGCTTTGAGTTAACCATGTAATTACTATCAGATGAAAAAAGAAAGCATTCTGTCGTCTTACAGGAGTGACTGAATACCTGTC
The DNA here is from genome assembly GCF_017590135.1 of Pyrgilauda ruficollis. Taxonomy (NCBI): domain Eukaryota; kingdom Metazoa; phylum Chordata; class Aves; order Passeriformes; family Passeridae; genus Pyrgilauda; species Pyrgilauda ruficollis. The sequence continues at coordinate 5,717,617 of NW_024526377.1, forward strand.
TGCTTAAATAAAAGTACTAAAACTGCCAAAAAAACCTTACTGTGAGAATAGATAAAATAGGAGAATAGTTTCCCATAACTTTTTGCAGCTCTCCATCAGTGTCCTGTACTTTCATGCTACTCTAAGAAAAGTAGTTTTGTCAACTTCAGCCAAAAAAGAAGGGGTGATTTCAGTGCTCTCAAAACTTCTCTTTGTTACCATTCATGTTATTTTCATATCCATCCAACACAGCCATCAGTATTTAAATTGAAGAAATTAACAAACAATTAAAACAAACCCAACAACAATGATCAAAGATCAACGAACAATGATCATCAACCCATCAAAAGGCCACAGTTTGCTAACTGGCCAACATGAGGAATACCCATGTGGATGCTGGTCAGACTACTACAAAATAGTTAAATCCAAGGCTTGGAAGAATACAACCACCATATTCTCTGTGTATTACATTCTTTTCATTCCTTTACAATGCAATCATCAGGTTTCCTAACAAAAAGAAATTAAGAAAAACCAGGTCAAAGAGATGCCTCTTCCTGACTGTTTTAGTGAAAATTTAATGAAAAACAGAACAGCACTTTCACATTAAGATAGAAGTTGAAACAAAATCTTGCATGCAAGTAGAAATATGAAAATGCTCCTTTAGATGGCTGGTGAGAGACTCTCTGCTATGGCTTACAAAATTGCAGTTCTCATCACTGTGATTACTAATGATGTGGCAAATAAACAAAGAACGTGAAAATATTAGAAATGTTTGTAAATGTGTCCAGCAGCAGAAGAATTACGTCAGTTCTCTACCAGGTAAAAGGTTCGGTGGCAAGAGGGAGGCAGCAACAACACAGGAACAGGAGGGCTCATGTGAGCAACTGAAACATCACCAGAACTTCTGAGGTTTATCACAGCCATTTCTTTTCCTTGCTCCTTGGTTTCCTTTTTCCAAAACAGAACTTATCTCAAGCTACTTTGAGTTAATCATGTCAGAACTAATTTTTTAATGATGCACATAACCACAAATTCCAGCTGTCTCTCTACCCAGCTTGCCCCCAGTGAGCTCTTCACATTGCAGTATACAAATTCCAGCTCAAACCACATAAGATCAACAGCACACATTAATTTAATAGCAGAACATTGTCATTCATCTGCCAGTACATAACCAAGTTAATAAAATATTGCTTGTTAGAAAAAAGAATCTATTTAACTGCTAAAAATAAAGTAGTATATTAAATAAATAATAAACCCCCCCAACATTTATTTCAAGGATGCTTAGTCATAAATAGAAGTTTTAAACTGGTCATTAAAAAGATTTTGAATTAAGATCCTGTTCCCTCAAGAACAACTTAGCTGTTTCTGGGGATTTTGCACTCATTATAGACTGACTGGAACCAATCTTTACGCTCACTGCTATTGGATGAGGAAGGGCAATATCCAGGGAAGACATTATGTGCTATGCTGTATAATTATGTACTCAAAGGCATTAAAAAGACACTTTAAAAAGAGAGTAATGAAATAAACTGCGTGTCTATTTTTATACTGTTCCTTCATAGGAATTGTTCACATAAGCTTGTCCAAATAAACCTATTTAATACAAAAAGTTTGTCAGAAGTCACAAAATGCTTGTTGAAACGTCACTTAAACCTTCTGACCATATTTTAACAGGCATTATGCAACATGAATCCTTCCTCAAATGTCAGCATAAAAATCTTACACTTCATCAGTTACAACAACACATGGCCATATTCAGACTCTTTTGCACACAGTGTCACAGAAATGCACCCATATAAATCTCACCCCCAGCCTTATTTTATTAGAGTTCTGTGTTTGTATCACCTGCAACACCTCCTGTCCCCCAGGTGTGAATGCAGCTCTGGCTGCACCCTGTGGTGAGGCAAGGATGAGGCTGATGCACCCACTGTGGTTCTACGTGCCCTTAATGCTGCACTCCCTGGAGGAAATGATGATACTCAGCCTGTAACTTTCTTTGAGGTTTCGTAACAGAGACATACATTCCATAATCCAGATACAGCCCAAGCTAAACAACATCCCATCAGGTAATAACAGTATGAATAGATGCTGTCCCACAAATCCTCACCAGTCTGACTAAGCAGAAGCAAAAGAAAGCTGAGTTTTGACAAGAACTGTGATGGAAATGGAGATCATTGTGAAGAATTACAAAAAGCCCTAGGCTAAACTGGAGTATGAATGACTACAGCTACCAGGTAAATAAATACCTGTCATTTCCCAAAACAAAGATGCCACATTCCAGGGCTGGACAAAATGGGACCTGTGCATAGATGTATAAGAGCAACATCTCCCTGGTATCCTTGGTCCCACTTGATAAAAAAATTTTAACATCATTGTGCCAAAATATTTAGAACAAATCAACTCTAAACAGATCATGGCTTAATGACGGGAAAGTGGTGTGACAAAACAAAATTCAGCAGAGAGCACTGTAAATAAAATAACACCAGAGTAATAAACACATATGCCTAGCACTTTACTTGTCCCCAGTACTTATAAAATCATTAATTCATTACTCAGGCAGAACAAAGAGCTCAATTAGCAACTCAGCATTTGCTCTTCTATGCCAATTGTGGGGTAGCTACAGTATTTACCAATAATTGGACAAGAAATTACACTTTCAAAGGACAAAAAGATGTTCATCTATTAGTCACCAAGTACTAAAAGTTGTAATTTCTAAGACTGTCATTCACCAATTACTTCTCCTTTCAGTGACAATAATGAGTTACTACAAAGACTGTTTTATTGAGAAATAATTGTATACTACAAACTTTCTAAGTTTTATTTGCTGCAGATTCCAGAGCAGGAGGGAATAATTGATGCTTTGAAAGAAGAACTCTTTCTAAATCCTATGTTCAACTGTAGAATACTGTATTTTTTTAAGTAAAACACAAAATATTTCAATGGGACTTCAGAACTCTCTTCTCCAATCAATGTGTCTGATGGGAAAGGAGAAATGCTAAAGAATGCCTAGAACATGACTTGAAAACTATGGAAAAGTAATTTACCTTGACATTCTTACTGACAGCAGATGGCAAAGAGTTGGGCTACATAACCTGAAAAAGGTGGCACCATATGAGCCCATCAGATGAATAAAGCTACTCACCAAGACTAAGAAAGGTAAAGTATGAATATGTAACTTAAGAATGTTGTATTTTACATAAGATTTGCAGAGTTCTTTTCTTAAAAGCTAATTATGTCTAATTTCTGTTGCTGCAGATCATAATGGTAATTACAAACTATCCTCATAAATGTACAATGCATGCTGAACACATACAATTCAGGAAAGTGCAGATACTCCTGACAAAAATGCAAAGAGAAGTTTACAGAAGAGCCTTTTTACTAAAATTAATAAGAATATGTTACAAGGTACCAGTCTCACTGTGCTCAGAAACATACATAGTGGAGGGATAACAGGAAACAAAGACTTGAGAAAGGAAAATGGATTCTGCATGCCCAAGGAATTAATTCTGTGCTACAAAAATAAAGTTAGAATGACATTTTGAAAACTGATTTGAAATTTATTCATCATCTTCTGATACACTGGTAATTTTGGGCATTTGAAATAATACTCTGGTTATATTTTTCCTCACCAGCCACCTGAGGAGGCAGCAGCTCTAGTGAAATACTCAGTGACCATTATTAGAAATATCTTCTTACACTGATGAAGTTAATATAACTGCTGGTAAATAAGCAAAGAAACATCACATACATATGTTAACAACAAAAAAATTCTTGAACGTATGGTATTAGAGGGTGGTTGATTTATAAGTACATAGGTTTTAAAATCCAGAAATTATAATGACTGAAAAATCCTAGTATTTGTGTTAAATAATAGGTTTGCTAGCAATATAAATCTATTACTCAGTAAGGATATAAAAGAAGATAAAAAGTCTGAATTATTTTGTACCCATTGCTAATATTCCAAAGGATGGAAATTACGATCAGTTAAAAATGGAATGGAATGAATGTAACTTCTTCCATTGCACAATAAAACTTTTATGTGTGACTAATTCAACCTCTGATTGCTTTATTTACCAGCATCTCTATCAAAACACAGTTATAAATTATTAATTGTGCCACTTCCTTTTTGGAATAGAACGATTAACATCACCTGAATCACAACAAACAAGTTAGACAACTCAAAAAGGACACCTAAGCCTCAAGACACACCTTCATCCATGTGTCCTGATTGCTGTTCACTGCTGCTAGACAATCTTCCCACTGCTACTACAGAGCTCAGATTAAAGCTGTAGGAAGCAAACTTTGCTATAGTTGACATTGAAAATTAATGAACCAATGCCATCATTCCCTAAGACACGTTGAGTTTATCTGTATCTGCCATGAGACCTATTCTGTGCTGAATGAAATTTGGGGTGACAGTTGCACAGTGCTTATTATAAAAACCAACTATGGAAACCATTCTATACACAATGAAGAGTCATCAAACCAGAGGTTTTATTAAAAAAATATGTAACACTGAAAATTACATTTCTCTCAATTTCTGAATGTACCTTCTCCATCTTTGCTTGTGTTTGTGGGTACTGTTAGAGGTTGGAGAGGAATAATGATGTCATCCACACCAGTCCCTTCTTCTGTGTGTTTCTCGGAGACATGAGACAACAGCTCGGACTTATTTGGTGAAAATAAGTTACAAAGCTTACACATGAAGATGGAATTGAGCTCTGAAAAAACAAGTTTAAAAACAAGGAATTAGCATTTTCAAATGTAACTTATTTATGTTACCATGAGTTACTGGGATTTCAGTTCAATCAACATAGTAACTATAATAGTTACTTAAGACACATAACAGGCAGCAATGAGGTGAAATTATGAAAGTTTTACCACTAAATGAACATGTCCATAATATATCCCCAAATGAATTAATTTAAAAACTGGGTAAACTCCTAGCTAGATCCTCACAGGGCAAAAAATTTCTTCTGGCTAAAAGCTTAGAAATGTTTTAACATGACACAAAAGGAAGAAAAACAATTGAAGACCTTTTTCCCCTTCCAACCTGAAACATCATTATAATTTTATATATTTTCAAACATATGTAAAATTATATGTATGACATGACATCCTCATCAAGTTCCATGAAAAATTCCTGTTGATTTAAGAAAAACAAACAAAAACAAACTAAAACCTTTCAAAGCAGCAGGAGCAAATGAAGAATGTCATTAAAACACCCCCTGGTCAATGCTTTAAACAGAAATTTGACACAACGTTTTAGGCAAAGCTTTATGGTTTTTTTTTTAATTCACAGGTACTTGAAATATGATGTGAAAGCAAAGTGTCAAGAAAGTAAATAACAATAAAGAAGGATTAATATAATCCCAGATTTTAAAAAGACAGAGATTTTAGCCAGAGAAATTCAGAGGACTTCTCTTTTCTAACACTGCTGTCTTTTGGTTTAATGGTTGATTTTTGAAGAGTCCCTACTCCCTTCAGGTTCCAATGAAAGAAAAAAAACAACCAAGAACCAACTTTAACAGCACACTTGTTCTCCAGCTACATGTATGAAGCTCTGGTCCAGAGACTGGTTTCAATTGCTACTCTCCCTCCACCTCCCTATGGAAAATTAGGAACATAAACCCACTGAAACCAAACTGGAACAAGCAGCACTTTTGAGGTACAAGTCAAACCAGAGATCACTGAGTAACTACAGAAATAAAGTGATAGTTTGTGAATTTTGGGATGAATCTGGTGGTAAGAGAACAGGGAAGATGTATTTTGGGACCTATTTTTAAAACAAACCTAAGCACTCCCCAGTTGAACCTTATTCTACCTCTTTCATGACACACTAATTATATAATTCACCCCACTAAAACAAAAAAATCTATATTTAAGGTGTCCTGAAAGTTAAGAACAGCAGAGGTGTCCCTTTTACAGGTATTTGCCTTTGAAACATAACAAAAGCACAGCTCAAAACTAACAGGCAGGCTGTGCCTTCATCTCTTCCAAAACATCTCTGAAAAAACAACTCCAATACTGCTCCTGTTCCTCAAAATATCCTGTTATTACACACAAGCAGCTATGTAAGTGTATGGTACAATCAACGTGCTCTTGGGAGCTCAGCTGGGCTCCTTCTCAGGCCTTCTGCTGTCTTGAGCACACAGATATTTCTGTTTTGATTGTAGTATGTTGAAATGTTCCTTTGAACTAGTTCTGCCCTAATTAGCATTATTGTTTTGTTGTTGGTTTGTTGTTTTTTTTTTAAAGGGCATGAAGCCTGTTACTGACCCAGCAGATAACAACTCTTCTCTTTAAATGCAAATGCAAAATAAAACCTATGAACATTTATCTAAACATTTAACCAATTCAAATTCCACGATTTATCTGACATTTCTGTTTTCAGGTTTTATTTGTCACTGTTTCTGCTTCCTCACCTGCTGGCTGTTTTCCCTAGAAGTTTAGGCTCAGTGTTTTGTCTCTTGTCTCTCCGTTCAACAGCTGCAGTCAGTACTCACACACCACTTTATCTCTCACTCCTCCCAGTGAGGACTTGGGGAGGGGCAGAAGAGCAACGAGGGTGCCCAGAAGCCTCTGTGGGTGTTTAAGGCGTTTGATTAGCAAGGCCAGCCAAAGCCAGGAGCGCACAGCCCAGGCGGCAGAGCACAGTGAGTGCACTCAAGGTGCAGGAAGCACCAGGAGAACACACAGAAGATGCACGAGCTTCACTCAGAGGTGAGATGGAAACCAGAGTAAAGAAATAATTATTTTAGGAAGAATGTCTGCAAAAGGAGGTCAGAGAGCAGAGGATAAACTCTGCTGATCACCAGACTAAGCAAGTATGGAATAAGCAAACAATAATTGATTATGCAGTTGCTAATTAGGCAGTGTAGCGATAAAGCAATGAATTATAGTCAATTAAGTACAAAAATCAAATAAGGAGTAAGTTAATTAACTATGCATGGAATCAATGACTAATTAGTGAATAATTAATTATGTAGGAAATCAACTGAGCAATTAATTAGGCAGCAATTAAATACGCAGAGAAAGAAAAGAACAGTAATCAAGTATGCAGGTACACAAACATCAGGAAATTCAGCCAAAATCAATCTGGGACATTCTGTTCACTAAACATGTTTGTGGTAATTCATTATCTTCAGTTTCCCCTATAAACTGTGCTAAATATACACTGAAATAAATAATACCAATAATTTTCTCCTTAACTGACTATGTGGAAAATTGAGCTATAATGTAAGCAAAGCCTTTTTTTTCTAATTCTTCCAAAACCCTCAGCATATTGCTTAATTAGTAGGGTTTTTTTTCTTCACACTAAGCATATCTACAGCAAAGGGAGTTTAAAAAATGGATTACTAAAAACAAAGAGCAAGATGCAGACTAGGGAGCAGATTCCCTGATTCCCAATCCCCTTCACAAAGCATAAAACAATATCTGCCCTATTTTGCTTTAAAGCTGGAGTGGGGAAGGGGAAAGGGGCAAGAAAGAAGCACTTATCTTGGAAAGATCATTGAAATTAACAGTACTTAAGGGAATCAAGGAATATATTATTGTCATATGTACTTTTAACCAGTGCATGACAAAAGCTAGTGCAAAATGAATTTTACCTAACCAAAAAATTTAATTTTGCATAAAAAGAAGTCTCAGCATTGCATATTAATAACTACTTTTACAAGACACACAGGGCAAGGATGAATCTGTATTTATGTACCCTAAATTATCCTAATGGATCCAAAACTTTTCACCTTTCATTTCAAAGCAGGCAAGAGTTAACAACTTCTTTAAGTGCCTTTAAAGTTCAGGAGCTGTTAAAAGGAATTAGAATTCCACAATTAAATACAAAAAATAAAAAATCACTGGGTATTTGTTGGCCTGTGTAAAAAGTTGATAGGATCAATAATTTTGCATCTGGTCAACCTCCCTAAAATACACAGCAAGTTCTAAATATGAATAATTACTTATTTCTTTCTAAACTTACTACAGAGCTGAAACAAACTTTGTTGCCGCATCACCATCAAATTCTTAACAGGAAATTTTTGCAATTAAAAATCATATTAAACAGGCTAAGACTTCATCTTGTTGGGCTTTTTGTTTGGGTTTTTTTTCCCTCTTTCTGCTGTTTCTGTACAGATATCAAGTACAATAAAAAGTGGGAAAAGTGGGCACAGCTACTCCAATCAAATTATTTGTTTTGTAAAAGAACTTTTTGCACACAAATGTTGAGCATGCAAGACATTAAGTGCCTAAGAACAATAAACAAGACTTTTTCTATTTAGGTAGAAGCAATGAAATGTGAAGCAATGAAATGTAAAAAGCCAATAACTTTTGTTTAAGACAAGCAACACTATTTCTTAGTAATAAAACATTTCAACTGAACAAAAAGTATGGGCAAATACAGGAGAAGAAATTATGATATCCTGTACTACAGTCAAATACTTCAAAAATATTTTACTTATCAGATCTTACTCCTCTGAGCATGTTAGAGGCTTTTCATTTTCAAAGCCATTTCAAACATCCAAAATTTTCACAAACATGTTACACTGTATCTCTGATTTTTATTGCTTCACCTCCAGGATACTTGTTTGTTGGTTTTGTGATCTTTTTGTAGGGTTTCTTTTGCTACTGTTGTTGTTTTACTTAAAATATACTTTCTATAGACCACGTAATATTTTAATCATTATTATCACAAAGATGCTGGTATGAACTAATTTTATTTCTTAAAGAAAAAACTACAGAAATCAGTGCTGGTTTCTGGCTATTTTCTCTAATTTGATTCATCAAGAAATTAATACCCAGTATTACAGCACATCTCTGAATCAAAAGCATTGTCCTTGGTAAATGTTAAAGAAAAAAGAATATATAAAGTCTATAAAACAAACTATTTTCTACCATTAGAAGAGCCACACCACACAAACCCTGTGCTCAAAACTAACAAATCAACCATACTAGAAGTGTCAGCTGGAGAATCAAAAGCTATTTTAGGGCTTCCTTAATCTGAATTTGGGCAATTCTAAACAGTAAGCAAGAGTTTTTTACTTCACCAGCACAAAATGACTGGTGAGACAAAACCAGCCATGCAGAAAGCATCCGATCAAACAAGAGGAGCCCCTGACTATGACTGTTCTCGCTCTCAGCTGCTAACTAAAATCAGGGCAATTTAATTATCATTAGTTAAGTGCCACAAACTTTATTTTAACATTAAGGAAGACTGCTACAGCAATGTCAGTACAGGATGCATTCCTGCAAACACTAAAAAATGATGGCTAAAATCAATCTCATTTAATACGGTTTTAGGAAAACCTAGTCATTCACATTCACCATATTTCCTAGCCAGGCTGTAAATGAGGTTTACTCAATAACCTACAACTGTAGAGGCTCTCAGATACTGCAAACAAGACTAAATTACACTGAAGCTTGTGAATGTTTATGATTAAGAAATAATATATTTTAACATCTCCACCATTCCTGTGAGTGTGGTGAGGCACTGGCACAGGTTGCCCAGAGAAGCTGTGGATGCCTGATCCCTGGAAGTGTGCAAGGCCAGGCTGGACGGGACCCTGAGCAATTTGGTCTAGTGGAAGGTGTCCCTGGCCATGGCACGGTGGAGGACTTGAGTGATGTTTAAGGTCCCTTCCAACCCAAACCATTCTGTAATTCTGTGATCTATATAGTACAAATATACTAGGACTGAAAAACAAAAGCACACTAGTCAAGGTGCCTGGGGTATGAATTCAACATGGTTCCATTGTGAGCAGAACTAAGCTGGCAGCTTTGTATCTAACTAAGAGAAAATTCAAAGTTGAGAAATAAAAATGGAGGAGCATCAGGTGTATCCAAGCAAAAATTTAAGGAAGTATGAAAATGGTTTTAAATTAAGACTGAAGGGTAAGTAACAGGTGCAAAAGACTACAAAGATGAAGGTGATTTAGTTTGCAGCAGTAAAAATTAGAGACTACTTACAAATGAAGGACAACATAGAAATTAGTACTTTTTTACAGAAAATAACAAAACAATGTCTTAGGTTTGTTTTTGTAGTTGCTTTGTAATAAATAAACCTAACTGGCTGCAAACAAGGATTACTGACATTCATGCACTCAAACAAGTTTCTGATACTCATTGTTGTAATGCCAGTGGGTTACTACCATTACCAAAATATTGAGGACAAAGTAGGATGCATTATTTTTAAAAATAAGGCCTTTTAGAAGCAGCTTAGGGTCAAATCTGATTAACAGGCTATTTTAACAAGTAGCAAAATTCCTGAGGAATTTAAATACAGTGTAAGGACTACACAAAAACAACAACCTTGACCACAGGGGTACCAATGACTGTGGCACACTGGAGGGGATAAAAGAGGTTACAAAGCCAGAAACAATATATTGTAGGCTTTAATTAGCCTTATGCAGAGTGGCTAAATGTCAGGTCAGGACAGGATGCCAAGATTAAATGTTTGGACACCATTAATGACTGTTTCACCCAGCAAGCAGACAGGGAAACCACTTGAGGAGAAACAGTTCTTGACTTTATCAGAAGTAAAACACAGGACCCTTTTCAAAGTGACATTATTTGAGAGTTACTCTATAACCATGATTAAAGTACTACTCAAAAGCCCTCTTAAAAGAGTGATAAAGAACCAAATGTTTATGCTTCACTTCAACAATGCAAACTATATAAAGATAAAAAGCATCTTTAACAAAACAAACCACAAAAAGGACTAAAATGTTCCAAGACAAGTTAAATCCTTGAAAGCAGCATGAAGGCTATTTAAAAGCATCATATTTGATGCTAATCATCAAAGAAGGTTTTAGAAATGGGAAGGAAAAATCTAGCACAGCTAAATAGCAGTGAAATGAACTTTCAGTAGAAGAAAACATCTTCATGGGAGTTTCATAAAATGAGGAAAGCAAAAGAAGATTTAAATCGTGTCCAGTTTAAGGTAAAAAAAACCCAAAAACTAGTGAGGCATGTCATTAAGGGTAATTTTAGCAACTTAAAAATAAAAAGCAGAATGCAGCAACATTTTAAAAACATCTCAACAGTAACAGGCCTGCCCAAGAGTCTGTGCAATAAAAAGCAATCTGTATAGGGACAAGACCCTTCAAAAGAAGGTGAGTCCATAGAAAAATAAGTTTTTTAATTTGCTGTCATTTTTTAATGGTTTGGAGAGGTTTCCTGTGAAAGATCTCTCAATTACAGCAAACACTTTAAAGACAAGGCTAATAACTGCACTCCTCAGAAACAAAACCTTAGAGCTAAAACAGACAGACCTAAAAAAGAGATGGCCGTATAATACAAAGGCCTATTAAAAAATAGAAAAGGTCTATATTGGGCTTACATCCTTGGATATTGTTCCTCTGCTGAAATAATAATAATCAATATCCTTAAAAGGTACAGAAATAAGGATGAACAAGAACAAACACAGCATGGTTCCATACATGAGCAGTTAAATAAATCAGATTTTTTTTTTTTTTTTTTTTTTTTTGGCCTGGAAGGATGTAACTGAAGACTGGAGAGAAGGCAAAGTGTAAAATAAGAAAAAAGCTGCCTGCCTTGCAGCTCATCTCTCCCTGCTGCTGCAGCTCCAAGGTGGGCACACATCCACTTGGTGTCCAGAAGTCTTAGAAGCTGACCAGGAAGCACCAGGCTGACAGAGACTGGCTGGGGCTCAGCACAGCCCATAAGAAGGTCTAAGTCCATATTCTGGACGAGTATCACCGTGTGCCTGCCCTGTTCTTACTCTTCTCTGTTTAAACATCCATTGCGTGCTGTTAGGCACATGAAATGTCAGGAGTGAAACAAAATTAAGATCCAAATAATTCAGTACTTTCTGACATCATATTTTGCACATCACAAAAAGAACACTGCATAATGTAGGCTTTAATGTAGCTCAGTTGTTCCAGCATTCAAAGAGCTTCCTTCCCCTGCCTGGGGTCCCAGAGGTGGGCACAGCCCTGCAGGTGGGGTCTCACCAGGGCAGAGCAGCCAGGCAGAATCCCCTCCCTCACCAGCCCAGGACATGTTTGGTTTCTGGGCTGCCAGAGCACGTTGCTGGGTCATGTCCAGCCTCTCACCCACCAGCACCCCAAGTCCTCCCCAGGGCTGCTCCATCCCTCCCCTGCCCAGTCTGGGTTTGTGCTTGGGATTGCCCCAGCCCCGGTGCAGGACCTGGAACTTGGCCCTGCTGAGCTCCCCAGGTTTCACCCAGGCCACCTCGGGCACTCTCACCTAAACCAAACACATTGTATTTAACCAGTCTGATACTGTATTTGTGAAAAGAAACTTGCATTTGAAACTCCTGGAGTTTAACTGAAGATGGCAAATAAAAGCACATGTATTTTTTTCTGTTTTACACACACCATCTTCACAAATGCTCCTAGAAAAAAAGTTAAATAAAGCTCTTTTAAAGAAGGCAACTGTCTCCACATATTTCTGTTGGCTAAAATATATAAAATTCATAACTTGGATATAACATGGATTTAACAGGATATTCAAATAACTAGGAAATTATTTTCAGTTTAGAATAATCACTTTACCAAACACAGAAACAGGATAGCTTTTCATCATTAAGGAAAAAAAAAGCCACAGTAGATACGTTTATAGCAAGACATTTTTATTTTCATGTTCTAAGATCTCCCTCATGTGGCTAAACACAACACTGCTTAAGGTTCCACTGAAATACACTAATGCACAATATCAAAATGTGTAAGGTGCACTACCCGACACCAAAATCACCCAGATCCCCTCAAAGCAGAAGCACAAACTACGTGATCAGTCAGCAACTTCAGGATGCACCATATGAAACACTCTGAACCAGATTTTTGGAAGCAGCCATAATGGAAAAGCATCTGAGGTCAGATACACCTCAGCAGCAGCAAAATCAAAAACTACTCAACACTCACGACAGCTCTGGGTTCAACCACACTCAGAACACTTTTTATTAAGACAAATGTGCTTGAATAAATTGAATTTATTAGTAGCACTAATTAGTAAGAGAATTATTTCTCACTGAAAATTGGATCCCAGGATAGAAAGCAGTCCTGAAATGTTTTAACAGTAGTCCATAATTGCCACAGCACCTGTCAGCTATTCTGCTACTCAGTTATCCTCCTGATAGTGCAATTCTCCTTGGCATGAAATCCTATTTCACAGAATCACAGAATAGATGGGGTTGGAAGGGTCCTCTGGAGATCATCTAGCCCAACCCTCCCACCAAAGCTGGATCACCTAGAGCAGGTGACACAGGAATGCATACAGGTGGATTTTGAATGTCTCCAGAAAAGGAGACTCCACAACTTCCCTCATCAAAGCTGGATCACGTAGAGCAGGTGACACAGGAATGCATACAGGTGGATTTTGAATGTCTCCAGAAAAGGAGACTCCACAACTTCCCTGGGCAACCTGTTCCAGCACCATCCTCAACATAAAGAGGTTCTTCTTCATGTTGCAGTTGAACTTTCTGAATTTTGAGAGTATGACTGCTACCCCTTAGTGGTGGTTTGAGCTGTAAAATATCCAACAATTCACAGGCCAGGTAGAAATAACTCAGGATTCTAAAAATTAAGAACTCAACTTGTGGAATGACAACCAGAAGCCAAACTTGAGTATACAGGGTAATTAACAGGCATTAAATTATTGCGACATCACTTCACAAACTCGTAGTGCAACAGCCCATAGGGATTGTGAAAGGCAGAAGGCACATCCACAGCACTCCCAGGGCTGCCACCTCTGAGTAACTTTGTTCACTGCTCCAGTGAAAGCCAGGCCAGTACAAGGCACACAAAGACCCGAGATTACAGCGCAGTGGAAACATCTTTAACACATCTTAAACATCTGCCTTCTGCAGCTGACTGGGGGACCTTGAGCTGTAAACACTATTTAGAGCGGCTGCCAGAGGAGCTCACGAGTGTTTCAAACCCAGGTGAGCACAGAATCATGGAATCAGAGCGTGGAAAGGGGTTGAACACACCTTAAAGATCATCCAGTCCCAACCTCCCTGCCATGGCCAAGGACACTTCGCCTCACACCAGGTTGCTCAAGGCTTTATCCCGCCTGGCTTTGAACACCGCCAGGCTTGGGGCAGCCACACCTTTCCTTGTCACCTTCTTCCGGTGTCTCACTACCGTCACAGTAAAGAATTTCTTCCTAATATCCAGACTAAAATTCCCCTCTTGCAGTTCGTACCCATTACTCCCTGTCCTATCACTGCAGTCCCTGATGAAGAGTCCCTCTCCGCCTTCCCTGCAGGCCCCTTCACATGCTCTGAGGTTGCTGTGGGGTCTCCACGCTTCCATTCGGCACCAGCAGCTGCTCCTTCCCAGCTGCTCCTGACCCGCTGCTAAGCGGTGAACTCAGGACGGGCAGCGGGGCACAGCAGGACTCCCAGGCTCGGGCTGCCCGAGCCCTCCTGCGGCTTCCCCACAGCCCCCCAGGCCGCCAGGCAGCGCGGGGCGATGGGCGCTGGGACGGCCGCCACCGAGGGAACTACTTGTCGTGCGGAAGGAGCGTTTGCACAGCTCCGCCGGAACTACTTCACTCCGCCCGCCGCGCGGGGATCCGTGCGCGCTCCCCCGCCCGCCCGGCCCCGCTCACCTGCAGCCGCCGCCTCCATCGCCGCGGGGGCCCAGCGGGACAGCGCTCCGGGGGCCGAGCGCGGCCCGCTTGGAAAACAGAGCGAGGGAAAAAGGAAGAAAAAAAAAAAAAAACTGGGGGACACCGTGACAGGAGACACCCAGGACAGCCGGGACACCCCGCCCTCATCTCCCTGTGCCCCTCTGAGCACCCGCCGCCCGCCCCAGGACCTCCGAAGGCCGGGGCTGCATAACTCAGGCTGACACAGCCTCAGGATGCCGAAGGTGTTTTAATTCACCTGTGGGTAAAATGTGTTTTAATGAGCCTGGTACCTTAGCACATACGAGGTGGTCATAGAATGGACTGGGTGGAAGGGTCTCTAAAGACCATCTTGTTCAAACCCCTTTGCCATGGGCAGGGAGACCTTTCTCCAAACCAGATTGTCCTGAGCCCCATCCCACTTGAACACTTCCAGTAATGGGACATCCACAGCTTCCCTGTGAATCTTGAGTCTAGTTGACTCAAGAATCTGCAGTCTTGCCGCTCTCACAGTAAAGGATTTCTTCCTAATTAAACCTACCCTCTGAGGTAAGAGCTGATCGGGTTCCCGTGCGGCGCTTTATGGCGAATCTGCCGCGGCCGACACGGCAGTGGCGGCTCGGCTCGGCTCCGCGGGGCGGGGCGGCGCCTGCGCAGTGGCGGCCGCGCGGGGCCGCGTCCCCTGAGGCGCCGCCCGCGGGCTGAGGGAGCGGCGGGGGGGGGGAGGATTTCTTCCTAATTAAACCTACCCTCTGAGGTAAGAGCTGATCATGGGGAACCAGGCTGTGCATCCCTTGTACTCTGTGTCACCACAGGTAACTCTGGCAGGACTGTCTGAACAAACACCCTTGGTGCTTATGGGCGTGAAAAGGCAAGTGTGAGGAAGCAGGCTCATTTGTGTGTAAAAGTCACCTCTCCTCGCTGGTGTCACAACTTCTACCAGCTTTACATGGAGCTTTGCTCGATCACTTTACCCATCAATGCTTCTCTTACTCAGAATGACTTAGATGAGACAACTCTTACAAAAACATGTTCTTTAGAATTTATGTCAGAGACCCAAGTAGAAGGCAAAAGGGAAAGACCAGACCTTTCCAGAGGCTGTGGTTGCTCCTCTGCAAAATTTTTTCGTCTCCTCTGACCACATGCAAATAACAGAGCAACATTATAGCAGAGTCATCAACTGGGTGTTCTGAACTCATGAGAAGCAACACTGGGAACCCGTCTTTAGCCTGCTGCCTTGACCTGCCCTCTTTACCTTCTGGACTCCTTGTGCCCATTTCTGCTCCTCTTCCCACCCCCTGCAAATATCTTCTGGAGAACATTTTATACTTCTAGGACCAATAAAGATGAAAGCACAGTTGTGCTCTGGCAAATACTGCCCATGAAAGGAAAGGACTGTGCTCTTTTTTGGACATGAATAATATTCATCCTTACCTTGGCATTGAAAGAACATTCTCTGGTCTTTGAGTCACTGAGCCTCACTACAGCAAGTGGGGTGGATTGTCCTGCCAAGAAAAGCATTTGTCTTCACGTAGAACCATTGCTTGAGCATCCACGTGCCACGTGCTTTATTTTTTACATGCACATAGTGCACACAGTTCTGCTTTGCAGAATCACAAGCCTGATTAATAGGCTACATTAATAAAGCCTTGTTCTTTACCTAAGACAACTAATCAGAGTTGGAATCACTGAGCTTTGCTGCCTGGCCCAGTCAAAATATTTGGGGGCGTCTGTCTATTGGATGTCAGAAAAGAAAGAAAAGCTGTCACTGTTGAGGTGCCTGGCCAGGTCACAGAGCCACATGAAGCAAAGTTTTTGCAGCTCTGAATCAACAATTTCACAGCTTAAATAAAAATACCCTCAAGTTCTTCGAAGTGGCATCATGTCAAAAGCCACATAACTCGTCACCAGCAGAGTTCAGCTTCACCTCACACAACACAGATCCAGGCACTGGAATCGCCAGCATTGGTTGTGAGGCCCTCTTGACAGAGGGCAGTGATTCCTGGGGCTGTCCTGTGCAGGACCTGGACTTCAGTGATCCTTGATGGTCCCTTCCAACTCAGAGTATTCTGTGATTCCATTAACAGATCCCATCTAAAGCAGGAGCCTGATCCCAGTCTGTTCATCTCATTCTGTCACAGTTTCCTTATTGACAAAACTCAAGGCTCATACCACCTGTGCTTTCCCTGTCCCTCCTGCACATCCCCTTGGCTGACCTCTTTTGTTGTTTTTCAGGTCCCAGTGCCAGTTTTCATTCACAGGAATATCTTTCCTGTTTTTCTCAAGTGCTCTTTCCAGATACTTTCTGTGCTTTCTCTCTCACCCCTGGCATCTCTCTAGCCACTTACTGATAAGCTGCTGCACACACAAGTGTTTATCAAATACAGCTCCCATTTCCTTCTCTTCAGCCCACTGATTAGCTCCTTCTCATAGCCTCCATGCCTGGCTGGTATGAGTTGGCTTCTCCTGAACCAACTCTTGTATAGTAATAATAATAAAACAACAATAATCTCTACCAAGTGCTAGAGAATGCAAAGTTCAAATATAGAGCAAGTTCAGTATTGCACAGGGTTTCAGCCTGCATCTGGAGCTGGAATCCATGAACAGAGTGTGGATGCCCTTATTGAGGGCTCAGCACTTCTCCTTTTCCCAGTTATATGGTTTTATTCACAAATGGGAAAAGCATTTCACTGAAGATGTGTATTCCCAAGTGTGAAATGAGAGTGCAGCTTGCCTGGCTGTTTCATTAGAGCAGCCCCACAGAATTAAGGTGATAAAATCAATCAAAAGTTAGAATTAGTACTGCTTTGTACAATTTTCATTTCCATTTGCATAAGCTATTTCTGGGAATCTTTCACATCCCACAGTCATACACTGCATTTGTTCAGAATCTCTGACTCATTCAGCGTTGCTGACGTACCTGACCTAGATATGAATGAGGGCTACACAGCACAGGGGCTCATCTGTAACACAAGACTCTGCTTGGTTTGTTACAGAAGCTGGAAAATGTTGAGAGGTAAACATGAGGTTTATGAAGGGAGATTCGGGACAGATTTTTCTCTTGAGTTCATTTACGATATAAAAACAGCATTCATTAATTGCGTCTTCCTCCTTTTCTGCTTCCTCATTGTGGCATTTGCAATGTGCTTTGAAAAGCTTTATGTATTTCTATAGTTGAAAATTATAGCATCTGTGATTAAATGTGATAATTACTTTTAAATCCCCTTATCCTAGATGTCATATATTGAATATATCCAGTTAGGGAAGCTTTACCTAAACTTCAGTGTGTCAATAGATGTCATTGAATATATCCAGTTAGGGAAGCTTTACCTAAACTTCAGTGTGTCACTTTCCTTTTTTTTTCCCCATGAGCATTTCAGAAAATAAAGTAATTTCTGTTGAAATAGCAAATCAATAAATGTCCCATAAGCACCCAAAACAAAATGAGGCAAAGCTCTGTAGAGGGAAGATAAAATAACTGGCTAAATGAGGCAGTTGTCCAGTGAGAGAAAGCAGTAAATTATGTGATTGTGACCTAAGGATCTGCAACAAAAAATACCAACAGAGGATAAAAACAGACATATGTCAACAGCCTTGATTTAGACACTTAATAACCCTCCAATGCTTGAATTTCCGACCTGACTGATTTTTATTATAATACCAATATGTTAAGACAAAAAATTCTTTAGCATTTTCCAAAGTAGAGTGCATAAAGCATTCTAACAAGAGAGCAGAACTCAGGTATACCTAACAAGCTCAGTATTGTAAGAAACGGTGTAAAATAAAAATCTCCAACTTTGTGTGCACTTGCTATAGAACGGAAAAAGCCCAAAACATGTCTGGGTTTTTTTAATAATTATACAATACGCATACACTCTACTGCATTTGAGTTTCCCGTGCTTGCTTGCAAACAATCCCCTGGGCAGTTCCAATGTGTGACAACCCTTTTTGTGAATATAAAATAATATCCAACCTAAACTTTCCCTGGTGCAACTTGAGGCCTTTACCTCCTATCACTTGTTACTTGGGAGAAGAAGCCAACTCCCGTCTTCCTTTCAGGTGGCTAAAGAGAGCAATTAAGTGCCCCCAAGCCTCCTTTTCTCCAGACTGAGCACCCCCAGCTCCATCTGCTGCTCCTCATCAGATTTGTGCTCCAGACCCTTCCCCAACTCCACAGCTCTTATCTGGGCATGCTCCTGCACCTCAATCTCTTTCTTGTAGTAAGGGACACGGAACTGGATACAGCATTTGAGGTGTGTCCTCACCTGTGCCAAGTACAGTGGGACAGCCAGTGCCTGGTCCTGCTGGCCACAGAAGGCCAGGAGGCCACTGGCCTTCTTGCCCACCTGGGCACACACCAGCTCATGTTTGGCTGCTGTTGGTCAGCACCCCTATGGCCTTTCCTGCTGGGCAATTTTCCAGCCACTCTGTCCTCAGCCTGGAGCACTGCAGGGCTTTGTTGGGACACAAGGGCAGGACCCAGCACTTGTCCTTCTTGAATGTCATACAACTGGTCTGGGTCTGTCAATCCTGCCTGTCTAGATCACTCTGCAGAACCTTCCTACCCTCCAGGTCATCAATAAAGATCTTAATCAGGGCTGGACCGAGTACTGAGCCTTGGGAAACACCACTAGTGACCGGCCACCAACTGGATGTGTCACCACTCACCACCACTCTGGGCTCGGACATTCAGCCAGGTTTTTAGCCAGCAAAGAGTGCACCTGCCCAAGCTGTGGGAAGCCAGTTTCTCCAGGAGAATGCTGTGGGAAGAGGTGTCAAAGGCTTTGCTGAAGTCTGGGGAGACAACATGCACAGCCTTTCCCTCACCCACTACATCATCACCTGGTCATAGAAGGTCAGGTTGATCAAGCAGCACCTGCCTTGCATGACCCCATGCTGGCTGGGACTGATCTCCTGATTGTTCTTTATGTGGTGACACACACAAGGATTTGCACCATGACTTCCCCTGGCACCACGTTCAGGCTGTAATTGCCCACATCCTCCTGCCAGCCCTTCACGTAGGTGGGTGTTGCATTTGCCAGCCTCAAGTCATCTGAGACCTCCCCACTTAGCCAGGACTGCTGCTAAATGATGGAGAGTGCCAGGGCAGCTCTTCCTCCATTCCGTCACTGCCCTGGGGTGGATCCCATCCGGCCCCATGGACGTGTTGCATTATTTTTAAAAGAAAAGGGACCATTGTTTAGTGGAAGCAAAGATTAAACTTTGTAAAGTAATTAAGCAGTTCTTCCTGGATTTTGTAAACTGTTTTTCCACTAAGGGAAAACTTGAGCTATATTTACAGCTGTGGAGGTAATCAGCAGTATCCATTTAATATAGATTCTGGGGGAGGACACAAAAGAGAGTATTCTCAAAAGCTACACAGGTTTAAGAAATTTTTTAAAGTTAATTAGCACATATTTTTATCGGATTTTTGTTTTCTCATTGATTTCAAAGGGAAAACAATTTGAGCTTGTGCTCTGCACTTTTGGAAGTTCTACTTGAAAACGC
This sequence comes from Pyrgilauda ruficollis, assembly GCF_017590135.1. Taxonomy (NCBI): domain Eukaryota; kingdom Metazoa; phylum Chordata; class Aves; order Passeriformes; family Passeridae; genus Pyrgilauda; species Pyrgilauda ruficollis. Next base: position 5,737,711 of record NW_024526377.1, read on the forward strand.
AAAGATGAATGCTCAGAAATTATAGGGGGTTGTTTGGCAACCAGCTTTATGCTTAAGGAAGAAAAGTTACCATTGCCTTCCTGTAAATGCTACATTATTTTTTTCCACATTATCTGTCTGCAGTAACTATATCTGCTTGTTATTTTTATCTGCCATGTTTAATGTTGAGTTCTAGTTTAGGACGCATAATAGCTGTTTTCTTGTTACAGAACATTAACTTTATGCTTCCAGTAACAACTTTATAATGAAAATGCTAATAAAAATGGGGCAGTGCAAACTACACAGTTACAAATCTCTCCAGAGCTTAGTATGAGGCTTAACATAATTCTTGACATCTCAGGATTGTATAGTCTACTGATACTGATTACACTGCACAGTTAATTTAAAAATTATCTCCTGCAGGTCTGAGAGAAAAGCAACAATTATAAATAACTTCAGAAAAAATATATACATACTGAAAATGCTTCTAATAAACATTCTGGTTTTCTCAGTGTAGCAATATAGTCACTGCAGGACTCAGAAATACCCTGTATTAATCACATTTCTGCTTGCAGGTTTATACTGTTTAATCCTATTACAACTGTACAGCATGTTTTTCCTTTGGTAGGTGGTGTCAGACTAGCTGGAGACAGCAGCACAGGATGGAACACTGTGCAGGTCTAAATGGCAGTTTTCCTTGCTCTTTTAAGTACTTTTGGATTGGGGGTTGTTTTCTTACACAGGGACCTCTAAGACAAGAAATTATATTAGAAAAATGAAAGTTAAGAAATGCTGTTATGTGCTGCTCCTTCAGTCTAGTACAAAATGAATACTGTGCATCTGGACTGAGATAGAAATGCGTGTGAGAAAGCAAACTTTGCCTTAAGCTTTTCAAAATGTAGGACTGTCAAAACAGAAGATTATTTATATTTATGATTATGTATAAAAAGTGCAGCACAATATCCAAACAGCACCTTGATTTCATTCTTTTCAACTTTACTGTAATTCAGGGCAAAAGGAAATATATATACACACCAAATAAAAAAGGAAATTCATAGTACAAATAGAATATTCTCTACACCACTACATGGTACTGAAAAAGGCACAAAGAGAGGTGTAGAGGATAGACATCTTTGTTATCGTATTTCTGCTGGGAAAGTTGCCACTGCTCTCATGGAACAGGGAGCTATTTATAGGATAGTGGAACAGACAGGAGAAACAGCACCAATCACGCTGGGTTTGATTTATTAGCTCTACAGGAGGAATTTGACAAGCATGATATGCCCAAATGATACAAATCTGACAGCTCCTCCATGATTTGTATGATGGTAATTTGATTAGACATTGCATCATATGGTTGACTTCAGCAGATTGCTGTACAATTCTCAATCTTCATCAATTTTCTGCAAGATTATCATGTCATTAAATACTTCATACCTTAAGTTCCCTCCCAGGAAAATGAGAGCCACCACCACTACCTACTGACATCATGTACCTGGGCTTATGGAAATGGAAAAGCATTGGAGACTGTCCCATACAACATCCTTGTCTCCAAATTGGAGACATGGATTGGATGGATGGATGGATGGATGGATGGATGGATGGATGGATGGATGGATTGGATTAAAGCAGGAGGCTTGGAACCACATGACCTTTAAGGTCCCTTCTGACTCAAACCCTTCTGTGATGCCATGATCTAGGTCTGTCTGCCTAAAGCTTCTGGAGGCTCAGAAGCATCCAGAATTCCCCAGTGACTACAGAAGGAGGTTGATGGGACCACTGTGACCATATAACCAAGACTCTAAAGGAGCACATTCCTACTTATGAAAAAAAAAAACAACCTAAGGGATTTGTGTCATATCGATACCATTGATTTGCTCATTAATCTTTGCATCTTCCACATAATCACAGTCCTCTTTGACATAATTAATAGTGCTGATAGAATGAAAATCCATTAACAGGGAAAAGCTGTAAATACATCCTTTTTCAGAGTAATATTGCTTGACTGACAAAACGTCCAGTCGTCACCTATTCATTCTTTGCTCCTTACAAGGTGGAAAACACACGCAGTGCACAGTGTTTGTGGGCATTTTAACCAACCCCTCCTGCCCCTCTCTTTTACAGAGGAATTTTGAAAGTAGTATAGAGAGTACACCACAAAATGTTTTAAGGAACATTTACAGTTTTACAGTTTTCCTAAAAATCACTAATACTGCTTATCTTTTGAATACTGCAGCTACTGAAATGTGATAACAACTCTGAATTGTGTAGTCTACAGGCAGTCTGTGTAAGAGAAGGTGACTTCACTTCTCTAAATACCATTTACTAAGGCTGACAGAGACTCCGGTTATACTCCTTAATTGGAATAAGCTGTTTGAATTTCTTTTTTTATTACTCCTCCAGTATAAGCTCTCATCTTCAGGTTTCATTGGGCAGTATCTCAAACCAAAGCAATTCTGTATTCTGTCTGGCTTTGTTCTCTTGGCTATGCTGCAAGGTTTTTTCCTCATTCAAGAATGATTTATTATTCCTTTTCCTTTCCTCCTTAATAAAAACATGTTGAGGGTGCTTAATTTGTAACTCTGCTGCTCTAATGAGATAATTGTTCAAATTGGAGGGTAAAAGCTAATAAATTTTGTAGCTTGCAAACCTGAATACTCTCAATTTTTGGAGTTTTCTTCAGTTATTTTCTGTGTTAACAATGAGTGGAAGTTTAAGCAGTAAAGGTTTAGCTAGACTTCTTTCTGCTTCACTTCTCTTTCTCTGGAAGAACAGCACAGTTGCATAACACGTGAAGTGCAGTCCCTAAAAACCATCTGCTCAGTCTCTTTTCATTAGCACACCATGGCAAGGGTTTGGGTTTGGTTATTTTTGTAACACAGACACCACTACTTAAACATCCAATAAAACTGTAAGAGTTCTGGTTTTATGTTCGTACAAGGAAACTCTGCTGAGAAATTACTCATCCCTGTTATAGCTCAGCCATCAATTTTGCAAAACTCATTTATGATTAAACCCATGCATGTATTGTGGACACTTCACGTGCTTTATGACAGTTTACATTTGCTCATATCTATTATCTTCTGATATATTCTGAACCATAACTGAAGCCTGATTATAATCTCATTCATATGAATGAGAGCCAGAAAAAAAAACAACCTTAGAAATCAGTGAAGTCACTCAGATGTTATGGAATTTTATGGAGTCAGAATCTGGCTTTCAGTCACAACAATTTTAGATAGATTACACGGTCCCACATCAGCAGCACTATTCTGCCATAAAAACAACCATCAAATGCAATTAACAGATGTGAGCTGTCATTGAGATCAAGCCTTTGGAAGTTGTTACTTTAGTGTGACCTTACTTACCTATTTTTCTAGCAGAAATGTTGAAGCTCAAACAAAAATTCAGGGAAGTTTGGTATTCTGGGATTTCTTAATATCCCATCTGGACATACTGGAGGACATCCAGCCAAGGACCAGCAGAACCTTGACATCCCTTGTGGTTGCCATGCATGCAGGCCATGTCTGCAAGAGCTCCAGAACCAGAGCTGCCAGTGAATGGGCAGAGCCTGGCACAGTGCAATCCTCCACATGGTCACTGTCACACAGCAGCACATGGGTGTTTAATGAAAATGGCATCTACATCAAAAGGGTGTTTTGGACGGAAGGAATTGCTGCCTTCATTCTGCATCCCACAATATTAACTATTGCCTTATCAGCTGAAGTATTGATAAGCAAACATTCTTATTACCATTGCCCTGGGAAAAACTTCACTAGAACTTGATTGTTCTTGCACTAATATATATATATATGTGTGTGTGTGTGTGTGTGTATGCATGTGTGTATGCACAGTTTTAATGGTAAATCTGAACTTTAAAATAAATAGAAAAAAACAGATTAAAGATGAGCATCTGTATGGAAATTATTTCTGATTGTTCAACATGCAATTGCTTTTTCTACTATTAAAAAAAAAAAAAAGAAAAACTATATCAAAACCTTTACTCTTACCATGATAGACCATCCAAGATTATTTAAATATTTATTTTCTCTACTAAGCATGTGAAGTGGCTAAATTTTCCATTTCCTGAATTCACTGATTCCAAATAGGAAAAAAAAACTTTATATAGCAACAAGCTCAGAAAGGAGAAATCTGGGAAATTTGTGCTTCAAAGACCTACAAAACACCTATCGATTTAGTTGACCAAGAAGCATCACAGCATAAAGAACATAGACAGAAGAGATTCCTCACAACTTCTTAACTTAGTTTTCACTAAGTTTTTGGATGTGCGGATGCCTGAGCTAAACGCAGATATAAATACATTTATTAGTGGGAGATGTAACATCACTGTTGAAATTCCTGCAGACAGAAAGAACCACCATACACACTAGTGCTTCTCATCTGAAAACTCTACAAAATTATCTTCCCTCTCCTTTTCCCCTCAAAGATTCCATTTTTTGATAAGACAGAGTTTGCTTCTTGCTTTCCTGCCTCTATCCTATAACACCAGCTTTTTTCTAAGACCAATTTAAGCAGGAAGGGGTCGGGGCATTTCTTTGTTTCATAGCAGAAGCCAGATTTCATTAACACATCTCTGAAGGTACAAAGTTTGTGTCTCCAGCTGACAGAGACAGACCAATGTCAACCCCTTGGTGTGGGATGCATCCACAAAGTGCCTCTGCCTGGAGAACCAGAGCAGCTGTGGCAGTGGAAAGCCTGGGTGTGTCAGGTCTCCATTACAGGCAGAAGCAGCCCATAGCAGCTATGGCAGCCAGCGCATGGGATGAACAAGACTTCGTGTCTAGTGGGACATCACACACAGTTAAAAAGCTTCTGGGGACTGCCAACACTGGACTGTGATCCGGGTTAGAGATTTGCTATCATATAAATTCCTTAGAATAAGTGTGAAACATATCTGGAAGAAGAGATGGTTAATAGATCTCATTTTCCACTAGATGGTAGTTAGTCAAGTCAACTAATTTAATAATATGTGGGGAAATGTGTTTATTAAAAAAATGCATTAAGCTATGCACTTAATGTATATGCTTTCAGCATGTTTTCCATAGCCTTAAGTAAACAGAGCTCAGTTCACAAAGCATCTTTCATCCCTGCCGCTTCCCTTTTTCCTGTCAGACAAAGATAAGGCTTCTGTGAAGCTTGGAAAAATAATTTTTCACTTTATTAAAATAGCAGATTTTTCAGATAAAGCCATATTGTTTACAGGAAATGATTTCCCTGCTGAGACAGTGATGTTATCAGACAACAAACAATTCTGACTGACATAAACTGCGTTTCCTTCATTCTGCTTCCAGGGCCCATGTACTGTTCCATGGATCAGGCTTTCCTTGGCTGCAAAAGTGAGGGATCTGCTGCTCCTTAACAGAAAGAGAAAACCCAGTGCCAGAGATAAGACCCTCACTACTCATACTCACCTACTATAAAATCATATTTTAAGTTCAAGTTTTAAGCCGTTTTACCTTTGTCTGTACTCTCCCCAGACACAGAACCTCTATAAAATATGAATTAAGCTGGTCAGAACTGGCACAGCTGGTTAAAAGGAAGTGAGCTGAATTTTGGAAGAGTCTTAGTAAACACAAGAGATAAGTAAAGCAAATATCAATAAACAACTATTGAAACACTTCTATTTTTAGCAGAAGACAAATCCAGGAAGAATAAAACATATGAATAAATGTATGTTCAAAATTGCTGTGAAAAAAAAAAAAAATCCACATTAACTATGCCTCTGTGGTTTTCAAGAGAAATTTAATTTTTAAGTGACTTACCATTGATGTCATATCTATAAAAAACTTCCAGACAATCTTATAAATCATTCACACTCTATCTCTGCCCAAGATATTTATCCCATTTTGGTTTAGGCCATCACTGGCACCATGGAATTATCAATGTTTATCTAAAAAGCATCAACAGAATGGAAGGAAAAAGTGAACTACACTATTTAAAACAGTGTCAAATTCTGCAGGGTTATTTTATGCTTGGAATCCTTGAACACATATTCTAGAATTTTAGTTTTAGTTTAGCACAAACCAGAATGCCAAACATTACCTCAACAAGAGGAACAAAATCAGTATCAGTGTCTGATTCTCAGATGAAGATTTTCACAAAAAACAAGTCAGCACTCACAACACTCACAAGTGCAGCCAAGCCCATGGACAGGCACAGTACTCATTCTCCTATCAAATCCTCACTTAAAAAACCTAAAACCAAACAACCCCTTCTTTCCCCCACCAAATACTGGTCCTGACACTCTTCAGTGAGTGTGTTTGCTCCCTTAGGAGAAGCCAAATTATTTGAAATCATTTGATACAGTATCATTATAACCTACTCTACAGCCTATGTAACCAAGGAGTAGCTAAACAAAATCCACAAACCGGGAACCACAAAGAACTCAAACTCTTGAAAAACCCAACTATTCAAATACTTACATTAATGAAAGCTGCAAAAGTCTCATTGGTTTACAATATTTACATTTTACTCCTAATGAGTTTTCAAGCGCTGCATCAGAAGCAGTCAGAACTGTTCTTTAATATAACAACAGTTAAGTGTCTAGTTGGATCATACTTGAATTTCTGCAATATGAATTCTAGATTTCAAATGCATTAAAAAAACCCCAAAAACCTGCTGAAATACCAAATATGCCTCCACATTTGATGTGCTCAGATTTACTCACTGTCCGTGCTACCAAGGAAATTAGCTCCACACAGAGGCACTGGCTGAAAAGATAAATCTCAGACATTTTAGTTGGCACTAACTGTTGATTTGAGAATTCCTTCTTGCCATCAAACTTTTTCTTTTCTTTTTTTTTTCTTTTTTTTTTTTTTTTTGGTCACTGTACTATTGTGTGTCTCCATGAACTTGTGGTGCACACAGTACACCAAGCGAGGACACGGACACAGATCAGTCTGAGGAATGCGAGAGCTCCCCGGGACACCAGAGAGCTGTGCTGGTTACAGAGTGTGCTCCTTCCTGGGAGCAAGGGCAGAAATCACAGTGGGATGGGTCAGGAGTGTGTCAGCACTCACCACCACATAACAAGTGACAGCAAAGCTGCAAGACGTCACAGCCTCACAGGGAAATCCTTCTGTCTTGGCACTTTCCTCCTGCTTCAGCACAGCTGTCAAAACCCGGCATTCCCAGAGCATGGCAACCCACAGCAGGATGGACGAAACAGAACTTGAGAAAAGTTCTCTCAGGCAGAGTCAGGGACACCATGAGGCACCTGATTCTGGGAAATGGAATAGAATAGACAGACATGCAGATTCTTTCTGGAGATAAGCTTGTTTCTAATTACATCATCTCTCCTGAGGAGGAGAGCTTGCATCCCTCATTCTTCCCTAGTTCATCCCAGCTGGAGATATGTTTTGTTAAGCAGATGCCCTGAATAAAAATATAGAACAGTTTTGTACATGCAGAAGTGCACACACACCAAACACATGGTTGCACTGCAGTGTTCACACGGGTGATCTTCAGATACAGGATTTGATGTTATCTCTTCCATGCAATATCCTCCAGTGCCATATATTGCAAAACACCTGCCCACAAGGACTTCTACATATTAAAAAGACCTCTTCAGTTTGTAAGCAAAAATAGAAGCATAACAAAAAGTTCAGTTATAGCAAAATGGGGCTCATGTGTGTGAATTTCAATGAGGACAAATCCTCTTACTGACTTTTACAATGTATTTGACCTCATAAGTAAAAAGTATTAGATTTTAGAGTCAGAGCCTTTCAAATATTAACAAGGACACCAGACTGTAAAAGTGATCCTCAAGAAGCTGTTTATGAAGATGAGGAATTCCATGTACCTCATTCTTCTATTTGAATAAAAATATTTAAGTTCTTCTGTTTTTTGGCACCTAAGAATGCCCAAATGCTGAAGCCATACTTCATTTAATAACACATCAATCAGCAGAATCATCAGTGATTCTAAGAAATGATAGAAGAAGAGCTACTAGAAAAACAAGAGATGCTTGTCTTCTTTTTTCTCTTATGCAGATTTCCCCTATCAAAGATATTTATCATTTTTTAAGATAAAAGGGCAACAGAAATTGTTAAAGCTTAGTAGTTTTACTAGTTTAATGATCTCTTGGTTTGGGAATTGATTTTACAGTACCCTGTAAATCTATTCCTCCTTTGACAATGATCAAGTAGATAATAAGCAATAAATCACTGCTGCAACTAAGAACTCAACATTCAAGATAAGGTTTTAGATTATGTCTGTCATCTGGGTATGAGATGTTGCTTTTCAAGCAAAGATATATTGTCACAGCTTATTTGCAATTAGAAAGATACAGATCCCATCAGTTAAAGACTGTTTCCCAACAAACATGTAGGCCTTTATACAGCCAGAATCATAATTTCAGTATGAACAGATTTCTAGAAATACACACTGCTTCCATAGAAATTAGTGCTTACGATACTAAATACTACTGAAAAATAGGATTCCCTGCTTGTCAATGTCACTTGGTCATTGAGGAAAGCTGCCTTTCCTAATCAGTTGAAGAAAACATCCACCCCCCAGCCCCACCACTTATTATAGCTGAGTGTAGGATGTTTACAGGATCTAAAAATTAGCTGAACTATACAAATACAGCAGTGCCTTTCAGGATATCAAAAAATAAATCTGCACAGACATACGCTGGTGTATTTGCACCACTCATGCAGTACATGCAACTCTTATTAACCTTTACTAACATTATGAAGTCAATCCATGCATTTGAACATTTCATCTTCTGAATATCAGAACACAGCAATATCCATGTACAGTCCCTGATGTTGTAGAGATCCAAAAGCAAAAATGTTTCTCTCCCACAGCCCCTGTAGAAGAGCATGCTATTGCAATTACATGCCAAGGCCCTTGACATTCAGTACAGGCACCTTCTAGAAATCCCAATTTTTAAAACTGAAACTCAGCTCTAAAATACATATGGGAGACAAATGGGGTGGTACAAACTGGGAGTCTTCAAAAATGTCCATCTCAAATTCTATGCAAAAACAAGCTTTGTTTATATTTCCAGTTTCCTTAGTGTGCTAAATTTTACAGCATTTGTTGCAACATTTGTACATCTTATTTTTATGTTCTTAAAATAATTCCCATTTCTCCTTTAGAACTTTCTAAAGGCAATTCCACTGTTTCAACTATTTTCATTCTTATTCTCACCTCTGGTTTCAGCTACTCAGAAATACAAGTCATTTTAACAGCAGAAGAGCAAAACACTCCTCAGCCTCAGCATCTTAACTTGTATTTTACAGGTGTGTTTAATTTGATGTCCAGTCTTGAACAAACAAGACCTTAAGCAGTGCAGGAAGATAAAACTTTGAAGAAGCCAGTCAGTCAAGAGGCCAAGCCTCAGCCTTCTCCAAGTTCTTCTCTGAACAGGTGTTTGCAGCTTTACTGGGCAAAAGGAATCACAGATGTGGATTATTTCATGCATGGGGGGGGGGAAGCCCGGGGGAAGTCCTCCAAATATTTTAACAGTTGTTCTTTGTATGAAGGAAAACACGAGCTCAAGCAATTGTGCCGAACGCAGCTGTGAGTTCCGAGCAAGGAAAGACAGCGCTCGAGCAGGCCAGTGCAGAGTCACCAGGGACTTTGGGGTATTGCCCACAAGTGGTCACAAAAAGTGCTCAGAGGAACACCACAGGCAAGCCAAACGCTGGACTTCACAGACACTCCACCTACGCAGCAAGGGGCAGCCTTGGTATTCATCACAAGCTTTTATCACCAAAGGCAGCTGTACTCGCACCTGCACATACAGAAATGCCTGCCCCCGCCAAAAGCAGCAGCTGTGCGGCCACTGTGTCACTCTGGATCCCCAGCCTGATTTTCATCCAGGTATTTCCCTCTGCTGCAAAACACCAGTGCAATAAATAGGTGTGAGTCGTGCTGATAAAATTGAAACAGTAATCAATATTGATACAGTAACTAATATTTGGAAATAATGAAACAGTTAAAGGTGTAATGCCAAGAAAGGGAGTGGAGGGGTTCTCCCTCCCTTTCTCCTGCAGATGCTCAGGACAGGAAGAAGCAAGAGATAATGATTACTAAAATTAACAGAAAGAACGGAAAATTTGGTTGTGTCCAAGGAAAATGCTAATTATATGAAATTTATTGCTTTGATGATAGAACATAATATTGGCTTACATTATATTAGCTTTGGCTTACATTATACCAGCTCGGTGCGCATGTGTAATCCAAAAGGTGAATCAAAGGACATCGAGGAAGAGGAGAGGCCTTCATCAGGGATGACCCCCAAAGAGTGGTGCGACCACCTAAAAGAGTGGTGGAGCATGCATGATGAAGGTGGTGATGAGGGCGGAGATACAAGTATGACAAATTGAAAATAGGAGGAGGGTGATGACATAACAGCATAAAAGGGGAATTTTGGCTTGGCAAGCTTGTACGTGATGTGACGGGGGTCAAGCCCTGCACTCTGTACCCCACACGGTTATTTTTGCTTATGTGCTATTACCAGAACCAAATTATATTGTCAATATTTCAAATGTATTCAATTTTATATATTTTAAGCTACTTAATTAAAATTGCTGTTACACATAATTTTAGGTTTTTTTGATGGATTAATTGGGCCAATACAACATCAGGAACTGATCCATGTCACAAAAACTGGCTTCACATGAACAAGATGAGGTCATTTGCTTGCTGGCCATCAGGCTGATGTGTCAAATCTGCCTCTTCTGTTCCCAGATTTCACTGCTGTTTGTGAGCCTTGTGGCAGTGTGTTTCTATGAGTTTTATAGTTATTTCAATTGCAATATTTAGTGGTTCAATGCTAGTTAAGTGAAATGGTTTGATCCTTGTACCCCCGTTTTGTCCCCTCATGATGGATTCTCCACGTTCTTTACCCCTAAGTTTTCCCACCACTTGGCTGCCACTCAATGTGCTGGTCCCGCTGCTCCTCCCTTCCCTCGTTTGGACTTGTCAATCCAAGTTGTGCTCCCCTTCCTGTGTCCATCAACCTAGATCCACCCCTTTTGCTCTCCAATGTTCGATGTCAATTACCCTGATGCTAACAGTTCATTTGTCCCAGAGCTTCTCCCCTCCCCTGTGTTTACCTCATTGGTCTTGTTAGGTTCCTTACTCCTCCCCAAGTGTTTCCCCATTGGATATGTTATGCTTCCACCCCCTAGACAAACCCCCTTTAAAAACCCTAGCCACTGCTCCCTTGTCACTCGCCCCTGACCCATCCTCTGAATAAAGCTTCCTTGGACTGCACGCGAGTGTCCTCTCCTTCTCTCTTCGCCTCGGGATCCTCGTGATGCTGCAGCATCACCCACGCCGCTGCACCCACTGCCACCTGACAATCCTCGGCAGAGGCTCAGGGCAGCCTCTCTTGTGTGTCCCTCCTGTCACCCAGGGAGCTGGCTAGCCGGCATTCCAGCGCTCCATGGCCGCAGGAGAGCCACAGAGCCTGTCCTGCCTCATTCTGCAACAGCTGCTTCAACTCCTCCTCCCCACCAGAACTGCACAGCTGCCAGGCCAAATCCCCATCACCCCTTCCCAGACATCCCAGTACTGCAAAGCTCACCTGGGATCAGGGCATAAATATGCATTTGGACAACACTACAACACCCACCTTCTTCAGCTGCAGACAACAGCCACGCTTGAGACATGTTAAGATGTTAGGACTTGGTATTTCACGACCAGAGAAAGCAGATCCTTTCATTTCAAACACTTGGCAAAAAAAAAAAAAACAAAACAAAACAAAACAAAACCTCAAACAAAAGTAGAGTGTGGATTTTTAAATTTATTTATTTATTGCAATTACAATATTCTTCAATGCACTTCAAATTATTTTCATGTGCTGACATGAAACAGCTGTGTTTGAGTACATGGATTAGACACCAGTTCAATACGAAGGTATGCACAAGTTCAGTTCCACAAGACTGGACTGACAAACTGCACATGAACTAGGCTTGTAAAAAAACCCCAAAAACCAGCACTTTTGTGACATGTGGAATGGCTAAGACAGAACTAAACAAAATGAACACTAGATTAATTATAATACGTTTACTTTGAACTAAGAAGTTTGTTAACAAAAATAATTTCCTTTCTTCTAAGTCCAAATACTGTCTAGAACTAGGAAATGCTAAATGTTTACAGCAAAGAAAGCTTGGAAAACAACTACCAGCATTTTTTTTAAGGCATCAAGCTCTGTAGCTTATGCATCAAAGTCCTTTTTATAAATATACAGCCATGATGTATCAAACCAAATAAGACCAATGTTTTTAAAAAAGCTATTTTAACTGAGGTTAGGTTAGTTGTGCAAGTTGCTTTTCCTTGCAAAATCCTTGTGGAGGTGCTAGCAATGTATTAGATCAATAAATATGTTCACAACCTTCTATCACCACACATGTTCCTGTGTCACCAGGGAGGACACAGGGTAAGGAACAAAATGGTTACAGCAATGGGACCATCACAGAAAAATGGCTGTCCTTGGTTCACCGTTGGTCATTCACTGACAGCTTCAAAATCATCACCTTTCCCATGCTTATTAGTCCAGCTTTCCCAGAACTAAGAAATTCTTCTAGTTTTAATTCTGGTAAGTTAAGGATACTTTTTAAAAGTATCTGTATTTTTGGTCATAATCATCTTTTACAGAACCACTATAGTGAACCTAAACAAATAAATACGTAGGTTTGGAATACTAACATTTAAATTCAACAAAGTATTTCATGAAGTATTAGGGAATAAAAAAATAACAATTTGGGGGGGCTAGAACAGAGAGCTGGATTATTGCAAGAATATTTTTTCTATTAGCAGCAGTTACTCTCATTGGCCATCCCTTTAAAAATAGAAGACTAGAGTGAAACAAAGAAGGAAAGAAATCCCAGGCAAGATCCAGGCAGCAGCCTCTGCAGATCCTACTGGATAAAAGTGGAAAGCTGAAGCTTTTCTGCAGATACTGTTCCTGATGTCATGACTGTTTTAAGTTGTTCAGGAACTGAACCAGTGAAGACTTCTGAAGGAATACTTTCAAAAGCTGTTATTTCCATGAAAAGCAAACCATGGTGGGGGCAGCACAAACCACACCACAGACAAGGCCATACACCATGGATTGGGAGAACAGCAAAAACAGACTAGGTGATATGTTTTTAACCTTTATTTTGGTCTTGGGTTATGCCCAGCTAACAATTAGGAGCACAACCTTCTCACAAGGAGACTTGGAATACAGAATTCCAGAGAAAACAACAAAAAGCAAGGCACAGCAGATATGAGGCCTACTAAGTATTGGGCAGCATTGATAATAATTTTTCCCCACAGCCCTAAGTAACAGACCATTAATGAAGGGTTCATGGGTAACTGCAGAAGTTCACCACCACTGGTCATTCCAAGGAAGCCTAATCCTGTAGTTTATAACACAAAGCAGCAAAGAGCTCAGCCTTGGATCTCCATCTCAGATCAGATTTCAGGAGACCACACCTACCAGCCAGGATAATTCACAGGGAGGCAATCCATCTCTGTCCGTAGAAACACCGCTTGACAAATATAAATGCATGCATGTATTCACGACAGTTTCTCCTTCTGCTGGTGTCCAAGCATAGCCAGGTGCAGCAAACATCTGACTGAAAGCTGGAGCAGGTACAGCTTCCAGTCGGGGATGTTTACAGCAACAGACTACAATACATCACTGCAGGGCCTTGGTGCAGAGCAGCTGGTCACCTCTAGGAGAGGGAAATAAAAGAAGACAGGATTTAAGATTAGCTTCTGTAGCATTCCAGCCAATTACTGTTCAGCTAATATTGAAAAAACCATGTTTGTACATTCAGTAGTGAAAACAGTTTTAGATTCACACACAACTTACATTAAATTAACATTTCTACATGTAGCAACTAGATGAAAAATTCTCAATTTCAATATACATTTTGAGACGTCTCTAGGTTCAAATGGATTCATTCTTATTTATATATTATTTTATATTTATTTATAAATATATATTTAATTTATACATTTAAAATAGACATAAAATAATTATTTTGAAGATACATTGACTTTACTTCCCTATAGGCTCATTTCTGGAGCTCTCAAAAACAGACGTCCACTTTGAACTTTCCCATGAATTTTGAAAATGGCTATTCTCTCATAAATATTTATGGTTTTAAATACAGCTCTATGCAAAATTAAAGACGGAAGCAAAAACAAGCCAAGTTCTTAATGAAGAAATACCAGAAACAGAAACTAGACAGAATTCTGAAAATATTTACCCTCAGGGTCAGAATCCTGCCTGATCAGTTTAAAGCTCTATTACAACTAACTGATTAAAATAAACCCAAACCAAACCTATTCTCTTTGGGCAAGCATTAAAGGAGAGGGAAAGCAACCTCAGGATGGAACCATTTCACTCCCCATCTTCAAGCTCCTATCAGAACTCCCACAACACTTGCACTCAGTTTCTCTTTATCATATTAAAATTCAGTATTTATACTGTATAATATTCAAAGAGGAAATAGTGTAACAACCAACTGGGTGAAATGCTTTTGGTAAAATACTTTGGTGTAATGTACACTTTCTCCTAATGCTCTGATTTCACGCCATGGAATTGGGAGCACTCAACCACTCTGGCTTGATCATATTCACATACTACTTAGAAGCTTTAATTTTGTAGTTTATAGCAGAATGCCTTCCTCCCACTAACAGAGCTGCAAGCAGAATGATATATTCCCTATTTAGCAGTCCTTATCACTTCCAAATGAAAATAATTTTTCAAGTCACAAGTTTTTCAGTGCCAGATTATACATAAACTTCAGCAATTCAAGGTTGTTTTTTCTCTGTTTAGACCTCTACAACAACTCATACAACCAGAAATTATGACAGGGAGTTTAAATCTGAAGAAAAACTACTGTAGTCAAGATTTCTTGTTACAGAAACCCAATCACATTCAGTTTTCAAAGAAAGGTTTCCCTCTGGAACACGAGAAATTGTAACTAGTAAGTGAATTTCATTATTACAGCAGCATGCCAAGATTAACGAGGAAGCTGCATGCAGTCACTATGGATACCATGCTGACCTTCATTATTTTTGAGAATAAATAACTAAAAAGCCAGTGGTCATTTGCAACAAAGGCCTCTTCAGGCTGTTCCAAAACTGAAAATTCCTATTTTACATTGGAAAGAAATAGGCTATTTCATGCAGAGGTAGGCACATGGTATTTGACTAATTAGGCTGCTGAGCATTAAGTTGCAATGAGCCATTTCTTTGGTTGCTTTCTTTAACACTTCTTAAGGAATAATGAAGGTTACTACAATGTTACCTGCCCAAAGAGAACAAATTCTCCACAACTTTGTTTTGTTTTACCATATACATCACCACAAAAATGCCAATCTACATGACAATGACATCTCTTGCTGCTTTACTAGATTCACTATCAACTATAAATACCTGCATAACATCTTACAAAGTAATTATAGTTGTAAAAAAGGACTTCAAATTTTCATTTCCAAATACGGTGTTGAAATAGGCAGAGGCATTACAGGTGACAGTACAACTACATGCTTGAAAGACACGAATTTCTACCTAAGTTTAGTCAAAACTCAAACCATACATTCATTAAGAAGCCTCTTCAGCTATTTTCCCAAACACTTCTGTTCAAACAAAGAAGTAGAGAGCATGCTCCAATTTTCCTTAATGGCACAGCCCTCTTGTTTTTGTAAAGACTAAAAGCTCAGAAAATAACCAGGATTTTTTCTAATACCATCACAAGCTGAAGAACATTGGCTGTTGGTTTCTGTTAATGCCTTTAACTGTTTCTCTTGAGACCACTAACAAAAGATATCATTCTTTGAAGTGTGAAGTCCCCTACTAATTCCACATGTAGAGAACACAAGGAATGACGCAGATCTTTAGTAATACATGAAGTCCTTCTGACACCTGAAATTTACCTCTTTGTTATTAACAGCAACGTAAGCTCACCGACCTCGGAACTGTTCTTCAGCTGTCAATACTCCAGAATAACAGCAACAAAAAATTAAAATCCTTATTTAACTACCAGAAAATTAGTGAATGCTGGCCGTTGACTTCCATTGTGAAGTTCTTCCTACTGTAGTTAGATTGGTGTGCAGTTCAAGAATCCCTTTAATAGTTAGCATTTAATGTTTAATTCTCAGTTTTCTTCTGGTCAATATGCATGACTAAAAAAAACCCTCACAGGATTTACTTCATGGAAAATTCAGGATTTAGAAGAGACAGCACTACAACACTGTTTGTGTTCATTTACCAGCTCCAAATCAAAGCCATGCAGATCACCAAGACTTACTGCAATTTTCCCAAGCCTCCATCAATAATTTACCAGTCACACAGAACTTCTATTGCACCTTTCAGGAGCACCTTGAGCAAAAAGTCCAGCAAGACAGGAAGGAGGAGAAAGAAAGGAAGAAGGTGAGGAAGCAAACAGCCCAAGAGCTTCCTCCTTCTCTTCTCCCACATCTTAAGACTTCCTCACTCTACAACCACCATCACTCACCACTGAAACTCATTGTATTTGGGGCCTCAGCTGCCACGTAAAAATACTGAAATGTGAATGGAGCCAAGGAGCCTGCCTGTGTGTGCATGCTCGTGCGTGTGTGTTTGGAGCCAAGATCTTGTCAGTCAAAGCAATTTGGCCTCAGATGCCTGATGCAAGCACAGAGTGATGAGAAATGACAGAGGCAGACAGATGCTCACTGTTGCCATGAGGGTTTTTTTGAAGTGATGCATATTAACAAAAAGAAAACTGAGAATTAAACATTAAAACCTAACTAGGAATTCCTAAAGGAATTCTTGAACTGCACACAAATTGAAATACAGTAGGAAGAACTTCACAGTGGAAATCAAGAGCTTCCACTGTGAACTGCAGTGAACTTCTGACACCCACACAGAGTTCACTGCAGCACTACAAGTTAACAATACCCATCACAAAGAATTACAGTGAAGTAGGAAGTGAACACAAGTAGTTTTAACACTGAATTTCCTGTGCATTTTCAGAAAAACACACTCAGCTTCTTTTGATCACTAATACTTACACAGTGCAACTAATACAAGAGGGAGAAAGACCTCTTAAAGTGGGACACGAATTCTAACACAATGATAGATTGAATCTAACATTACCAGTTGTAAAGAAAGAGGAAAAAAAGCGCCTTTGTATTTTAAAAATGTCTGGGAAACCATGACAGTAGAATGTTACTAGCACACCTCAGATGGAATTTCAGTGAGGGCTGGATGCATATACCATATGTAATTATTTCAGTAAAACAACTAGAAGCCTATGTGGTAAATTAATTATTTTCATCTGACAAAAGGAGTTCCAAGGAGGACAAACAACTGAAAAAGGATAATGGTGTGAGACAAAATAAAGTTCAGATCCTGATTCAAGATTGCCCCACATCTTAGTCTGAACAAAGTTCGAAAAAGTCATAAATTTAGTGTGCTCTGCCTAACAATGATGGCAGCAGTTACATACCCCCTTCTTCCCCACCAGAGTCTCATTCCTCTGGCTCAGCAACACAGCTCAGCCTAAAGAAACCATATGGTTATTTAGGGAACAGCATCTTGGCTCTCCACGGGGTGGAGTACCATACCCAAAATGTCATTCAGGCCAATTAAAGTCTTTATTTCAGGGAAGTTCTGCAGTAACTGGTAATCTCCACAGCCACCACAGGAGGTAGGAAGTGGCTAATTCAAGGTCATTTTGCTTTAAAAATGAGCTGAAAAAATTGAAAGCTCATCTACCACACTAAAAAGTTATCATAATGAATTACCCTCATAAAGTCCCAACCAGAAAGTTAACCTGCAATCAAGAACAGAAAAAAGAAGAAACAGTATTGCCACCCTTACTTGTATTTCTCTTCCTCAGTACACAGTCATCCAGCTGTTTATATTGCTACAGGACATACAGCAACATGTATTGTTATCTTCACTTTCTAGATTTTAACTTTTCCAGCAGGACAGGCTCATCCCAATTCACAAGAGAAACGTGAACAACCAGAACTACAAAATTAGAGGAGAAATATGAATACTATGAATGTATTAGGCCAGATTTCACATAAATATTCCATCCTTTCCCTCAAGTTTTCATTGAACTATTCCTTTCTCAGTGTCAGCAAGAAATTTTGATTATACAACCTAAGTAGGTTTGACATTGTACCTCATTACTGCTACCCATGGCATAGTTTTAATTTCATAGTTTCAGCTATTTGGTCCCTCTTACAGGAAAGGAACTTTTGCCTCATTCCTGGTAAAGATCTACAGGGAAACTAGATTGCTCAATGTGGGTCAGATTATTGTAGCTATTTAATAATAAACTATTAAAACAAACCACAGCTCCCGCTACCTGACATATCTCCCTGTTATATTGAAGAATATTCCAACTCCTAATATGGGCCCATAATATGTCTTTTCTTCTTTCAAGGTAACCAATCTCACTGATCCAAGATGACAAAACTGTCTGTAAATCTGGCCTCTTTCATTTTAAAGGCATTTTTAAAGCACAAAATTCAGAAGATGCTCCAATCTGAAAAAATACAAAAAAAGTTCATACCAGTGATCTAATTAGTCTAAGAGAGTGGAAGACAGAAGTACAAGGACAAAAAAAACCCCACTTAAACTTGATAAGAAATAGAAATGAAGAATACACCTAACAGATGTTCATTGCAGTATCCTCTAAAAAATAATCTAAATATCAGGAATGGTAAAAACTGAATTATTTGTAGTAAGTTCACTACTGAAGTTCTCCACACCTGCCAACTCAAACACGGCTGAGCACAGATGGAAAAACCTCCCTAAAAAGACAGAAACCAAAAAAATCTATATATATATTTCATTTGTTAAGTAGGTTGTTGGTTATTTGGGGGTTCTTTTGAGTGGATATCAATTGAGTCTGGTGTCCCAGACTCCAATCAATGACACATTTAGCACACTCCTTCACTTAATGACTTTTCACTCACATTTGCAATTATAATTCTCTGGTGATATCAGCTGCCAACAATAGTTCTCTGTAACACTGTGAGGGAACAAGTAGAGAACTGCAAGCAGACATTCAAAGTTCCCTTGCTTACCTTGCTGAACAAGGGCACATTTGGACAGTCTGCAAACAGCAGGGTCCAACAACTAAGTCTGCAGCAATTACCAAATTGCTGCAGAAGCTAGTAAGGGCCAGGCCACCAAGAGATCCACAGAGAACGTTCCCATTTTAAGGATAATCCTCTGTGAATGCATTCCAATCCTTCCAAATGAGTAGAGCTGCAGATATGACAAGTCCTGGCATCATCACACTGAATTTTGAAAGCAGAGTCTGGAGGCTGCTGCTGCAGCCTGTAGGTTCTGCTTAAAGTAGTGTCACAACCACCCATTTTCCCTGCTGTATACAGAGGGCTCAACTGCTCCACTGCAATTAAATAATATATAAAGGATACCAGACTGAGAAGCAATCTATACACTGGTATCAATCCTAACCTTGCTCCCAGAGCATATGCACTCTTTAAAATTACTTCAAAGAAAATAAGCTCAACCCAGCAAGCATGCAACTCACAAACATCAGATAAGCGCACAGCACTTGGGTTTACAAAACATCTTTGTTCTTATGCAGAAGTTTTTGGTTTTTTTTTAAAGAAAGTCAATTACTTGTTTTGCAATAATACTCAGGAGATCCATTCTTTTAAGCATACTCGTAATCCTGCTTCCACAGAGGAAACAGTGCACGCCAGAACAGCACAGTCATGGCATCCACTTCAGAATCAACAACCTCAAAACCAAAACCATACAGCATGAAATATTACTAAACTCCTTTCAGCTACTTTCATACTGATTATCTCTATTTAAAATGCAGATTTCACCAAGTCTGCCTCAGAAAATAATTTTCAAGATTTACTGACAGTAATTGGAACCAGACACAGTGCGCTGGCCAAGCAGCTCATTTTGAAAACATTAACTCCATATTACAGAATCAATCTTACATCAGATCTGACAAATAGACTTGGAAAATTACTGCTTTCAGAGCCTCTCAAACACCATCTCCCCCAGCATCAAGCCACCTCCTTCAATAATTTATAACAAACAAGAATTAAAATAGACTTTCCTAGTTTATAAATTTTCCGGGCATATAACTGATAAATTTGAGTTATGTTTCCCTACTTGGAACAACATAAGAGTTGAAATTTAGTTACTGGACTTATATTATAAGGCCTAAAACTTTCTGAAGAAGACAGAACTAACTTTTAGTAGGATTCTTTTTTTCCTAAATAATGAAACTAATTTTTGATTTTCATACTGACTGTTAAAAATTTTCCTTACCAACTACTAAATTAGTTGGGTTTTTTTCTGTATTCTATGCAGCATTATATCAAAATTCATCAAATCACAGAATATCCTGATTTGGAAGGGACCCATCAGGATCATGAAGTCCAACACCTGGCCCTGCACAGGACACCCATGAATTGCACCATGTGTCTTGTGAGTGTTGTCACCTACTAAAGCACCATGGCATTCACAGGAGGTTCCCACCATCCTCATGCCTGAGAACTCAAAATATAGAGTGCCATCAGCTTCTGGAAGGCACATGGAAAAAGTCTGGATGAAATTAATGTTGATAATCTTAAGGAATTAACAAGTATTTACCAAAGGCAGAGCATAGCTGACTCCTGGGGGGCTCTGATGAAAGTTGAATGGCCCAGAGAACATTCTTTGACTTCAGGACAACTTTCAGGACAGGTCTCCCACCACAGACTCACGTGGAGTCTGAGGTGCCCAGAGCTCCATGAAGAGAAGGGAAGCTGGCCAGATCTCTGGGTCACACAGCTGCAAACAGCAGCTGAAAACCAGCTGCATCTTGGCCAGGTAGGACTGCAGGGGCCATCCCAGAGCCCCAAACATTCACCAGGATCCAGGAAGCTGAGGCAGAGCACACCCTCAGCAAACTGGCAGAGGATTGGAAAGTGGAGAAGAGAGGGTTCACACAGGGAAGGGCAGCACTTCTACAAACATAAACATACGCGGATAAGCCCAAGGATGGGGCCAAACCAAACCTCATCAGGCCCAGGGCAGGAAAGCCAAGCTGTGCCCCAGGGCAGAAGAACCCCAGAGCCCCCAGCACAGGCCGGGGAGGGCTGGCACAGCACCAGCCCGGCAGGAAAGGGCCCAGGCACTGGGGCAGATGCCAAAGGGAACAGGAGCCAGTGGGAAGGGGGTGATCCCTGCCTGGGCAGACCCCGGCAAGGCCACTCTGCACACATCTGGTGGGGACCCACTCCAGCAGGAACCTGAGGAACCAAGGAGGGTCCAGCCATGGGTACCCAGGTGGTCAAGGGTCTCAGGGGCATCATCCACAGGGAGAGGCACAGGGAGACAGGCATGTTTTCTCTGGCACACAGAAGACTAGGAGCTTCTGAGAGCTGCCTACAGCTACACCAAGATGGGAGCTGTAAAGACAACGCAAACAAACACTCTAATTTTTCATTGCTCTCTTTCATTGCTCTTCCTTACCCTGGCAGACAGGGTAAGGAAGAGCAATGGCCACAAAAGGCACCATGGAATATTCAGGCTGGACACAATGACAATCTTTTTCACTAGGAGGGTGGTGAAGAGCAGGCACAGGTTTCACATGGAGGCCATGGGTTTGCTGTTCATGGGGGTTTTCACAGCTTCAGGGGTCAAACCAGCCCGGCAGGAAAGGGCCCAGGCACTGGGGCAGATGCCAAAGGGAACAGGAGCCAGTGGGAAGGGGGTGATCCCTGCCTGGGCAGACCCCGGCAAGGCCACTCTGCACACATCTGGTGGGGACCCACTCCAGCAGGAACCTGAGGAACCAAGGAGGGTCCAGCCATGGGTACCCAGGTGGTCAAGGGTCTCAGGGGCATCATCCACAGGGAGAGGCACAGGGAGACAGGCATGTTTTCTCTGGCACACAGAAGACTAGGAGCTTCTGAGAGCTGCCTACAGCTACACCAAGATGGGAGCTGTAAAGACAACACAAACACTCTAATCAGCCCTGGCAGACAGGGTAAGGAAGAGCAATGGCCACAAAAGGCACCATGGAATATTCAGGCTGGACACAATGACAATCTTTTTCACTAGGAGGGTGGTGAAGAGCAGGCACAGGTTTCACATGGAGGCCATGGGTTTGCTGTTCATGGGGGTTTTCACAGCTTCAGGGGTCAAAGCCATGACTTATCTCACCCAGTGCTACTTCTATCCCTGCTTTGAATGAGTGGTTGGACCAGAGACCCTCAGCAGCCTCTTCTGACCATTACACCTGCAATTCCATGATCTCATTAATTCCTGTGATATGCTTCCAGCAACTATAGTCTTGTTTATATAATTGTCCTCAGACATAATGAAATCAATATTGGATATAGAACTATCCATAGATACATCAGTACAGTCTTTTCTATAAATAACCAGGTGTTATCAATAGATTCCACTGCCAGCAGGTCCAACAGTTCTGAAATCACAAATACTTGATGTTAACACTATTTTTATCAGCTGATGCCAAATATTTTAAAAAATAAATTACAGAGAAAATAGAAGTTGCATACATAAGCCTACTGTACTTAAATATGCCAAACACAATCCCATGGTCACTTCTGTAGATGACTCAATGTTCTTCCAGAAAAAGAACCCTTCAAGATTATAATTTTATGCCAGTATATTAAAGAACAAGCAATATGAAAGATATTTTTACTTAGCTTGTGTGCAGGGACACCCTCAAATTTGAAAAGGCAGCAGAATGTTTCCTACAATACACTATTTTGAACATGAAAACTTCAAAATGTTATTCTGAAGCAGTACACAGGGATCCCTTACATTTAAGGACTGACTACTGATTTTCAGTCTCTTATTTTTTTTCCCCAGCAAATCTCACTTTTGTTTTCTGCCAGTACTGAATACAGCTTTTCAAACCATCAAAAACTAAATACTGAAGGTGGACAGTATGACCCAAACTATTTCTCAGTCACCCTACAAGTGCAGAGCTTCTGTACTAATCAGAATTAAACCATTTACAGTAAACAGTTTAGAAGTAACTCAGGAGTAGGACTGGTTTCTACAACTCATTCCCACGACAATGCAGTTTAAGCAACAATTCAATGCAACCAACAAAATAGCTTGGTGAAGGGGAAACCTAGATCATTACCTGATATTAAAATCCGGGGGTTTGGGTACTTCTGGTGCAGCAACCCTGAAATTCCCACACTGTCACCAAGTTTCAAACTAACAATGAGAGCTACTCAATTTTATCAGATTAGTAGCTAAAAGGAACTCTCTTGCTTGCACTGACTGATGCTTTTCATACCTTTTGGTTAGCTAACTAAAGCAGTCCTCTTAAAAAAACACAAATCCCAACCTTCTGCCCACATTAGTGGGTAGTGTACTGCAATGGGAAGAGATCTGAGAAACCACAGTTTGTGGTGAAGACAATATTTAAACTACACGTACCCCAGGGCACCTCACTTCAGAACAGGTTCTAATCCTGCCTAAGGTCTAAATATCCACAAACTAAGCCCATCAGTGAAGTCTGGAAGCACATGTTTCAATTCTGATTCTTCCAAAACATGACTTGCATGTTCAGCAGGATCAGCAGCAAAGAATGCCAGTACCCAGCCTACAGTGACAGGCATTCTGGGGATAACAACACACAGTTGTTCTCAAGTTAATCTTAAAGCAATTTTTATTAGCTCTGCAAAATACAGAGTAATACAAGAATATAACAACTACGTGCAGCTGAATTTTGTGTCGTACTTCAAACAGAAAACAATTGCGCAACAAGAACATCACTGAATGCAACTTAGCATTGCTTTATAATTATCTTAATGAGAGAGGCTGTTGCACAATGACTGTTCCAAAACCATGAAAAGAATACTCACATCACAGAGCCTGACTACTGGTACATTTTCAGGATGGTTTAAACTGAACATGTCAAAAGCACTGTGACAGAAGGGTAATCATGTTCTCTGACTTCCAGCTGAGGGATTCCTACTTCCTCTACCACTCCAGGAATTTTCGGATTTCATGATGCAATTTACTTGGACAACCACTATATTAGCTGCAAAATAATACTGGGAAAAAAATAGAGGAAAAAAGATGACTTTTCTGCAACAGAAGGCAGATGATCACAATCACTGGAGAGCAGTTTGATCCTCAGCACTGACAGGAAGGCACTGCATGGGACAGGACTGCCTGTTTTGGTGGTGATGCAGTGTTAAATCAAGATAGGTGAATTGGTTAACCACAACAGAACCTTCCCTTCCCCTGGCTCCCTAAAAAGACAGAAATACTTAAGACATTTGGTATCAACATGTTGAGTGGGGAACAGTACTATGAGCAAGATGTAGATCTCAGAGAAAGAGTCAACAACAAAAAATTAATTTGGCAAAACCACACTTCCTTAAAGGGAGTATTAACTTTGCAACCATTAGATACAGCTTCAATAGTTCCCTGCCGTGCAAGAGGAACCTGACATTTGGAAAAAAAAAAAAAAAAATCAGCAGAGGAACATCAAGCTGCTTTTCACTCTCTGCATTGAAGTTCATCCCCACTGCAAGTCTGAACACTGTTCTTCAGCCTCTTTTGTTAACACTGCACATTAACATGGAGCTCTTCCCACAGGCTTCTGTGCCAAACACAGCCAGCAGACTCCACCTCCATGGAAATCAGCTGAGCAATTCCACAGCAAACACTTCTCCTAAATGCTGAAAGGAGTCCCAAGTCTGTTTTCTGTTCCCAATGCTCCACTTGCCAGTACTTGGTACAGGGCAGGTTAGTCCTGAAAGCACCCAGCCCTTGGGGAGGCCAAGGCAAACCAAAAGAACACAAGAAGACACAGAAACCTTTCTGAGTGGTCAGAAGCATCTTAAAGCACCTCAGGCAAAAATTCCCTTGAAGACTTTGCTGATATAAAACACTAATATTCCCGAAAAATATCTGTGAAAACCTCCACCCAAGGATGTGGTTCTGTCTTCCTTCACTGACTGGAAATGACACATGTGCTGCTGACACATAAGCATCAGTTACTTCATTAGGTCAAGGGTACAACTGTGCAGAATTAGCATGAGTGATGCAAGCCAAGCCCAAGAACAGAGCTCCCACATAAAAATGTCATTAAATCTGGACTTTCTGCTCTGCAGATTTTATTTTCTATATAAGAATCTGAAAAAAAGCTCATTAAAGCTAGGCATCAACCATAATAAATCAGCTAAAAAATTAATTAAAGCTGCCCACCTAATTTCACCATATTTGCATATGAAAAATGTTTACCAAAATAGAAAAATAAGCAAAATAAGCAAAAATATGGCTCTTCATAGGAATCCTGCCATACTCAGTTCATGAACCAGATGACGTCCCCTGAACGAGGTTTGAAGTGCAAGGATGCAACAGTCCTTAAAACTTACTTCTCCTGTTGAAAGAGCTACTACCACATGAGCTCAACAGAAATGCTGTAGAAACATGCAAAAAGTTCATCTGAGCAATCAATTTCATGTGCAGTTTGTAACTTTCTCTCAATGTGAAGCATTCAAATATAGCTGGTGCTAGAGCAAAAAGCATCAGCAGTAGCATTTCTAGAACAAGTAGGTTTTGTGAAAATTGCTAAAAGCTAACGTGTACAATGGGACCAACAAACGCACACTTTAGGAAATGCTGCAAACACACACTTCCAGTCATTTGTATACAATAAACTCAAGCACCAAAACTCACCACTCTTGCACAAAGCCACAGTCAGCTGCCTTAGGCTCCACTTAAATGCAGGAAACAGAGACTCATAGTTGGCAAAACCTGACAAGCTCTGTACGCAAGCGAAAGCTAATATTTAATCTTGCAAATACCAACTTAACTAAAATACTACTTAAAAGTACAACACCTCAAGCTAATTATATTTAACAACTTAAACCAGTAGCTTCAAAGACAGGAAACACCACAGAGTTATCAATAGCCTGTACACCACAGTGCTTCAGCCTCCAATGATCTGCAAGTCCCATCTGTGCAAAGATTAACCAGACAGCTAAAATAACTTGATTCTACAGAGGGGGAATAAATGACTGAAGCAAACAGCCATAGTTCAACTTACCTGCACATTATAAACTGTCTAAACTATTAAGAAATAGATTTGTAGCGTACCAATAAACTGAGAGAAAACTAGCAGTCACCTCTTTTAAAGAAGGCAACTTAAGAAAACTTTATCCCTTCTTCCCCCCCGCCAAAAATAAATTAATGATTAAGAGTCTTTGAAAATTTCAGCACAGGTTTGGTTTTACTGGGATGCCTGATACTCTCAGGAGAAATTTAAAAGTAGTATTACACATTGCAGTGATTCAAGCTGTGCAAATAAAGGTCTTGTTTCTCAATTTCTGTATAAGCAAGAAGTCAGGTATCATTAACTACAACAAGAAGGAACCTCACACTGAAGTTCATGTTGTGTAAGAAAGAGCAACAAACACACTAAACTTCTCCCTGATCTTGCAATATGCAGCTTCACATTATCATACAGAATCACAGCTTCCATCAGTTCATTAGAACCAAGGAATGTTTAAGTACACAGATTCATTATACTTAGATGAGATTTTACTGCTTCTAGTTAATATTTGGCATAACCTGACTCTTAACTGAAACATCAGCTTAGCAGACCCTGATCTAACTAGTGTGTTTATCAAGACAAGTCATTCAGTTACCATATTCAAAGCAAAAAACTCACCATAAAATTTTAATTAGGTTTCTGAACTCAAAGCAGTCACACAGGCTGAAATAAAATGAAGAATGCAAGACCGAACAATCGTGCCTAATCATAGAATATCTCAGGGCTATCAACTACTACATTTATTTTGTAATTAATAATAATAAATCATTGGATCAGATGTGGGAACTCTCTTTTCAAGTTAGAGTAATCAAAAAAGAAAGGCGGTCAAAATGGACAGATGAGTAGTTTAAGAAAATATCAGAGATTTCCTTGTTAAAGAATCTGTCTTGTATCACAGCTGAGTCAAGTTTGACTACTGCAAGTTCTGTTCAGCTAGAGATATGCACACGAATCTTCATAAAGCCCTAGAAGTCACCTTCACCTTCCTTAGCATTTTCATTGGAATATTCCCTTGATATATTCAGAACATATGAGAGACAGGTTGCAGAAAAACTGGCTGCCCTGGTACCAGAACATTTCCAATGTTCCAGTGACCTGAAAGTACCTGATCCGTCAGCAGACAGCTGAGTTATCCCACTGCAAAGGGCTGTGTGAAATTTGCCCTTGACCTACAGGGAGATCCAAGGGTTATGCTCACAGAGCCACCACCAAGAAAAACATTCCTGAACACTGCCTTTGTTGCACTGGGAGAAAGTATACACCTGTCAAACTAATATTAAAAATTACTTAGCAGTAGTATTTCTTATCTTAACCTAATTTGATAGGAAAAAATGTGTTTACTTATCCTTCTGCAAGTGAAATATTGATTGTTCTTAAGTTAAAGTTTTACTGGGTAAGTTTACTGAACAGTAATTTAAGATAAGCAAAACTCCAAAAGAAGCAGACTAGGGAGAAGATGAGAAAGAATATTTATTTACAAGCATGATCTGTATATAATCAGATAATTTAGTTAAAGTTTATCAGCAGGGCTAAAAATATATCCCATAAGATCGCTATAAAATGCTCAAGATACTCCCAGAAAACATGGAGTTAACAAAAAACACTACACTAATCATATGAGCATGTTGCAAGCATGTTCATTAAAGTACTGATGCATATCAAATATGGACCAGTCAGCCAGGAAAATGAATAAAGATAGATTGGAAAAGTAACTCTTTCAACACAGAGGTGCCCATCTCCAGCCAGAGCCCGAGTGAGGATGAGGTAAAAGAAAGAAAGATGCGATGGAAAACTCAGCAATTTTAACTTTGAATACTTAAAGCCAACACTAACGAGAGACTGTTACTGTCTTGTCAGGCCCAAGAGCAGAAACCTGCTTTAGAACTCTAGGTAAGAACAACTAGATGTGTCACCGTGTATTAAACCAGAACACAATTTTCTGTCTGTTCTGCTTTTACCCTTTTGTTTCCCATTTCCGTCTTATTTAATAAGTCTGCCTTCTGTTTTACTATTTTGTTTGCCTTGTACTGAGGATATGGGGAAAGGAGACAGTTTGGTGAAGGCTAAAAAACCTGCTCTGTGCCAGCAGCTCCAAGAAGTACCCTGAGAGAGGTGCTTTGGAAGCTCATGTGCTGAGGAACGTTTTCTGCCAAGCTGCAGAGGGTCAGTAGGGCATCTTCTGTTGCCAAAAAGCACTTTCCAGAAGGTACAAATCTGAACCTTTTCTGGGAGTTATCAACAGTACACAACACAGCTCCCCACTCACCCAAAACTGCAAACTCACGCTGTGATTTCTGCATGTGAAAGTCCCCATGGAAGTCAGAGCACGGCCACTTGGAGTGGTGAAGGGAGCAGTATGGACAAGGCACAGACACCAGCTCAGTCCTCAGAACACTGGGAAACACTCTGAACATCTGCAGAATGACAGCCCTGCGTTTGGCTGAACTCTGCTGTAGCTGCAGAGAGAACAATGAAGTGCATGAATAAAGCCCTCTGAGGCTCAGCTGGCAGTTTGATTTATTATACTCACGTTAAGCCTCCAATGTTCATTCTCTGCATAGCTCGGATACAGCAAAGGATTTGATTTGGACTAACTTACTTTATTTCTATATTCTTTACATAAAAAGTCCATGTTCTTACAAATTTCACTAATACCACTTTGATATCTAACATGTTGATTCAGTGTGAAACATCAGAATTAAACAGCCTTTTAGCTTCCTCATTCCCACAGGATTCATCATGCCCTCAGACATGAAACAATCTTATCTAGGGCACTTCTTACGAATATTTTAATCATTTTCCCTTTACCTTTCTAACCTTCACTTCTGCAGAAATACAGACTACATTCGCTCTACCTTCTTGTGCTGTTAAAACTCTTTACTGCTCTTGTTCAGACTGAGGCATGCTAAGACAGTGTATAAGGAGCAAACTGGTATTACTAAAGGATAACTGCAGGCATGCAAAATTATCTGTACTAAATAAATTTTAAACTGAAAGCTATGTTGTGATCCTTCCATTCAAATGCCAGCTCAGACAATGCCTCTTTTTTGGGAAGTAGGGCTTTCTCCAGTTAGACCAGTTCACTACTCTTCTACTCTATGGAACTTCCTGAGTAAGACAAAAGCAAGAACATTTTGAAACAAATATAAACAGAACCAAGTTACTATTGATCAACTGGATCTCAATACACTCTCTTCCATATGTATATCTTCTTATTATTATAAATTGATATTATAACATTTTCCAATTAGGAATCAGTAGGGAAGGAGGGTTTTTTTGTTATGTTTCTGGATTTATTTTTTTCTATAATCCTTATCAATGCCCAAGCGGTTACAGGATCAATCATTCACCAGTGCAGCCATCCCTCCTGCTCTTCTTTCCATTCCACACTCCAACAGGGCAATCTGGAAAAGACCACTGAGCCAGGCACTGAACACTCAGGCCAGACAGCTACCCAAAGACTTTCCCAATAAATTAGATAAAGTAAATTACGCAAACAATTTATCACAACTAAGTCATACAACCTTCCAGACCTTTTCAGAAAAAGAAACAGATTTATCATCTCACATGTTTAGGCACTAGGATTTTGGATCATTTTAATATTATTCCATGTCATGCATGCCAAAGGTATTAGATCTGAATAAACTTGCAGAAGTCTATAACAAACTGAACAGATTTTTTTAAATGTTTTCCAGTCCTGATAGTTCTGAAAGCACTGACCTTTCCCTCATCCCAGAAGTTCCCTTCACTCTGGTGGGCATGCCTTCACCCTCATATATACCTCTAGCTTGAAGACTTTTACCTTTCTGGAGTATGGAACACTGATCACAACAGAAAAAAATCCCCAGCCTGTTCACCAAACCCAAACTGCAGCAGCATGCAACAGCATACTGACAGCCTATTCAGCTTGTTCTCAATCTGATTATTCACGTGTTCTGTACTGACTGCCATCTGCCCACTCCTCCTACTGTCTGTATCTGACACAGACTTTGTGCCATCTCATAAGCCTTTTTTTTGGCACTTTTCTGCACACTTCCTTCAGGACACTGCTACACAGAGGGAATAAACTTCATTTTAAGATTGTTTCCTGGAGCACCCCAGGCATTACATTTCTAATCAACTCAAATTTAGAAAAGGTTTTGCCATGTAACATTCAAAAATGCCCTATATATTTATATTTTGCTTTTAAAACATGTGTGTATATATATATATAATATGCATGCAGATAAATTATACATATTAAATATACATATTAATACATTTACATACATATTTAAGACAGGATATAGATTCAAAACAAAGTCAGCCACTACTCACATTCTTTTTTTCCCCATTTAAACTGCAATTTGAGCACTAATCACCAGAAGTAATAACAGAGTATGCACACAGGTATTTTTATTTTAGGCAAACAATCCACTGCTTCATAGACTTGACAGTTGTCTCTACTAACTCCATGGCTGTTGTAGCCAAATCTTATCATGCACTGAAAAGGACGTTGGGATTAATTACGTAGCTCCAATCTGGCCCTTTTATTAGTATCAGGAATGTTCATTCCCCAAGTTGTACATGACAGTCACTTAAAACTCCATCTGGCTTTTATGACTTACACCAGGAACTTCCGTGCTAAGAGTTCATGAATGTATTAACTGCACCAAGGGTTTTGGATTTTTTCCCCTCTCTTAAATAAAGAGGCTTGCAACAAACAGCTGAAGTATGAACAAACCTCCAAGTGCCTGTTAGCACTTAGAAATTTAGGAAGAAAGAAAGAAAGATTCTCTGCTTCTGCACACAATGCTTGTTTGAAAACTGTGGAGAAAAATAAATGCAAAAGATCCTTCTCTTTACTCTCTCTGCTGCTGACCTTTAGACCTGACACCCACCGCATCCGGTGGGAAACTTTTTCCAAGAGCCTTCTTATAAATATTTTAGCAGATTTAAGCATCCAGACCGCATTTTATTCACCCACATCTACTAAAGAAGTACTGATTCATGACAACATATATGTGGACCTTTATATTTACATAAGTATCTGTCACACAATAAAATATAATTAACAGTATCCTGAACACGCCATGTGAAGGTACTTTTGAAGCTTGGGGTTTTTTGGGGGAGTTTGCTTTTTTTACAATATTTATTCTTACAGCTGCTACAAGGCTCTAAAATATAACTTCATTGCTGCCTATTCTCCTGTATATGGTTTTAAAACAGATTTGTATATCCTCCATAAATAACAAAGCACTAGGAAAAGTCCATGCACCCCTATCTTTGGTCAATAAATGTAATAATGATAACTCAATTTCCTTATCAAAATATAATTTCAAGTTTCTCTTAGATGTTTTGCCAATAAATGTCCTTAAACTTGCAAGAACAGCTTACTTAAAGGAATCTGTTCAGCTTTTCAGTGTCAAAGGACTGCACCTGCTCCTTTTTAGATAACCAGCCCCCTTGTCAAGTCTTGCATTCCTCTTGTTTCTCCACTACAACGAGAAACTGTTTTGTGCAGTACAGAGCAAGTCACTCTAGAAAGTCACAGGAAAGATTTCTGTAATTTCCACAGGGAACATCAGCACTCCTCTCTAGGTGCACTTCTCCTCCAGGTCAACCCTTCTTCCCTCTCTAGGTGGTTCCCCTAGAGAGCTACAAATTTCACAGTCTTGTAGACGGCTGTGCCAGATTAGTGCTCGTAAGGAAACTTTCCAGCAGCTCCGAACAAGCCATGGAGTCAGACAAGGACAACCACATTCACCAAGACAGGTAATCAGGAATTTGGCTCCCTCACACAGCTACAGCACTAACAAAAGAGACTGAAGTATGAAACATTAGACACTGTTCAAAGAAGGTACTGTTTACTTAGAACTAGATTATGCACATTGCTTTACTGCAGGATTTTATGCCAGCAAAGTTCAGCTAGATTTAGCAAGCAAGAAAAACAGAAGAAATGTTTGGGTTTAGTGCTTATAATGGAGGGTTTGTTTCAATTTCACCCATCAAGTTTCACTACACATGATTAAATGCTAACTGCAAGGACAAGTCTGAAGGATCAGTATCTGAAGACACAATTCCTCCCAAAGACCTTGTAACAAGAAGGGTGCAGTGTAATAAAAGCCTTTATTTTCCAGTCTTAGCATTATCGAGGCTTCTGTTGACACTGAAGTCCTTTGGGTTTTATGGCTGTTTTGTCACCAGCCATCAAAACTGCATTAGTGGCCCATCTACATATGATACAGATCAAGGCTTCAGTCCAGCAAAACCTCTGTCACATGGCTTCACAGCGGTCACAGCTCTGTTACCAAAAGGAGCAGGGGACAAGCTGTGTCTCACTCCAAGTTATTCCTCAGATGTCTCCTAGGACACTGTTATGCTCCTGGCTCATAGGAAACTTGCATGCAGACATTTGAGACAAGCAGCAGCTCTCAACCCCTCCCGTAAGATAACGCCAGTGAATTATCATGCATGAGAACAGCAGGACAGGATGTACAGTGTGAGCTTACATAAGACACAAGGCACTGCTGGGAACCAGCACAAGTGAACAGCATAAATGGCTCAGAAAATGCTGATGTCACTCGTGTACGTTCGGCTTGCGCTGGCCAAGTTTCTCTGAACCCAACACCGGCCTTTCTGGCTGTTTGTAAAACCTCGCAGTCTGCTCTGCTAGAGCCACATCTTGAAAAGGAACTTGTTTTCAAAAACCTGTGTTTCTTCCTAATGAGAGCTTTCTTTAAGATGAGCAAGAATCTAAAGAAAAACAGAAAATGTAATGGAGAATTGGAAAAAGCATGTAATTGTGTAAACAAACACTTGCTCCTAATACTTACTGAGAAAACAGTTCAAGCACAACTTACCCGTTTTAAAACATGACCTCTGCAAACCTACTAAGGTCAACGAGACTTACAGTAGTTACTCAGTGAGCCCTGCTTGCATAAATTAAAGATGCCTAAGGGTAGCTATGAAACCAGGTACTTGATTTTTTCAGGGCACCTACATATTAAGAATTAACGATGATTTGCCATTCTACCAGAGCAGCTTTCAGGTTCATTAAAAAAAAGAAAAAGAAAAAACACAAAACCCAAAGCAAACCCAGCTGGGTTGTGCTTACCTCCTCTTCAACACAAAAGCTTTCCTACTTACTGTTAATCTGATTATGGAAGTTTCATATTAAATTGAGTAGGTAAGTAAGTGAGACACTATATATCAAATTACTTTCAAAAAATGCCCAATGTATGAGGCAAGAATTGCTTCTTCCTGGTGTATCTTTATACAATATATTTTTAAAAAACAGAAAAAACCATGACTAATCTAGCTGCAAAAATCAGGATTAAGCAAAACTGTAAAGAGAGAAAACTTATTTCACTCAGGTCAGGATTTGCAGCAGCAATTCCCAGCTCTGTGCTTGGCTGCTTCCATTTGTTATTGCAGTGGCTGCACTTCAGAGCAGTGTGTGAACCACAACAGTCAAGTCCTTCAGCTTCAGAACTCCTGTATTTAGGTTTTTACCTATGAAATACTGAAGTATTCTCATCTTCCACACAGAGCATCCTTTAAGGTGAGGGGAAAAATACCGTTCCTAAAACTAACATTGCCTTTTATTACAGGTATAATGAACTTATTGTCACTCCCTTCACTCCCTTAGTATTTCCTTTCAAAAGCACCATGTAGTTCAGAGATGTCAACTATCAGGGATGATCTGCTACATCAGAAATTCACAGGGCTTCCTTACCAGTGGAAAAGGACACCACACAGGTTTGTTCTAAACAGAAATGGAAAAAAAAAGCCATCCATAAAGTATTTGCAGTGTGGAATAGCAGCTCTTTGAAAGCACACACTACATCAAAATATGAAATACAAGATGACCACCGTGCAAATCATACAATATCGCAGGTTATTAAATGTCTTTTTAAGCAAGCTCTTACTTCCATCAAAGTGTGGCTACTACAGTTCACATCCTGCCTAGAGCCTTTCTACTTCTGTGATAGAAATAGCATCACTATCTACCCTTTATTACTACAGCAGATAAGCATTTCACAGTCATTAGTACGTTTATTCACAGAATGTTTTTGGAAAGCACCGCTATTCCCAATTCACAAGCAAACAGAGGACTGGCTGGTGCAGAAAGACTGATCCAAGGTCACAGAGTAAGTCTGCAGTAAAGTAAGAAACTTCACCTGGTTTTGCCTTCCTGCAACTAATACTTTCTATTAATGAGTCATTGCTGCTCCTCTAAATTATTCTTTCAGCAGGAAGAGACAACAGACTGCCTGTGGCATTCAAACTCTACATGCTAATAGCGGCTCTGCTCCAGGGTTTGCTAAAAAAAAAATCACACCCAAGGGCCTTGTTCTGTACTGTCACAGAATCCTGCTTGTACACTGGGCTGCTGTGGGGGAAAAAAGGAATATACATATACATATATATAAAATTAGATAGCCTGTCTCGTTTGTGACCCAGCTCTTTCGCTAGAGAAACAAAACCCAGTCCTTGAATAGTTTTACTCCCTCACGCCACAGACCACCGGGCAAGGGCAAAGTGCAGTGAGGAAGGGACAGGCAACTGGGAGACAAGTTATGCAAAGCTGGGGGCCGGGGCGGGGAGCAGCGCTCCCTAAGGCCCACAGGGAAAAAAAACCACAAAAACCAAAAAACCCATCTTCTGTTGGCGGGTCACGGGGGTCACAGCGCCGGGGGCTCCGCGGGGGAAAGACCCCGGCACGGGGGGAACACC
Source organism: Pyrgilauda ruficollis (assembly GCF_017590135.1). Classification (NCBI taxonomy): domain Eukaryota; kingdom Metazoa; phylum Chordata; class Aves; order Passeriformes; family Passeridae; genus Pyrgilauda; species Pyrgilauda ruficollis. The sequence continues at coordinate 5,772,476 of NW_024526377.1, forward strand.
GGGAGGGTGCGGGGCTCCCGTCCGACCCCGCACAGCGCAGGGAGCCCCCTCCCAACTCCCCCACCGCCGGGGACGGCCGGCCGCGACCCCACACGCCGGGGTCTTCCAACAGGCGGTCACCGACCCAGCCCCGGCACCCTCCTCGCCGCCTGTCCCCCGCCCCAAGCTCGGCCCCGGAGCGCCGCTCCTGCCGTACCTGTGCGGGGAGGCGGCGGGGACCGAGGGGCTGCGTCGCCCGGCCGGCGGGTGCTGCGGAGCTTCCCAGAGCGGCCGTGCCCGGCCGTGCCCCACTGCTGCCGCCGCCGCGGCCCCGCCGCGCTCGCTGCCCTCGCCTCCCGTTTGACCTTTCCGTGTCTCCGCCGCCCGTCCCCGGCACCCTCTGACGTCACCGCCATGGCAACCAATCCCCGCCCTCTCCTGGCCCCGCCCTCCAACCCCGCGCGCTCACGCGCACGCGCCCACCGGCGGGAGGGGCGGGGCCGCGCGCCCCTCGCGGCCAATGAGCGCGCGCCGGGGGCGGCCTGGCCCCGCCCCCCGGAGTCACCCACAGGGCGCGGAACCGATAATAAATATATAATATTGATAGTACATATATTTATATTATAGATTTATGTGTATATATATGTGTGTGTATATACACATGTGTATGTATATGTATATTCTTTTTGCCCCCCACAGCAGCCTAGTGCACAAGCAGGATTTTGAGACAGTCACAGAACGAGGCCCTTGGGGGTATATATATATTTTTTTTTACTTTTTTTTTAGCAAACCCTGGAGCAGAGCTGCTGTCGGCTGCAGGGTTTGAATGCCGGGGACAGCCTGGTGTCCCTGTGGGCAGGTGTGCCCGGGAACGCGGGATGTGGGAGCGTGAGCACTCAGTCCTTCATGGAGTCAGTGCTTCCCTCCTCCCTGTGGGGAGAGAGGCAGTGCGGGGTCCTGGTCGGTGGCAAGTTGAACATGAGTGCCCTGGCAGCCAGGAGGGACATCCGTGTCCTGGGACAGCATGGCCAGCCAGGCGAGGGGATTGTCCCGCTCTGCTCTGTGCTGGGGCGGCCTCACCTCGAGTGCTGGGGGCAGTCTTGGGTGCCACAATATAAGGACATTAAGCCATTAGAAAGTGTCCATAGGAAAGCCATGAGGGTAGTGAAGGGTCTGGAGGAGAAGCCATATGAGATGTGGCCGAGGTTATTTGCTCTGTTCAGCCTGGAGGATACCGACAGGAGACCTCATTGTGCAGCTTCCTCACAAGGAGCAGCACCAGTCTCCCCTCTCAGGTGACCAGCAACAGGACCCGAGGGAATGGCCTGAAGCCGTGTCAGTGCAGGTTTAGTTTGGATATCAGGAAAAGGTTCTTCACCCAGGGGGTGGTTGGGCACTAGAACAGGCTCACCAGGAAAGTTCTCACAGCACCAAGCCTGAGAGAGTTCAAGAAGAGTTTGGACAAAGCTCTCAGGCACATGCTGGGACTCTTGGGGATTGTGCTGTGCAGGGCCAGGAGTTGGACTCCGTGGTCCTTGGTGTTCCCTTCCAACTCAGGATGTTCTCTTTGATTCTATCTGGTTCTGTTCTGTGAATTTAAATGCTGCCTTTTCTATGCACACATTTACACAAACCCCTCTCGTGCCATCACAGTTTGCCTGCTCCTTCCCATCTAGTGTTCTTCCACATCCCATGGCATTTAAGTATTCCCTGGGGATCAAGCTGCCTCTCCAGTGCCACAACTTACAGCACGTTCCCATTGTTTAGAGAACATATGGGTAATTGCTTTTTCTTTTCCCAAAATACTTGGCGTAGGAATCATATATGTAATATGTATAACATATGGAAGGCTGCATATTTCAATGCCTCAGTGCGCAATGTGTGCATAAATGTTTTATGTGTAAATGCTTTGCTTCAAACACTTGTCAGCTGTGAGCACGTGCAGCTTGCAACGTGTGGAAGGTCAGTGTTTGACTCTGGGTTTGTACTTTGTTTTATGAAAGGTGTGTGCATTATCAGCATGTTACATATTTCAGGCTTTAAGTCAAGATAAGTACACAGGCATGATATTTAAATACGCTATCAATTAGTAATTACACTGCCTTTCATCTGCCCGACATGCAGAACACACTGCATACTTTATGTGTGCCACTTGCTGTCTTTTTTGGAGCTGTGACAAATTTCAAATTATTTTAACCAGAATATTCATTCAGAAATACAGTCCTATATTCATCAAAAATACAAGCTGAGATATGTTCATCAAACCTTTCCTGAAGGTGGATAAAAGGGCATGGATACAGTTTTCCTGCCTTTGAAATGCACAATGCCTTTCTTCCAGAGTATTAAAAAACCAGTTTAAATCCTATCAGGGCATGACCAGGATCTGCAGTGTGAATTCATGCATGATCTGGGTCTTGCTCATTTAAAGGCAGGGTTTCAATAAGGAAATAATTTTAGAGAGACATTTTTAACTATCACTGAATTTGTGACATGGCTTATTTCTTATCAGCCCAAGTAGGTTTAGTGTTGTATTACTGACTGGTAATGCTGTGGTTGTGGGTTTAATACCTGTACAGGGCATTCACTTAAGAGTTGGACTTAGTGATCCTTGTGGGTCCCTTCCAACTCAGAATATTCTGTGATTCTGTGAAACCACTGCAACTGGTTGCTGTTCAGAGCGGGATTGTTTGGGTGGAAGGCAACTCTTGTGTGGTGGGCAGTGAGGGTGACTCCAGCCTGTTCCAGGAGGCCGTATGTCCATCTGCTGGCTTTGCAGCAGTTCTGGTAGGTACCACCTCTGCTGGAATTTGCCTTTTCATGGGTTCCTTTAATTCCAGTCTCCAAGCCATGAGCCTGACTGTGGCCAGCTTGCAGGGCTGTGAAGGGGATGAGTTTGGCCAGCCAGGAGCAGCCAGGAGTGACCTTATTCTAAGGTATCAGACAACCATCCAGGCTGGATGTGCCTGTCAGCAAGGATAAACTGCATATCCACCAGCACTTGCACCTTCATAACTTTAATGCTGAAAAGTGCAGTGGCCAGTGTCCGACGCCCAAATCAGGAGGAAGACTTTGGAAAGCAAACTTTTAGGAAGGGCATAAATAAATGGGTGAGCAGGGATACATCAGTTTGACCTCAGTGTTTCCTTTCTGCACTTCTCCTGTTGCTCCCCAGTTCAGCAAGGAAAGCCCTTTCTTTTCTCCCCTGGGGTCAAGTGGTGTAATCAGTGTTTGTGGGGGACAAAAATACAGTCCTCAGCATGAGTAAATTCAAAACAAATACATTTCTTTGGCATTTTTATCCATGAAATTTTAAAAAAAGCCAAGATAAGCCCATAATGACTAATTGGATGTGACGAAAGGAGATGGCACAACAATGTAGGTGAGGGAGGAGATGGAGAAATCAGTCCTGAGGAAAGATCTGGCACCCACAAGGCATGAAAGAGCCAGAGCTCATTGGTTCAAATATAATCTTCCAGAAAGGGAGGGGGCAAAAAAACCAACCCACCAACGTCTCTCATTCTTGTACAGAAAATGCCAGGCTCCCTTACCTGATTTCCATGAGAAAGACCACTTCTGGCATTGACATTCTGCTGCTTCCAGTCCCTGCCACAGAGCTCCTCCTCAATGTAAGGCTGAAAGAGGAGGGGAGGAACGAACTCTGCTTTCCGAAAGGGCTGGAGCTGCCAAAGAGGCCCATGGAAAGCCAATTGTGCAATGAGGGAAAACAGGGAGGGAGGATCCCTGCTCATAGACACAGTGAAACGCCTGTCGAAAATAAGTGGGAGAAGGGCTAAGAGGCATTTTGGTGCATTGATACAGATGTCGAGTGAGCACTGGTTTAAAGCAAAGTTGTTGACGAGGACACGGATGTGGGGTTGATTTTGAATGCTGAGGACATGGATGTGGGGTTGATTTTGAATGCTGAGGCTGTTGCACTCAGGCCTTCCCTTCATATGCATAGCATCCATAAGTGCTGCTGATTTCAAATCCTGGTTCTCAGGGAGGTTTTTAAGCACTTCTTATTTGTAGATCCTGGAGCTCTTTACAAAGACAGAGCTATAAATAAGATGGATGGGAAAGTGAGGGATTGAGAGGGGCTTTTAAAGGGCAACGGATTGTTTCTTCAAGGGTTTCTGTGGATAAGAACTAGATAAGGACTGTCACTTTAGTGAATATAAAATATTTTGCAATGGCGTACCATGTCAAATTACTTGTGTATAGATATTTATGTTATTAAGGAGAAGTTTTGTCATCCTGTGTCCAAATTGTCTCTAGCTAAGCTTTTGGAAAGTACAAAAAGAAAAGCACTTAATGTTAGATTTTAACATAGTGCCTGGATGTTTTAGGCACTTTTAAACTGAATAGATGAAAAGCTTTTATTCCTAAATGCCAGAAATCCAGTGATATTTATGTAACTATGTAATTTGACCTGTCTGTTTTACATGTTCCCAAATGTTTATTATAGGCAGCTTTCAAATTAAGTGGGCTGGAACATTTGATATTCTCTTCCCTGCTTCTCAAAGGCTGTACAGAGCCCATACCGTGTGAGTGACACTGCTGTTAAAGGGGTAGCATTTTGATTTTATCACTAGGTATGCAGAGAGGGAAAGGAGAGCATCCTGGTCCTGATTCCACCTCTATGCTCCAAGCAGCCATTTAATTTCTGCCGTCTTTGTCTTCCCCCTCCAAGGAGCTAGGTACAATAGTTCCTTATTCTCCAAAGTGGCAAGAAGCTTAATTAACCTTGAGAAAAGGAAGGGGTAAATTGCCAACAACAGGGAGAGAGTGAGAAACCCCCCAGCACTGTGAGCATCTCTGTGTTCATACTCACCTGTGTGGGACCATTTTACCAGTGATGTTCCACTGGACCACAAACTTGGCAATTTTGGGAAAGCTTTAAACACTTTAAGTGCATTTGATATAACATTATTATGTAACCAGGAGCTAGCCACAGACTGATGGCTCAGCAATGTTTTATGTAGCAATCCTTCCACCCAAAGGTGACCTTGTAACTGAATAATCAAAGCCATATTCTACTCACAATTGCACCTGTACTGCCACTATTTACATTGCAATAGCACGTGAAGGCCCCGTTGTATAAGGCACAGCAAGCCTGCTGCCATTTGGTGGAGACTGGAAGTGGGAGGGGAAGCAGAAACAGAGCAAAGTATTTGTTTCAAGGTAATATATCAGAAAAGCAGCTCTACCAGGAGAAAAGAGCAGGTCTTCAAAGTGCTACGCCCCACGAACAAGAGCTTTTAGGGATAAAAGGACATATTTACTTCTGGGATTATAAATATAAAATGCTGGAAGATCACAATGTCTGCAGCAGGATTTGTTTTCTGTTTAGTCTTCTTGCTGGCTGTAGAAGAGCTTGTTTGGTAATTTAGGAGTTTGGCTTTTTTTCTTAGACGCTTTAATATTTAGGCAAATATTAAATTGCAATTTGATTATCAATGCCTTTATGAGAAATATGATATTATCTGAAGTACATTATTATTTTCCTAATAACAGTCCTGAAAGATCAACAGGTTTATTTCAGATTTTTTTTTTTTTATGGAAAAGTTAATTGTTCCTGAAGTGATTCTGCTTTTGTAGTGCTCTTTTATAGGGCATGAAACAATGAATCTTCAAATCACACTCCCCACTTTCTACCCACTGCATTTCTCTGTCACTATCAGCTCTGCTTTGATTTGATCTAACCAGATGGTATCTCACAAGATGCTAGACATGAATATTTCGTACGGTTTAGAAACTGTTTTTCCTCACTCTTTAGTGGTAAAATGTGTTGATTTAAGACTTTTCACAACTTGAGATACTTTCTGGCCTGGCGCCACAACTCAGGCCAAAGACAGCTGAGCATTGTTGTCATCTCACAATGTGGGAAGCAGGGGATGTTTTGGACTGCTGGAAAAATTGAGCTGAAATTTTCCATTAAAAGAAAAAGAAAGCATTGTTCAGACAGCAATCTTCCAGTCGAGCTGTACTTAAGTTACATTTTTTTGGACGTAAGTGGAAAGTCACAGGCATTAGATCAATGCAATTTTTGATCCATTGAATCAACAGCCAAGTTAATTTCAAATCTCCAAGCCAGCAAACACTTTGCTTTCATTCAAGATTGGTTTTATTTCAGTTTAGGCCATTTCTAACACTGCTTTCTTATTTACAGTATCAAAGTCTTCAGCCACTGTATCCTGTGATATAACTCAATTAACAGTCACCTGCCTTTCCATCAGACTTTGCTTTTGCTCCTCTTTGGAGATTTGAGTGATCCCTTTTGATTTAGGTCTGCGTTGGTTTTAGAGGATAATCAATATCAAGTTGCAAGTGCTGCACCGAACCTCTAGAGCTTGCAAAACCAGTTTTTTTGGTTTCTTCAGCTGCACATGAAAATTTTATTTTATCTTTTCAGCCACAATCCAGCTCCAAATTGAGACACACACAATGTGATTCACTTGCCCGCACATAAAACTTCTGTGCCATTTAAGATGTCCTAGACAACTACAGCTCCTGCTTCAGGGGGTCACAAGTCCACTGCAGGTCCTGTGTAATTTCTGACAGTCCTATAAATGCATCTGAGATACCCTGGGGCATCTCCAGTGACTCTTGGCACGTGCATTTCAGCTGGCTAAATGTAACTGGGCTGTGTGCAGGCATTTCCCTCTGAGCTGGGTGTCTGCATTCCCAGCAGAGCCAACAGAGACGCAGCCAGCAGAGCCTAGAGAGCATCCAGCTGACCAGGCCTTAAGTGTCCAAGGGTATGGGGTATGGGGTATGGGATCATCATGCTTTTCTAATGGACATTGAGTTAACATGTTTTCTTGAGTAGAGTGTGTTTTGCTCTTTTGTGTGCATACTCAAATCTAATTTAAAGAGTCTCTGTACACCCGAGGAGGACCCACATAGCAGAAGCTAAGTAGCAAAGAACAGGACTTTCTTTTCAGCTAGAAGGCTAACACCTAAAAAAAAGCAGGCAACTTCCCAAGCAAAATCCTCCTTAACCCAGCTGTGGTACTTCTCTGTTCCCCAAAACAAGCCTTGCAATCTCCTGGAGTGGCGGATGGTCCAGTCATAGAAATGAGCAGTTGTAGTCCCTCAAGTCACACTTCATGTCAATGTACATCTGCTCTGGTTTAATTTCTGTTCTGCATCATATGATACTTCTGTTAGGCACACACTCCACATGGAATCTGTGAGGTGTAGATTCCCATGTATTATCAGTTGGAAGAAGTATCAAATATCAGCCCCTCTTCAGGAAGATGTGGGAGACAAGCAGTGACAACGGCAGAAGAAGAGCTGGGAATTGAAATCAGAGATCCAGGATGATAGAGAAGACCAAGCAGATGTAGCACAGGGCAGAAGAAAATAAATAAAGAGGACAAAACAGATTGGAGAACATGGAGATAAAAGAGGAGGGGGACTAGCATGCTACTTGAGAGGCAGTATCAGACAATGCTGGAAAAATCAGAAGATAAAGAGTAGAAGGCGTTGGTCCTTTGGCTGGATTACGGCATCGCCCCAGGACACCAGCGGAACAAAATGTTGAGATTAACAAGAAATCTGTGAAAGCAAAGCAAAACATTTAGGCTGTGTTTATCAAAGCAGTTTAAAGAACAGTGTAACTCTGCCCTGATGGCACAACAGCATGGGGGTCACAGCATCTCTGCCCTCTGACACACCAGCCCCGCAGAGCCAGAGGCAGAACTCCTGAGGCAGTGAGTCCCACTGTCTGCTATTACAAACAGCCTCATGAGCAGGCTCAAACCTGTCACATTTTGTCACAAAATTAGTTTGGATGCCCCCACTTTCAACACACTGCAGCAATTAGACCTCCCTGTTCAATTGGTTACAAATCTGCACTAATTTTTTTTTTTTTTTGAGACAATTTATACCACCTGTTTCTGCACCAGAATTGGCTTTTCACTTAAATAGTTTTCCCCAGTGTTTCCCTCCTTGTTGTATTTTTAGAAAGCAGTCATGTTCCCTTGCAGCCACTCTTCTGCCAGACTAAACAGGGCTTCTTATGAAACAGGACATTATAAAATAGGCCCTCCATTCCCATGGTCCTTCAAAAAGCCCTTCCTTTCACCTAGTCCATACTGAACCTGTCTTTTCTGAACTCATTCACTGAGATGTGGGCACAGTTTTTCAGAGAGGCTGGAGGGACAGGAGTGTTTGCTGGTGACCACAGCTGCACTCCAGAGGTTTCAGAGTCCTGCTTTCAGCCTCTCCAGTCATTCCACACATACAGGATCCACAGCATGTCTCAGTCATGGTCCCTTACAGGCCATTTCTGCCCCTCCCAGTGGAGTACTTGAGGGGCTGTGGGCTTCCAGACTCAGCCATTTCCCTCAACAGGGCAGGACCATGCAGATCCTCTGGCTGGAGTTAACTTGTCTCCAGGAAGGCTGTGATTTCCCCTTCTCCTCGTTCCCAGTAGTGTGGAAACCCTTTGTCTGAGATGAGGTAGGCTCGTACCTGTATGTCAGATGGCGGATGGTTTTGGGTCCTCCACCTATGTCCAAGCCCAAATGCTGGCAATGTGTGGGGGAGAGGTTCTGCCACACAGCAGAATGTGCAGCTCTGTGAGGGATCCCAGTCCCACCAGCTCTGCAGCAATTGCAGGAACACAGCAATCATTGCCCAGCTATACTTTTCCTGCAAGGAGCATTGCCTGCTATGCTTCCCTTGAAAAGACAACACAACACTTTTTTTTTTTTCCCTAAAAATCTGAACAAAGTAAAATAAATGTTGAAAATAAAGGACATGTTACCCCCCAGGGTCATCTATCTTTATGATCTCACCAACTTTCTTTATATCACCTTTAACTTTATTGTTTTTGCTCAGGAGGATTTAACCTTCAGACTCCTTATTCTAAGCATGGGAGTTCTTTTGCAGTGGCTGCAAATATTCTTCCTGAGTTATATTACTTTTCTTACTTTTCAAAACTAGTCCACCACATTTTTGTTTTACAGCTGTTATAATCACAGTCATTGAAGTGCTGGTCAGAAGAGACCTCTGAAGGTCTCTTTTCCAACTACTCACTCAAAGTAGGTATTGTACTAGCACCTGCTGGAATAAGCCATGGTTTTGACCTTTAGAAATCCCCAGGAACAGCAAATCCACAACCTCTCTGTGGAAACCCATGCCTGGACTTCATCACCTTCCAAATGAAAAAAATTGTCATTTTGTCCAGCCTGAAGGCCTGAAGTTTCCATGGAGCCTTTTGTGGCCATTGCTCTTCTTTTTATCCTGTCTGCCAGGGCTGAGAGCATTTGTCTACACTCTCTTTACAGCTCTCATCTTGCTGTAGCTGAAGACAGCTCTCAAATGGTCCCAGACTTTGCTCTGCCAGAGAAAACAGGCCCAAAGGGTTGCCCTGGGTGGAAATGGGGGTTATGGTCACAGAATCATAGAATATTTCAAGCTGAAAAGGCCACATAAGGATCTTGGAGTCCAGCTCCCTTCTCCTTGCAGGACATCCTTCCACAGAATCTGATGAGTAGGAGCATCATCTGGACACCCCTGCTTGCCTGAGGGGCTCAGATGTCCCTGTGGTGAAGCCATTGGAGCCAACTGGGATCAGGTGTGTCCCACATGGGGAGCCCTGGCCTCTCTACCCTGCAGCCCCATGGCCTGCCCCTGGATGTGGCCAAACCCTGCCAAAGCACCAGGTTGACCAGGCCAGCTCCCACTGGAGTTGCTCCCTGGCTCATTGCTGAGGTTGCTGGAGCAGGATCTTGAGAAGTTTTCATGGACTCTCATAAGTGGAGGGCATATGGAGGTAAACTTCCCTACAAAAACTTTAATGCTGAAGTCTCTCACCCAGAACATCCAATTTTCTGTATTTTAGAAATTGATTGTTCTAATTTGTCTTCTAATAAAAGCAAACCCTTCATCATCAACTCTCTTTTAGTGGTTTGGTATGCTGACCCTGAGGACCGTTCACAAGTGGGTCAGAACTATAGCTTTGGCTCTGCTCTGGTGCCATCACAGCATGTCAAACCTGTCATCACATCTCCCCCTTGTCACACCTTTGCTGTCCTACCAGAAGGACTTTGCTGGAGATCATTATAGTCTCTGCTCACTTCTGAGTCCCCTCCACAACAGAGGGTAATTCATCTCACTGAAAACTGTGGGGAAAAAAGTTCTTTCTTGCTTCAGTCTGTAATTAGATTATCTTTAGTTATTACTCCATTCTCTCTGCTGAATAGTTATCCTTTTACCCTCTTCTCTTTTTAATTATATGCCTAGAAATATTTTACTGTGATGTATCTTTTGTCTTACTGTGTTAACTATTCTCTCCAGTGTTTCTCTAGACCAGAACAACATCTGTGTACACCACAGAGGCCACGGCTCCCATCAGGTTTTGATGAATGGACCTCCACCAGCCTTCAGCGTTCCTTGCAGAACACCATGCACTGCTATTACCTAAAAATTAATTGGAAATATTATTGGAAACCTTGCTTAATGTAGCTCCAGAGACTGGCTAGGAATTAGTGGCTATGGCAAGCTCTACCCCATCCAAAATTTCTTCTGAAAAACCCCAAATGCTAAGGACAAACTGGGTGGAGAGCAGAGGGAGTGATTCAGCCCCAGCAACTGAGATGCAGTCCTGAAGGGTGATGTGTGACACACTCTTTTACGGTGTCAGACACCTACTGATGGGGATATTTTAAACAGAGAAAAGTTTTTGGCATCAGCCATTTTGCCAAAGTCCCTTTCTTTGGTAAAAAGTGGATCATATTCCTTAATTTACCTGCTTGGCTAATTATTTCAGATATCTGAAAATATTCTGATTTTTTTTCCCCTACAGTAATCAGTGAGACAAAATTCCAAAAATAAACAAAATTGGAAAAATCCACAAAATAAGCAACAGTGGGGCCATTATCTTGCTTTGGGCTGACTGGCATAGCTGGCTATAGCTGTATTTTTAAATTTCTACCATTCAAAACAGGATGGGCTCATGCAGACTGTACCAGCTCTTGCATGGTGTGCAGGAATTCTTTGGGAAGACACTAACTGGCTAAAATAACAACATCTCAGAGTGTAAGATAGGGAGAATTCAGTCCCAGTGTCCAAAAACTTTCCCTGCATTTTTCCATCTGTTTGTGTGGGTGTAACATGCATGACAGGTCTGGTAACTTATATTAAAATAAATTATGTATTTAAAAAACAAGGGAGGGGAGGATCCACAACTGTAAATCAAATACTGGAGTTCTAATACTTGCAATGATACTTATAAAGAAATTAATTATTTGCTCCGTCCCTGTGAGAAGCTGCCAACATGGAGTTGTTAAGAATAAAGCTATCCCATGAATCCAGTGTAGTTCTTTAGCCCAGTGGGGAAAGGCAAAGCAGTTTTGGCTTTATAAAATATCTTGCCACAGCCCTGTGGAAGTGTCCTCTCTGACAGGCAAAGAGAACTGGTCTGGATGGGCTCTGCTTAAGCCAGGTGATACCCCACATCAGCACAAGTCAGATCCCCAAGGCCACTGTCTGTGATGAGACATGAGGAACTGGATGAAGGAAGGCCGAGCTAAAATGTCTGGCAAGGAGGAATGTCCTTCACCAGAAGAAATCACTCTAAGGGGGAGAGTGCAACTGCTTGAAAAAGTTGTGCTTGAAGAGAAATTATAAATTATTCACTTTACACCAACAAGGTCATTTGGGGCTGACAGGTTTGCCCCAGCACCAGACTGGTTGGATGTTCTTATTGCCAAGTTTCCTGGTGATACAGAGCTTATTCAGATATGATTTCTGTAAGATAATGTTCTGGGAAAAGATGCAAGTGTTTGGAAGAGTGTTAGAATTCAAATACTCATAATAACTTTGAGAAATAGCTTGGAACTGATAAAGCAAAATTCAATAAAAGCAAGTGCAAAATGCTTTGCCTTTGAAAGAAAAACCAAATCAATAAAAATCCAAAATGGTCAATATTAGTCTATGCCCCAGTATATTAAAAAAAAAAAAAAATACAGGTCTGCATTAGACCAGGGGCTGAAATAAGCCAGCAGATAAGATGCTGTTGAGCCATTCTCGTGTGTGTCACATGTAAGAGATAAAGGCCATTATTCCACTCTGTTTAGCAGGGGCAAGACCTTTCCTGGAGTGTGTGTCTCATTTTGGGCACACATATTTTAGGAAGCAGGGTGTGTGTGTGTGCACAGACATCTCTGTGCACAGGGTAGAGCTCAGCAGAGCCAGAGCAGGGCTCAGAGATTGGTACAATGTGACCCTATGGAGAAAGGGTGACCAAAGCAGGGTTGTTGGTTTAATAAAAACAGCATAAAAATGTGGATGTGGAAACAGCCTTCAACAGGAAGCAGTGCTGCAAAGGGGATAATCACTGTTTGTTCCCAAAACCAGGTCTGAAGAGGCATTTGTTGCACGCTAAGAGCAGCCTTGCTTGGACATTAGGAAATGGTTAGCAATGAGGAGGTGGGGATGAGCTACTGGGAAGGCTGTGACAGCCCAGCATGGGGTCAGCAGGCACCTTTGGAGGGTGTCAGTACCTTTCAGTCACCTGTGAGATGGTGTGATTTGAGTTTCCATCCTGCACTGTGCTTCCTGAGAAAGGAGCCTCCCCATTCCCCTGCTTTCTTTCACCTCCAGAGCAGGGCAGGAGACATTTCCAGTGGCAACAAACAGGAGGTGGCCCTGCTTTTTCTGTTCTCAGTTCTCTGTTTCACATTGATAATGTTTTGAAGTAAGAATTGCTGCTTTCTTTCTTCTTATTATTATTTTTTCCCCTTCTTCTATTTTTTTTTAATTTTTTGAGTGAATATTCAGTCATTTCCAAGTATTGGGAAAAATTGTGACTTCATGGTTGAGGTTGCCCTTGAGTATTGCATGCCAGCGTCACAGTAATGACATTACCTTCCTTGCTGGTGCCCAGTGTAACAGTGTATCTTTGTCTTCCAAAGTCTTTCTGCTTTTCCTTATCACCACATTCACTCTCTGGAAGCTGGCCAGATCCACATCCTCTGGCCAAGGGGATCAGACAGGGTGAGAGAACAGAAAAGCACTGTTCTCTCTGTAGTCCTACACTCCCAGGCAGGAGCAGCCAGGTCAGCAGCAGTTTCTCTGAGGAAGGCTCACAGTCACAAAACAACTTGTCAAGACAGTGCTGGAGAAGCAGAAGGACTGAAGGACAGATGCAGCTCACACCATTTCCCCATCCTAAGGAAAAGTCAGTAAGAAGAAAATGCACAGACTCTCTCTCATTAATTCTAGACCTTCTCTGGTAGATACATTATATTTTCAGGATTTGACTATTTCTGTGTTATATTTTTGAACATCTTTCATCAGTGAATGTGAAGGACATATGAGAATTGTAGAAGCACAGAAAAGCTTGGGTTGGGAGGGACCTTAAAAATCACCTAGTTCCAAGCCCCCCACCGTGGTCAGGGACACCCCCCACAGATTGCTAAAAGCTTCACCCAGCCTGGCCTTGAATGCTTGCAGGCATGGGGCATCCAAAGTTTCTCAGAGCAACCTGTTCCAGTGCCTCACCACCCCCACAGGAAACAATTTCTTTCTGACATCTAATCTAAATCTCTCCACTTTTAGTTTAAAACCATCCCCCACCTCGTCCTATCACTATCTGCCCATGTAAAATGTCCCATGAGAACAACAAGAGAGCAATCACAACAATATACAGAAGGGCAGCAGTTTCTTCCCTCGGAACATTCTTTCTTAAGATCTCTCAGCTTCTCCACCCTCTTACTTTGATTAGCTGTTCTCCCCCACCCCTGAAACTGCATTAATTTGCTGGCACACTTTGGGCATGGTAAGTGTTGAAACAATGGTTTTAAAGCCAAGGAAAATCCTACCAACTCAGGAAGTCAAGTGTTGTCAAAACAAACATTGCTATTTTCTGACCTGCCTCAATTTGCACCTTCCTATGTTTGTTTCCTCCTTGCCCACAGGAGAGTAGACCTGGGGCTGTGTTCAGCAGGCACACCACCTTCCCAACATGAGCTTTGTTTAGCCCTGAAGAGAAGGGAATGTGACCTTTTCTTGTCATTTGTGGCATCTTGCAGCTGGCCTTAAGCTGTGCATGGGCTGTCCCAGTCCCAGTTTGTTCTGCCACAGCATGGGGTGTGTGTGTGAGTGGGGTGTGTGTGCCAGGGCTGCTCCAGGAGTGCTGAGACAGACACGGGCAGCCACAGGTGCACCACACTGGCACATTTCAGAGGTATATTCTCATCGTGCCAGGGACTGAAAAGCAAGTCAACATCAGCTCAGCCAGGACAAAACTCTTACCCATGGCAATGCACCCGAGGCTTGTCTCATCTAAAAACTTTTTGACTATTATTTCACCTGTGCTTTCCTCCCCATGTGGATGGGGACGAGCTGTATTGTATTGCATTGTGCTCTTCTCTTGCAGCCAAGCTGCTTCGTACACTTTATCTTATTAATGACTGAAGCTCAACAGGAGCAGAGAGGGAGGAATTTGCACTCCTTGAGGCAATTATCCAAAATTTTTATGTGATATTTTAAGCTTTGTGCAATTCAGAAACAAAGGGGGGACCTTTGTGCAAATTCCAAATTGGGAAATTTTCAACTGTAATGATTTTTTAAAATTATTTTTACAAGTCAATGTATCTGTGTCTTAGTCAAAAAGCTCATAAACTTTCTGGGAATGCCTGCAGAGGATCAGGCAGTACACAAATGGGTGCTGAAGCTCGGAGGAGCTGGAGATGCTCATGCCAGGAATGCTCATAGAAGCAAAGTCCTGGAGCATTCAGAAGCTGGTGCTGATGAGTTTGACCACCTGGCACACGGGTTTGGATGAGGTGCCCAGCTTGCTGACAGGTGGTTTTCTTCCTGAGCATTAGTTCTGTCAGCACAAACCCATTAATCTGTTTTAAATAAATGCCACTGTAAGTACAGAACCTGGCCTGACTCCAGTGAGGTGCTAAAAACCTCCATCCCTTTTTCCATGAAGCCAAAGCTGCAGGTGGTCTGTCCTTTCAAGAATTTGCTGCTGTTCTGTGAAGAAGTAAAAAGAAACTCTAAAAGGTTGTAAAAAGCCCATGTATTCCCTCAAGATTATCTGACCTCATGAAAGAAAAGGTATAGTTTCTCTTCTCTTTTTTATCAGTATTATAAAAGTGGTATTTAAATAGTATTTTCTCTCTCACAATTCAGGGGAAATATCAAAACTAAAATGGTGTATATAAAAGAACCCCCATTTTCTCATAACCTCTGCATCTCTGAAAAATCCCCAAACAATCTAACCAGATGAAAAACACAAACTAAGGAAACCAGGGCTGGTGGCTCATTGAATTAACAGTAAAAAAAATCAGACATACCAAGAAATGTCTTGTTATTTTCAGTGCTGCTCCATATGTCATTTTTGTGGAGCACTATGTTGTAGTGATGCCCTGCTGATGTGGTAACAGGAATGATCTATAAGTATTGCCATTATAAACCTCATTTTTATAACCTGGATGTGAACATTTGCTATTACTTGGTATCTGTTATAAAAAAATTCAATTTTCTTTTTAATGACTTGATAATTTTTCAAGTAGAAAAATATGAAAGGTTCCAAAAAGCAGAAAAGAGAGGCAGTTTTAAAAAAGAGAGAAGAATCAACAAATGAAAGGTTTATTAATTATTTTTAGTAGTAATAGCTGTAAGTTGTATTTGTATTGCAGTGGTGCCTGTATACTGTGTAGAATTAGGTGCTGTACAAACATTTGATTTTTTTTTAATGGATTGAGTGGTGGCAGAAAGCATAGGCCTGAAAGCCTTAAGAATTCTTATTTCTTGTTTTTTTGTCTTTGATAGTGCCCTAGTATCTGTCTGAGGTTTGGCTTTTATTGTGATAGATGCTGTACATGTACTCAATTATCTCCGAGGTGAGAAGCACTTTAATGCACGCTCACTTTTAAGAGGGAGCTGAAACACTCTCCACGGAAAAGAGCATATCTGCAGAGCAGGGAACAAGCCTCATCACATAAAGCACATAAAGCACATATTTCTTGCAAAGCCACACTGTAAAGGTGCAGCAGAGGTATCTCAGCAGCCTCTGAATGTGCTGCTCTGCTTACATGGCACTGAAGACCACGGCTCTTGGCTTGGGTGCTGGAATTAGTGAGGCCAAAGTGCTCTCCACACTAATCCATAGGTATTCCATGGAACCACCTTGTTTAATTTGTTTAATTGGACCTCCAGACTGGTGAGACCACAGAGCTGCCCCAACTCAGTGAGGCTCTAAATGTGTTTTTTTCTTTGTCTCTGTCTCGTACAGGGAGGGAGGCTGTGGAGCTGTGGAGGTCTCTTCTCCTCGGTGACAAGTGACAGGACTAGAGGAAGTGTCCAGGGTGGTGTGAGGACTTAAAGAATGCAGTTACATGTCTCAAAATACTGTCCCCATAAGATAAGTCACCACAATGGAATCTGAGATAAGCACAGATGGCACAGAAGGAAGGAGTTCATTCCAGTCCTAATGGAGGTAGAGGTTTGGTTAGCATCCAGAAAAAAATTCCCACCATGGCAAACTGTGGGAAAGGAAGCAAGTGCTTATGCACATGCCATCTCAAGTTATGGGAATGGCATCTACACTCCCTGAATACCCAGAGCTTGGACTGTACAAAAGTGGTACTCCAGAAGAAGGACTCTGGGACCTCCACCAGCGAGGACCAGGATGAAGAAGCACCAGTGGGACAATGTAGGAATCCACATGGTGGTGATATTTTTGCTTAACCTCTCTCTCTCTCACTCTCTTTCTCTTGTCCACCCCTTCCTATTATTTCCATCTCTTTGCTTTAAATTTACTGTTAAATAAAATCCGTACTATTGACTCAGCATATGGCCTCATTTGCACCTTAACTCAAGCAGAGGCATCTCTCATAATCAAATCATAACAGGTGGTTTAGGTTAAATACTGGGAAAAATTTCTTCACTGAAAGGGTGGTTCAGGCACTGAAGCAGGCAACAGAAGGAAGTGGTGGAGTTTGCATCCCTGGAAGTTCTGAAAGCCATGTGGATGTGGCACTTGGGGTTTTAGGGATGAGCACAGCAGTGCTGTGTTAAGGGATGGACTCCATGATCTCAGAGGTCTTTTCCAACCTTAATGATGATCTTCACATAGTGTAATGTACAAGACCCTCTGGGAAACATTCAAATCAACAGGGATTGTGAAGATAATGCCAGTGGAACCAGTGTTTAAATACGGCAGAATTGTGTGCCAATATCCCACAGCCAATAAACAAAAACAAAAAAAAAAAAATCAGGGTAATTTGGGGTGTTGATGAAAGGACTTCCATAACTCCAGGAAAGGGGAAGGAAATGTTTATTTTCCTGTCATTTGGCTGTGATCTGTGTCTGGGTGCTTGAGGTGTGGACATGATTCTTGAGGGAGTTCCTGGTGGAGGACAAACTACACAAGCTTGAACTTCAGTCAGACACACCTGAGCAGGAAAACAGGGATAGACAGACAGGCTTGGTGCCTGACATGTTGGAAAGAAGGAAAATTGAATGGCAGGGAAGCACACTGTGCCCTGTAGGATAGGAAGGAAGGAAGGAAGGAAGGAAGGAAGGAAGGAAGGAAGGAAGGAAGGAAGGAAGGAAGGAAGGAAGGAAGGAAGGAAATGAGAGCTACTGATGATCAGGGAACCATAATATTGTCCTACTCAGTTTGCTTTTGGTTACAGCTGGTCTGGTCAACAGGCAAATGCCTAGGACAGGACAAGGCTTGCAGAGAGCATCTAGATGGATCTGGGAGCCACAGGGATGGACTTCCTCCTGTTTTTGAGGTCCCTTCTCTGTCTCCCAGAGAACATGAAGGCAAGAGATCTTCTGGCAACATTTACTGGATTAGGTCTGAGATAAATAGGTAAAAGAGGAATGTGTCCTTTTGGAAGGATGCTCTGCCGTACTGGTACTGGGGAAGTTTTTGGCACCATGGTAGTGTCACTGCAGCCTCCTGAAATTAGGTAAATTCAAATAACAAAGCCTACCCACCAGATTTAGTCATGTTTGGCACCTGGTTGTAACTGAGCAGAGCTGCTGGGAACCACACTGTTCATTTCTCCAGCTTCTGGGTCACTGCCACGTGTAATGGCCAGCTGAGACTCTGTGCTGGCACCACACTGCAACCTGGAGGTGACGCTTCCAGAGTTACTGTGCCGTGGGGAGTTCAGGCTGCATCTTGTGAAACCAGCACTGCTTGCAATTGTCAGCATCCAGAGCCCAGAGTGGTGCTGAGCTTTGCCTTTGCCTATGTCTGTCTCCATGAATCCTTAAATCCTCAGGGACTTTGTTAGTGAAGTGCACTGCTTTTTTTTCTGGTCAAAATGCCACCATATTACATTTATTTGCCTCTGGGGCTGTACAAAAATTTAAAAGTACTAAATACAGCTCAGAGTTTGAGTCTTCTTTTTTTTTTTTTAATTTATA
The DNA here is from genome assembly GCF_017590135.1 of Pyrgilauda ruficollis. Taxonomy (NCBI): domain Eukaryota; kingdom Metazoa; phylum Chordata; class Aves; order Passeriformes; family Passeridae; genus Pyrgilauda; species Pyrgilauda ruficollis. The sequence continues at coordinate 5,790,866 of NW_024526377.1, forward strand.
GCTGTATTAGTAATTATTATTTAATCCAATTCATTGCTACCTATGGGACTAGCAATGCTGAAAACTTGATTTGATATATTTAAACCACACACAGTGCTAAAATTCATATTCAGGGACTTGTGGTGTGCAGGACTTGGCCATATCAGCTATACCTTGTTTAACAAACTGACTCAGTGTGCAAGGTCACCTCTTATCTGCAGCATCTTCTGGTAGAATTAATTTAGAGAATTATCTAGGAGGGGTGGATTCTTTTCTCTAGTCAATAGACAGAAATCTGTGTTTCTGGGGACCCATGCTTGCTACACTACTAACACAGGCTCTGACCCGACTGCTTCAAACGGCAGCCCTCAAAACCTTTGTTCTTTGTTTTTAATTTGTCACTTCTGTGTCAGTTTTTTTTTTTTTTTTGTCTTCTTTGAGCACTATGTGATCTTCTTTCCTTTCAAAAATTTTCCCTGACCATAGGGGCACCCATCCCACCTGGTGTATCCAAAGTCCAAATCTGGACTCTGTGCAGGTTTTGTGACAAACTCTGTTACCTGTGGATGGATGAGGTCATTACTTATCCCAGGAGAAAGAGCAATGCTTCTTAGATTAAGGTATTTCTGTTTAATTAGAGGAGGCATGCTACAGCACAGCACTTTCCCTTTTATTTCCTGGTGACTTGGACAGGTATTTGCCTCATCCATGTGTTAACAAGCATGAGCTCCATTCTCAGGTGTCCAACAGCCCTGTTTGGACCCTTCTCTCACAGCCCAGCCCAGCCCAGCCAGGCAATGATTATGAGGACCTAGACAGCCCTTCCATGGTCTGTGTCCCAGGGCATCCTTAAACACATCCCCTCTTCCCGATGGGATGGGAAACAGGCACACAAAATCCTCCCAGCCCACCCCTCCTGCCTTGCCCAGATGAAAATTCCACTGCTCCCCAGCCCTGGCACAACCCTAACCCCAGCCCAATCCCTGGCTGGCGCCCATGCAGCCACAACATCCCACCCCTCTCCTCTAGTCCAGGAATAATTTGGGGGTGGTAGTGGTGATGGTGCATTTTTTGTCAGACATCAACTGTTTTCTAGAATAAATGGGTCCACAAAAGCCAGTGTCAATAGAGTTCAGAGGACTCTTTGGATATATGCAAATTGTACATGAAAATAAAAGGAAGTATGTAAGGGAATAATGAGACAAAGAGTAATTCTTTATAACAATAGAATAACAATAACATAATTTAGAGCATGAATTATTCTAAATGAAAGAGCATTAATTATTCTAAATGAATTAGTATTCCAAATATAGTTTTGAATAACAGTCGTAAAGAATTCTATATAAAATAACATGAGTGTGACAATGTGCTTTGTAGCCAGCAAAGCTGAAAGCAGTTTTTCAGAATGATTTTGGATAAAGAAAATGAATTAGAAGAAAGAATTCACTTCTGCCTGACCCCAGAATAATTTCCCATTTTCACTTTTCCCAGACTTTTGAATAAAATACTTTCAATTGCCCAGATCAGTGGCTCCCTAAGTGGTGGTTTATGCTTTTACAAGCCACTGGGCTGTGCTATTACTCTACATTTTAAATTTTCATCTCTCACAGACCAGCTTCCAACACATTGTTCAGAAGAATGACTACTGCTCATGGCAGATTTAAATTGTACAGTAACTGAAGAATCTGGTCAATAATTAATGCCACAATAGCAAATAATGAGCTGAATTTTAGCTCAGTCACAATTTTTGTTTTCTTTTGTACCTGTAAATGCGTACAATAAACCAATTAGCCTTGGATCAAAATAGTTTCCAGGCACATTAGCAGTACCTAGTGATGCAGATTAGTTGTAATTGAATGCTGCAGTCCAGCTACCATCTTCTTTGCAACCAGATGCTCTGTTCTATATTTGCAAATGGAAAATTTAATCCAAATTAAGAAAAAAAAAAAAAAAAGGACGGCTTAACTTCAAACCAAATTTTTGTCTTTTTTTTTTTTTTTTACAGTGCTGTCTGCTGCAGTTGATCTCAGCCAGCCATCCATCATCCAGGTTCACCTCTATATTGCACAGCCTGATTTTTAAAGGTGTTGCTCCAGAAAAATAAGCAGCACTCAATATACTAAAATATTAATAATATTTTAGTCAGAGCAAAGGAATCAAGCAGATGGAAGTATCCCACTCCTCACTGGCAGCCTGCTTGGTCCTTTTGATGTTCAAGGTTGCACTGTGTATTGCATTTTTCTTTTACTTTTCTTTTTTTTTAATTTTCTTTTTTTCTATTTTTTTTTTATTTTTTTTTTTTTTTTTTTGGTGATCAAGCTGCAGCTCAAAGTGATAAAGATTCCCTGTGTGCACTCACTGGGCTGCAACCTTTGTCAGCCACTCAGTCCTCAGATTCTGTCCCAGGATAAATTCCTGGAAATTCTATCTGTGATTTACATGGAAGTATGCTTTATTTCCCAATATACTTTCTCCTTTTCTCATATTACCCACAACTTTAAAATACTCATGAAATCTTCTTATTAGGCCTATGTAATGCACCAAATCTGCTTGACTGTGGCAGCATTAAATCAGGAAACAAACTTCACATTCCTGAAATACAGAAAGCCTGTGCTCTTATTCTGTGTGTTTTATATCGTGGCAAGGCTGCTGATCATGGACTGAGATCCCATCATGCACAACTGTAAAACACAGAACCAGGCAGCAATGACAAAAACCTGCCAATATCTAAGTAGCCTACCCAGGCAATTTGTGTTGTTGCCAGTACATCTTCTATAGGGTCTTCAGGCCAAGAAATCCAAGGAATGACCCATCCTAGGTAGCATTTCTATCTAGCCCCTCCATGACATCCAAATAATGTTTGAAAACTTGTTTTTTGGACTGCTCAAGCTGCAGAGGTTACACAGCCACTTGAGGTTCCAAGATTGTTCAATCTAACATCTCTTGGGAACATTACATTTACTGTAATATCTTGCAAATTGCTTTAATTTTAATGCACAGCTTGATCTATAATTAGTTAACAAGTCTCTCTTGAGCCAGCTATGACAGTGGTTACTAATTTTTAGCAGCTTATTTATAGAAGTGGTCACTAAGATATATGTAGTCCCTCATCCTTTTACTCCTTTCCTGGAGCATGTAATTATTTCACTGGATCTAGGGACATAGCTGAAAATAACTCTCTAAATACATTATTAATAACAGCCACCATTAAAATAAATTTTAAAAATAACTCATTTACCCTTTTTTTCCATTAGGAACTTTTATTTAGTTTACATTACACAAGGCCTGAAGAGTGGAGTGTGATATTTTGAGCTTTCTTTATAATTGTTTCCTTATTTGGGTTCTCCAGGAATATTACAGTTGGGCTGCAAACATACCTTTTAGGGGCAAACAAATGACTGCTCTCACTATGTTTTTGACTTTGCTAAAGATTTTTATATAGGCCCAATTTTGATCCTTGGTGCCAAATGTGGCCTGATAAAATTAGAATATTATGATTTGATGTCTTCTAGACACACATGTTTTGGCACATTTTTGGGGTTCTTTGGGGAAGAGAGAAGCTGCCTCTGGGAGCAGGTGAGGTGGACACAGCTGAGCTTCTTTCTCCTGAGGGTGGAGGCATCCTGGTGCAAGGCATTTTGTGAAACATCCCTCTCTGCAGGGCCAGCTCCCTGCCCTCTGAAGGAGGCTTTAGCATCATTCACTCACACACATTTGCTTTCACACTCTTAACAGGATTTTTAGTGGGTCAGCCACACTGGCCAAGGGTGTTGTCCTGAGGGACCTGGCTCTGGGAAGTACATCACCCTGAGCTGCTGCTGGGAAAGCAGCTTATTATCAAACTGCCTCTCTCTCCCAGAAATGTGAAGAGCCTGATTTCTTGCTCTTAATCCTTTTTTCACCCTTTCCTAGAAGTAAATTAGGTATTTCAGTTGCCACAGGGTCTTACATCAAGCACTGATCCTGCCACCAGAAGGACACTAGCTGCTTCTAGCCTTTGTTCCCTTTCCTTTCTGTGCCAGGACACCCACTCAGTGGTGGCTTTGCCCTCTAGAAGGCATCTGCTCCCTCTGTGATATCATGTGGTGACACCCAAGTATCCCAGGCAATTGAGATTCCAGGTGATGCACTAATCTCCCAGGAATAAACATCCTGGTCAGTGGTGTAGCAGACAGTGAGGAGATAAACTACTCTTGGATGTTGATTTCATGGATGGCCTGAAAGATGTAGTGAGAGGCAAGAAAAGAGTTTCCACTTTTTTTTATGCAACACCGTCAGAGATGTGCTACTTAGCCTGCAACTTTTATCCCCAGTGAGGGCTTTCCAATGCCCTTGCCCAAGAGAAAACTTCTCCCCTCCTCACCTATCCACCTCCCCATAAAGCATGAATTCAAACTTGGAAACAAGCTTGAGTAACTCTCATAAACAGAGCCTGTGACAGCGTGTTTTGTGAAGAATACACAGTGAGTCAGACAAAGCAGGGAAAAGAGGGGGTTTGCAGGAGGACCAAGTACGGGCAAAGATGTTGGATGCTTGAAAGAGGATGTCACTGTCAGAGATTCTCCACTTTAGAGTGCAGTTATCATCTGGAAAGTGTAAAAGTGACATCCTGGTATGCCACATTTATTCCTCCTCCGCAATTTCTATTCCAAATTCACTCAGTCTTCAAGTCAATACCATGTTTTTTGCTCTGACTGCCAGCACAGCTAGCTCAGCCTGTTACCTGAGAATCAAGCTGTGCTCTTTCTGCTTATTAAAACATTGCCAACTGCAAAGCTTCTGGAATCAGACATTAGCTGGCACTGCAGTGGGAGAGGCAGGACATCTGAGTACAACATGGTTAGCACATCCCAGCCACAGGAATGAGAGAGGGAGAAAAAAAACAATCAGTCCTTAAACTCAGCACACATGCCTCAGGAGGCCCACAGAAAACACCTACTTTCAGCACCTAGGTGCCATTTTTATGCAATTACTTGTCTGACTATCACTACATTTCATGATGGAGCAGCTAAACAGGGAGCCAAATAGCCCAAATACTCAAGTGCCAGCTGTGCTGGATTTCCAAAGGATTCTTTATAGAGAAAAAAGGTGGAAAAACCATGCAGCCAGGATTTATTTACTATTGAATTGTCATCTCTAAACTGCCACACCTCCTGCAGCATGTAAACCTGGCCAAGGTGCACTCACTCATTTTCGTACATGGTTTAGTCACTGAGATATTTAAACAGTATCTTAAAAAGGAGTGAAGATTTCTTTAAAAGGAGGAAATGAGAAATGACAAGTGACCAAAACCTTAAATAGTTCAGAACTTATGCTGGGTTCAGAAAAGCATCACAAAATCCACATGCTTATCTGGAGCTCAGCTGACATCCATGAAGTCACAGCATCTTCAAAGCAAGCAGGAGCTCTCAGGAGGGCTCTCCAGTGTCAGTGCTGCTCTTCCCATCTGGAAACACTGCAGGCTGGAGTCACCACTGCTTTGCACCCTGTGTAACCACTTACCTCTGCAAGGACTGAGAGCAGAGAAGGTGCCAAATGCTGGAGGATTACAGCACATCAGCATCTTCTTTTGCACACAGGTACACAAATGGGTAATGAACTGCTGAGAGCTGCTCTGCCTGGTTCTCATCCCAGAAGCTTTAGGGATGTCTGGAAAACACTTGCTTTCCTCAGGGGCAATGTGGCTACTGAAGGCAGCAGATGAGCTGCCTGAGACAACTGCCTTGGGTTAAGTCCAAAGCACATTGGACTAGTGGCTCTTTTGGGATGTTAATTTCTCCCAGACGAAGACTGCCCGGCTAACAGGTCCACTGCCTGGAAAACTGTAGTCTGATGATCTGTTAGCTGTAATTTAGATAATTGTAAATTACCTGCTCTTCTGGTGGTCTCCGAAGGAAGGTCAGAGTTTGCACGCAGGATGTCATCCCTGACTGCTCCTTGTGAGCCCATGAGCTGTGGCATCGCACAAACTGTGTCAGTCACTTACTGGGGTGGCTGGTGCCTGGGTCACAGACTCACAGAAGGGCTGAGCCTGCACGGGACCTCTGGAGGTTATTTGGTCCAACTCCTGAGCTCAAGCAGGGCCACCCAGAGCCACTTGCCCAGGACCGTGTCCAGGTGGCTTTTGAATTCCTCCAAGGTCAAATACCCCACAACCTCCCTGGGTAACCTGTGCCAGTTCTCAGTCTTAGTAGAAAGTGTTTCCTTATGTTCAGAGGGAACCTGATGCATTTTAGTTTGTGCCCAGTTCCTCTGATCCTGTCAGTTAAAGAGACTGTATTCAGCAGCCTGCAGTGAACCAAGCAGAAGGGAAGTAATTCCTGAATTTTATTCTAGTGTCCAGCTGAAGCGTGTAGCACAGGACAGTCTCTGGCAAAATTCTTTGGTTTGTTTCAGGGAAAGAAAGATGTGAGTCTTGCAGTTCATTCTGATCTGTGCTCAGCACCCTCAGCCACTTGTGGATGTGTCATTTTGCACTGGACAGGTCTTTAATTCTAAAGGTGTGAAATGTTGCCTCCAGTCAACTTGACAAGCATTTTTCAAGAATTTAGTCTTCAAATCCACAAATCTCAGCAGCAAGTACCACACAATTCTTTACACTTGGGCAATGAGTAGGACTTGCTGCTTTAAATTATTTTTTTAACATTTTCTGAAGTGCTGTGTTCTTTAAATAGCTGCTACAGCTGCCTAATTTTCCACCACAATATTGCCAGAGGTTGTTTATCTATTTAAATTAATTTATTTATGTATTTTTATTATTTAATTGTTTCTTCTCAGCTGAATGGTGGAAGATAATAGCCATGTCGCAGTGATACAGGGCTAATTCCAGGCCCCAGCCCTGGTGATGTGTTCCAGCAGACAGAACATTGGCAGTGGCAGGCTGTGTTGGTGATGATCCCCAGCTTATACCCTGTTTAATCTTACCATTGCCTTCAACCTTACAGAGAGCTGGGAGCCCCCTCCAGGTATGGCAAACACATTTTTTTTCTCAGTGTAGGCAGCCCTGGTGGTGTGTCACAGCAGGCAGAACATTGGCAGTGGCCATCTCTGGTGGTGCCTTCATTGCAGTGGGGGTAGTGACATGGCTGGGCTTGGACATTTCCTGTCCCTCAGGGAGGTATGGGCTGGACAGCCACAACCTGAGGCTGCGAGAGCCTCAGTCATGGAGGCAGGGGCTGCTGGAGGTGGGGCTGCTCCATTCTTTGGTGTTCCTGTCTTTGACAGCTAAATCCGCAGACAGGGACATGACTGGAACATGGCACGCACCCTCCCTCTCCTTCCTCTACCACCCAGAGGGTATGAAACTTTCTACAAGGAATTTTCTACAAGAACCTTGACCTAAAGGTAGGGAAACACACTTATCCCTGGTCTGTACCCCATTATGGTCCTACAGGCTGCTGGAAGCTCTCTACAGCTGTGAACATAGAGAACTCCACACCACCCACTGCCTTTGTATTCCATCATGGTCCTACAGGCAGCTAGAAACTCTTCACAGCCGTGGACAAAGGGATCTCCACACTACCCACCATCCTTGTATCCCATCAGGATCCTACAGGTGATGAAAGCTTCCACAGCCATGGAGAAAGGGACCTCTGCACCACCCACCATCTCTGTGTGAGACTTACCTCAAAATAAATGTTGAGATTGATTAAATCATTGGCTGTTTCTTCTGGTTTGTGCTGTCATTTTAGGGAAATATTTTGGGACCCTTCCTTCCTCAATATCTTAGGAAAAGATTGATGTGTTACCAGACAGACCACCTCTCTGACAGCAAGGACTCACTTTATGATAGCCCTTGGCACATGTCCCCTTTCAATTTTTGGAAATAACATTCCAATCTTTCATCATTGTTCCAATCTTCCTTTTGGGTAGCAGTTCTTGTTACCTCATAGCAAAACTGCTTTTCATCACATAAGGCCAGCCTTGCCCCTACCCTGCCTTTCCAAGTAAACAAAACAGCATGACACAAAAGGGAATGGCAAAAGAGCATCACAGAAGCCACATCCCCTGACTCCTTTCCCTTCAGCTGCAGAAGGACAACAGAACATGTTCTGCACCAGAAATGCTGGAAAAAAAGGCAGGCTGGTTTCCCTGGGATGAGAACACCCACCTTAAAATCCCAAAGAGCCAGTGGGGATAAGATATGTTTTTGAGGACACTAGTGGGCAGCTCAGCATGCAGGCTTTGAGCATGGTGTTTCATCCCAGGTACTCGGGGCATGCAGCGCGCTCCTGTTTGCACAAGTCTTCCACTACTATACTTTTCTCAAAAATTCATTAAAAATGCAGACAAAAAACAATGCAGCTGTGAAACCCTCAGGGAGAGCAGCCCCATGGGTTTGCACTGTGGGGTTGGACCCAGGTATGAGGCAGTATGGTGCAGCAGGACCATCAGGCTGAGGCACTCAGCAGTTTTGGGCTGCTTTGGACACAGCAACCTCCTGATTGTGCCAACAGGCTTGTTTGTCCCATGGTCTGTTGCATTCCTGGCCAGAAAGCCCCTAGACCCATCCTCTTCCTATAATGTTTGGGAAGTCTGCCTGGAGACAGAAAATGAGCTGGCTGTTTTGTTATTCTTGCACAAATGCAGGCCAAAAATTGATTTTTTGCATGAGCAAGCTCTGGAATGGACCTGGAGCAACATATCCAGGGGACAACTGTTCCCTGCTACCAGCTTGCAGGGCTTCCAAAGGCAGCAGATTCCCACTTTCCACCACACTGGGTTAGATGGTGCATCTCAATGCACAAGAGGTCAAGAAGTATTTGCTTGCTAAATTAGTCAGGAAAGGAGAAGATGAATGGAAAAATAATTGCAGGGCTCAATAATGCATTGAATAGGTCAGGAGCAAAGCATGCAGAAGGAAACACAAGTAAACAGAAGGACAGTGCTCGAGACATAGATATCCTGCTGAGTTTCACAGCAGAATCAGCCTGGGGTGACTGGAAGTGGTGTGTGGAAATTTAAGCACTGATTGTACTTCCTGGGCTCTTCACAAGATAGAATTCCACACAAGAAGGACTATGAGCATCCAAGCAGCCCTTTCCAGAACCCAGCCTTTCTGCTGAAGGCTTAACAAAAACGACTCAAACAAAAGAACAGACAGAATAAAGCAGCACAAAATGCTGGCACCATCCTGAGTGCTATTACACTCCCTTGCCAAGGAGGTGATGGAGCACAATATTCACACCAAGCATGCAGATCAGGGTCCTCTCCCCCAGAGCCATTCCTGAGCACCCAATCCAAATCCAAGCACTGCCCTGGTGAAACAGAGTCGCTAGAAGGCATCAGACCTTGCTGGGCCTGCTGAGAAGGGGGGGCATGAAGAGTAAGGCCCTTCTGAGTGTTCGCAAATTGATAAATTTTGCAAAGTTTGATGATGTGGTTATGCTGGTGTTGAGGACCTAGGTGGATCCTTCCCAGCCCTGACACTGTTGGTGTTTGCAAAGGGGGATCAGTGAGATAGAAAGAGGTGGAGAAGTACATTTGCTAATTTGAATGGTGTTGTTCTGCTGCAGTTGAGGGTCTGGCCTAATCCTGCAATGAACAGTTACTCAAAAATCAGATTCTTACCTTTGTGGTCTTTTTTTTGTCCTCTGTTTAGGCACTCCATATATAAAGGTATCTGTCTTCCTATGAAAGGAAGTGAAAAGATTAATTTGTTAAGTCAAATATTCATGACTCCCAGAGAAGGGAAAGGAAGTAACCTGAAGATCATTTATTATGGGTAAGTAGCTGAGTTCCTCTGGGGGAAGGTATAACTGCAAATCTGTGACACAGAGGATTTTTGTCAAGGGATGAGTCATCTCCTGTCATCCTGTCACACACCTGGAATTAAGATCATGGACAAGTGACAACCCTGTCACACAAAGGCTCGTTTTCCATTGAATTCAGTGGCTGCTGTTACAAATTTTGGGGTTAGATTGCCCAGAGAAAGTCCCAGAATATCCCTATAATGCCTGTGATAAGGCATTGTGATAACGTAGGTGATTAAAAAATCTCATGTCCCTCTGGGGAAACCCAGGCAACTTTGCAAAGTCAAAAGGACTTTGCTGATCAACAGTGGCCCAACAGCCAGCTTAAGAGTGCTGTACAGGGGCATTTTCCATTTGGCTTAAACTGGAAAAGTAAACTAATTATGTGAATGAATGTTTCCGGCTGCGACAATATCAACCTTTGGAATGCATGTGGCCAGTGAACTATTAAGTACAGTATATCTTTAGCATCCCAGGGGACAATAACTCACCTTGCATGGCAGCTAATCGCTGCTGCCTCAGCTCTGCCCGCTCAGTCCCTTTAGTGGAGTTCCACCCACTCATAATCAGGCCATTCATGCTCAGTCATGCACGCAGCCCTCTCCAAACAGACACGGCTAATCACCACCTCTGCTCTCACTTAGGCTGCCTTGGAGGATGATTCAACACCAAAGTGGATCTCGGCAGCACAAGGAGCCTGTCTTGTACTCCCTCTCATTTAATGTGGCAGTCCCTGCTCTGATCATTCATCTGGGGCAGAGTGGCCCTGTCACTGTCCCTGCTGCTGGCTGTGGCAGGGCTGGCTGCTGTGCAGCTGCATGGGCCAGCCTGAGAGCTGGAAAAATGCCATGCACAGGGGTTTTGTGGGCGTTGAAGTGTCTTGTGAAAGCAGGTTGCACATGAAGAAAGGGATGGTTTTCAAAGATTCACCTGGAATTCTGATTTTCCTAGGTGACGCTTTGGGATTTTCAGGCAGATTGACTCTTGGCTCAGGGCTGGTCCTGCAGAGCCAGGGCTGATGCCATGCGAGGTCACCTGTCTGCCTCCACACCCCGGATCTCCCAGCTTCAGGCTGCTGCATGGTATTCCCTGTACCAGTGCCTGAAACAGGCATGATACTTCCAGGGAAAAGGAGACCAGGTCTCCTCCAACAGCATTTTACCAATATTGTTTGTGCCTCCTGGCTCAGGAGGGAGGAAGGAGGCCGATATTGTCACCGGGGCTTTAAATAAAATTTCCTTTGTTCATATATTCAGGAGCATCTCTTCTTCCCTCTCCACAGACAGGCCTGAGCCCTGTTTTTATTTTGAGGGCTAGGAGGCATTTACTTAACTTTTAATCTTTTATTTTAGGCTGGAGTAAAGTTTTCTTTTGCAGAACTGGCTGTCCTCTCTCTGAAGAGCAACTGTAGCTTAGCACCAAAGATCTGTTTCTCAGTCCTTGGACCTTGACAGTGTTACCTGCACTTCCCAAATCTTGTTGGTGACAAGGATAGTAATGTCCTGGAGGGGCTAGTGAAATATTTTGATTTATTCAAAGTTTCTCTTAGGTGTTTCTGTTTCAGTGGTCTTCATTTTCCTTGTCTATACAGGGAAAATCAGGAAAGTTGGTTTAAATTAACTAAAGGCAGGAGTTTAAAGTGAATTAAGTAAATTGCATTAAACCTTTCGTTTCACAAGTAAAGCGGCCTTAATATGACTTAGCCTTGGAAGAGAAGTAAACCAAATCAAATCAAAGACACTTTAATTCTGACAGTTCCCACAAAGGGCTTTAATTAATGCAGTTTAACTAATCCACTTAAAAATTCAGATCAACTTTTCTGAGCAGATTCGTGTAAACAAGCTCTTACAACTGCCCTGCCTGAAATGATTTAGCTTGGTTGGGTAGTTTTCCCTCAGAAAGGAAATCCACGCAAGACTGACTCTGGTGGAAGTCCCACTCCATTTGGAGTGCATTTGGGGGAACTCCATCAACTGGAAAAGTTGGATGAATTTAATTCCAGGGTAGCTTAGCTCCTTCTAATGCCTACAAGGTCCAAGCTGCTGTGCTTCCATACCATTACACACACAGGGAAATGAGGCTGCCTCAGCAGTTCAGGAAAGAGAAGGTGCCAGCACACAGCCCCACGTCCCCTCCTGGGTGATCACGGGTTTGGCTGCGCTGGTGTGATTTGCATTGTGCTCCAACAAGTGCTTACCCTGCAGCCAGGCAGGCTGCAACCCTGCTGGGATTTCTTTTTGCTGCATTGAGACCTACCTTAGCACAAAACTAATTTCCTTTCATGGGCTTTGGAATGGTAGAAATTAGGGCATGTAGTGATTTTAACTTTTCTTTTTTTTTTTTTATTTTATTTTAATTTTTTTAAGCACACCTTTTATTTGGCCAGGTTCAGTTCTGGCTGGGTCACAGCAAGTGGCATGACTTACACACAGCAAAAAATCACAGATAGCATTGTCCAAGGGGAGGAAAAAAAAAAAAAAAAAAAAAGCTGTTTCAGCCAAAACAGACATTTAATCAATTTGAAGTATATCTCATCAGTGTGCACATCAATCTGCCCCATTAAATACTGCATCCTTTAATTCCCTCCTTTAATTCCTTCTGCCTTTATGAACAATTCCCTTTGTAGCTGAAATGCCCAGTGAAGGTAGTGCAGCCTCTTTTTCAGCAGGAATATGGATGTTTGACTTTCTCAATTAGCTGAAAGTCCTTCAGCAGGGGGTTCCCTGAGGCACATATCATTCCTTGGCTGGTGACCCTCATTCCCTGTGCTGCTTTACCCTGGCAGGAACAGCAAAGCACAGACTTTCCACCAGGGTTTCTTCACTTTTCCCAAAACTTGCCAGTCTGACAGCTTGAAACATCATCTGCTTTTTTGTGGGGGGAATAATCTGGATACTCCAAAGTGCTGTTCTCACTGCACAGAGCCCCAGACCAGTCTGTGCTGGGCTCCCCCTTCTCCCACAACTCTAGTGGATCGTGTTTGATGGTCCTTGCATGCTGACAAGCTGCAATGCCTTGTCTGGACCAGGGCAGATACCCTGACTGCAGTTAGCAGAGCTCTCACTTTTCCTCACATTTATTAGGCTGCATCTTTTTGAAAGAGTTCTTCCAAAATAAACTGGAGCAGGCAACTGCAATGCTCCAGCAGCACTGTACACAAAATATTCACTGTGAAAAATGTGTCAGCATCACCTTCACTGGATCAAAAGTCATGTCAGAGAAGATATCAAAGCATGAAAATCTACTTGCATAAAAAAGCCAAAAGCCTGAAGCCATCCCAAGCACCTTCAAACGATCCGGGAGTCGCTCACAGAGCTGCAGTGGATCAAGGGGTAGCACAATTTCCAGCCAAACTCCTTCAGCTGCTGCTGTCTTCTCCAGGAGCTGTTTTCAAACTGTGCAAACTTTAACTTTTCTTTGGGAAAAAGCCACTGCACAGTGTTGAAAATGCTGCTTGATTCTACGTCTCAGTGCCTGTCAGGTGTATGTTCCTTTATGTCAGCAAATCAGGAGTCATCCATCCCGTCTGAGTCAGAGATAAAATCTATGAGGGAACTTTTTTCTGCATAGTTTTCAGGTGTGGGAGCAGCTGAGTCTAGGGAGGGGTAATGGGGACACCAGCTTAGCACTGTAGCTCAGGTGTCACCTGGCCAGGAGGAGCCTGCAAGTCACTCAGCCTGACGGGGCTCTCATTTATTTGCAGAAACACCTGCCATGCAACAAACCCCTAAAAAACATTATTTTTTCATTTTTTTTCCCCCTAGAGAATTCACAATCTAACAGATAAGTTGGACTTCGGGCATCTTTAATAAACTTTCCCTTGGAGCTAATTTGATTCACATCATGTGCCATGGCCCTGAAGGCTGGGGAGTCCAGCAGTGGGACAGCCTCTCTCACCCTTCCTCCTGCAGGCTCTGCTCTCTCGTGGAATAGACCTGGAGGGCTGCGGATGAAGTGAGAACCAGTTCACTACACAGTCCTGCACTTGATTATCAGCTTGAAAAAGAAGTCAATGAAACAGTTGTTTGTATTTTTGCAGTTGAATATTTGCATTCTGTCATTTTTCTTCCTTGGATATTAATTTGTAGGAAAACCCAGGGGATCCTGATCACACAGGCACTCCAGATGCTTCGTGCACAGAGCACAGTGCCTGTGCAGAAATCTTCCAGTAGCTGGAGCAAAAAGCATCTTCTGCTGCTCCATAATAAGGAAAACATCCTGTGTGTCCTCCTTGCACTATTGATCTGTTCCCAGTAGGACTGTGAAGTAGCAGCCCTGTGCAAACACAAAGACTGAGACAGGGGACACAACTAACTTGTGCCACTTACGAGGGAGACAGCTGTCACCAGGCCTGCCCATCTGTTATTGCCACTAAAAGTTCTTCCACCCACTAAGACATTTGAGTGTGTTTCACCCCAAGAAAATCCCATTGCTTCCAGCTCTGGAGATTAAGAACAAAAAAGCTAAATCTAATATTTCTACAAATTTGATTCTTCAGTGCTGCTGGAAGGCAGAAAATGTATTCACCACTGATATTACGTATGATTAGTGTTGGTGCATCATTTCTTGGGGATGTAGGTGCCTCCATCACTGTGCCATGCACTCTTTCAGTCCTTTCCTATTGTCCCCTGCGCCTCCACAAACCTTGACGGCTGCTTCTTTCACTGCTGCAAAGGACACAGATGAAGTAGCTTATGTACTTCTGAAATGGGGACTGAGAGTGTTTTTTCACAGTTTATCTTGTAGCCTGAAGGGCTCTGTCTCTGCACTTGCTGTTGGTTTTCCTGCCTTACTGTGCCTTTGGTATCACTCTGATACCTTTTGTATCTATCCACTCTTATCTGTTTGTGCTGAGAGCTCCATTCTCTATTGTATCAGTTTATTTCCCTCTGTTTAAGCACTCATTATAGTCTAATTTCCTCTTATTACTCTAAATTGCCCATTTCTCTATTCTGTGTTTTCAGCATATTTTATCTGCAGTATCAATCTACAACCATTCCTGTTATACCTGAGACTCTCTGGAAATTTCTTCAAATTTGTAAATTGGGGTTTTGCTTAGCTCTGCCACAATTCTACACTAGGCTTAAAAAAAAATCAACCAACCAAACAAAACAACAACAACAACAACAACAACAACAACAAAAAACAAAAACAAAACCAAAACAACAAAATAATAAAAAACCCCAAAGCTGACAGTCATAATGTTATACTTGATAAATCTCATATAAAAGAATGTGGATTTTTGCACCTGTCAGTAATAGGAACAGGATGCCTGATAATCCCATTGCTGCTGTCCTATCTCCTATCCACCACTGCTAGTCAACAGGCAAAGACAAACTGCTGAGGAGAGACCACTCTTGGAAAGCCTAATTTTGAATTTCAGACCCTGAAGTCTAAATTCTATTTGATATTATTTATGAGATCTTATTATGTACCTTACAAATATAAAAATTATGACCAGTCATTAATGAAAACCAAACCTTTACTTAATCCATGAGTAGTTGGCTGAATGGTGATACCTGGATTTTGGGGCATTTAATATTTATTATTTTTTCTGTATGAATTAAAATGTTCCAGCAGTCCAATCTCAGAATGAGTACAGCAAAAAATAACTCTGTCATGAATAAAGCAAATATAAGCAGTTCCCAAACAGCCTTGATTTTGGGATTACTCACTGAAAATTTTTAATAAGTGTGACTATGTTCAGAAATTTTTATGTCTGAACATATGTGCTTTCCCAATTCATGCATGCACATTTATTTTTTTAAAAAGAACTTAATAAAAACATTTTCAGTGAGTAATTCTCCTAAAAAACTCCTCCTTATGGATGTCTATATAGAGAAAAAAAAATTAATTGAAGAAAAATTTAGGAAGACAGGGGGGAAGGTATGTCTGCACAACCAGAAATTGTACTGTCTGGTTTCAGGGCACAGGTATTGTGGGGAAAAATCTTGACAGAATCTGATTTGGATATTGATCTGATTAGGCAGTATGTTTTTTGGGTCATCCTGTTATATTTTTTCCGTGTTTTCAAAAGCTTTCATTTAGATTTAAATGGCTGTTTTGTTCACCCTGAAAGAGATCATTTTGTTTGGAAGCCTTTTTTTGTTTTTAAAGAATAAAAGAAACCTAGAGCTATAAAAGCAAGGAGGCAGAAACAGCCCAAACTTGAGGTGATCTGAGACAGCTGCCTTCAGATCTCTACTTGATCAGAGAAATTTAAAACCAGCTCCAAATGTGGATTATGGAGGAAAAAATGCCAGTCAGTTCACTTTGGTGAGTGGCTTCCTCACTGGGTGATATTTCAATATTTCTCCTCCTGGCTGTCTCCCCGTGGTACTGAAGTCAGGAGCTGAGAGGCAGAGAGCTGCACTCCAGAGCAGCCTGCAGCCAGGTGTGAGGGAATCCTCTGGGAATGGGAAAATGGGGATGCAGAGCTCTGTGCTGGCTGAGGCTGGGAGGTCAGCCACAGAGAGGGAGAGCATCAGTGATCCCACAGCAACTTCCACTGATTTTTCATGGCCCATTGTAGGGAAAGGCAAAATACTTGTGAAAGCTGGAATAAAATATCGCTGCTCCAGGTGAAACTAGCTCAGCTTTTGGCTTGCTGTGACTCACTGTATTAAATTCAAATTTCTAAATGCTTTTGCATCAAATTGGAACTGTCTCTGAAAATGCACATCCACCTTCAAACTTGTCTTTTCTGCTCCTGATCCCTCTTCCTCCATTCTGTGGTTTTGTCCTGCTGTTTCCATGTTCTGTTTTGGCACTGTCTTATTGGTATTTTTTCAGCAACCTCAAAAGAAAAAGGAGATAAAGATGGAGCCCTGTGGAGACGCCCACCCTAATCCATGGCCAAGGCAGGGTACACATTCCCTGTGTGTAGCCCAGCCAAATGGCTGAGTTACCACGTCCTTGGGAGCCTCAAACAGACCCCATCCTCCCCTGCAGGGTGGGATAATCTGAACAAAAGGCTTGGATGCTGCTCAAGCAAGTGGGAGAGGATATCTCCTTCCAGTTCTCCAAGCTGTGGGCCAGGTGGGAGCCAGGAGCCTGAGCCTTGTGCTCCAACACACAAACAAGCCCTGTGGGCACACAGGGGCTCACAGCACACCTGGGGTGGCAGCTGCTCCACGGGCAGCACCTGCTGTGCTTCAGAGAAGGAGCTGGGAGATCAATACCAGCCACCTGGAAGGGCAGTGCCTATTTCTTCTCCCTTTAGTTCCAGTCAAATATTGTCCCAATGTCCCTTGGCTTTAGTCTCTCTAAAGGAAGAGACCCTGGTCCTCCTGGTGCGTGATCTGCCACTGCCCCTTCCCGCATCTGAAGAACGACAGGAGGGTTCACTCTGCACCTCAGATCTCTGCAGATCAGTGGAGTGGGTGTGAAATCCTGTGAGGAGTTTTTGTTTCCCTTCAGTTCCTTCAGATCTCTGGATGATGAATGCAGCATTTACAAGCTGGTGGAATTAAGCAGCATTCAGTTTAATTAAGGGGTTGATTATTCAGGGAAGAAATCAACGTGTCAATCAGGTATGTGGTCCAAAGCATGGTGTGGGAGAAGATGGGCAAAGACCTACCTGCAGACAGCAAGGCAAGTATCCATGTGCTTCTTTGGGCAGCCTGACATGCCCACAGCCAGGCAGAGCTTTCCCCTGTGCTTGCACAGACCTCTGGAGTGACTTTTACAGCACTGTTTGTCAGCATTCAGGAGCTTCCTGCTCGGCCCCAAGTTAAGATTTACTATTCATATTACAATATCACTTAAGCATCCTGCACTGGCTCAGCTGGGAGTCACCTGGGCCATAAAGATGATCCCAGAGTAAACTTGGTAAAGTAAACTGAAAAGGTTAGGCTGAGTTTATCTCTTTCTTGTGTGCATTAAGGAAACGAGGCTGTGGTATTTACCATCTGCCAGCTGAGCTGTTGTGACCTTGGAGGCATTTTAGGTTGACACGAACAGGAAAACTCCATTTCCTGCTTGAGTCCAAATGGCAAGCAAAGCCCCAAAAGCTTATTGCCAAACATATATAGATTTTTTCCATATTTATGGATGCCCAGGTCTCTTTTTCTAATGACTGAGTGTGCGAGAATGCCTTAGGTAAGTTCTTTCTCTTTCCTGCACTTTACTTCCCTAGAAGGAAAATTGCTGATAATGGTGGAATTTGTAGAATGATTAATCAGCTACAGACAAATGGAAATACTAAGTATGAAAATCTCAGGTGTAAGCTTTTGGGGAGGCAGAGGCTCAGCCTCTCTGTGGAAAACATCAGTAAGATGAGGTCCTAAGGCAGGACTAAATACTGGACTATTTGAAATGTAGGTACATGCTCCCAGACTTCACCTCTCTTTTTTCCTTTCAGGATTTTACTGTTTTTCTCAGCATTGTAAGTTCTCTTTTTTCCTCCTCAAGCTCTTGTGCCTTTTGATTTTCCTTGATGGCTTTGTATGAGCTTTCAGTTTTCTGACAATCTGTTGTTTTTAGCCTCAGAGGTCAGTTTTTAGTCCCTGGCACATGCTTCAATTTTTGAAGATTTAAAGCTTATGAGAGCAGCCGTGATGCCACTGGTAGAAATACTCAAGTTCCCAAGTAAGGCATAAATTTAAGAGCCTTGTTGAATAGATTTAAATCTGGTATAATGCTACAGAAGTAGGACAAGTTGTCTGGATTTATACCAGGTGTTTGGAAGCAGAATCAGGACTTAGTCTTAATTTATTTCATTAGAAACACCTCTAAAACCTTAATAGAGAGGTGCTCTCTTGTATAAATGCAGTTAAGGAGGATTATTTGAGACTTCCTATATACTGTATTTTTGAAGGTTTTCTGTCAGATATTGCAGTTGTAGTAGGAGTTGCAGAAAGCACTGTGTCCCCACGGTACATTACATGCAGCACTTCCCAGTGGCAGTAAATGTTCTGGCTTAATCAAAAAGATCACATTTCTTTCTATTACTACCTGCCCAGAGAAGCTGGAATAACTTTTGGCCAAGGAATACATTAGTTTAAATCTTAGATTTCGAAATGAAATTACACTCAAGTCTTGCAGATATGATTCATATGTCCCCCATTACTTCCAATCTTCCTTTTTCTCCTTCTAACTTGAATTTGTGTGAGAACTGCAGTGCTGTGGTAGTGCTGGCACTGGTCAGGGCTCGGCAGGGGCAGGCATCCAGGCATCCCTTTTCCCGATCCATCCCTCTCTGCCATCCCTCTTCCCGACAGAGATCGTTTAGCTCAAGCATTCCTGAGCATTGTCTGCTCAGACAGAGCCCCTCTTGCACTTCCTGCAAATCATCCTCCAGCAGCCGCAGCTTTAGATTTAAATCACAGTGCTCTGCTCTTTGCAAGGCTCCTGGGGAGGGTTCTGTGAGCGCCTCAGGCTCTCCCCAGCCCAGGGGCTGCAGGAGGATCTTTTGTCAGTTTTGCATCTCCCTGCAGTGATGTCCCAGTTTGGAGAGGTGGGATAACACTGGTACCCACCCTCTGCACACGCCTGTCGTGAAGATTTATGAAGTGATATTTTCAAGGAGTAAAGCATTATTTAAGGCAGGTGCTGTGATCTATTGATAACAAATGGGATAAACATTGGGTAGTTTAATATTTAAAGCACAGTCTTTGGAATTGGGACATCTGTGGCCTTTTCCATCTCTGCTAATGGCTTCCTGCCTATCCCTGGACAAGACACATCCCATCCCTGCCACTCCTCTCAGATTTCATATAATGTATCTATTTATCTGTGAACTCTTCTGGCGAACAGTGCTCTGACAGGTGCTGGTGGAAAGGCAGGTGTAGCAGGTTCTGGGCGCTCATGAGACCCCCAGGGTCCTCTTTGGATGGAAGATTTTATCCTAGTCTGAATCTAGGGATGGAAAATTGCTCTTCCACCGGCCACCTTCAGTTTTATTTCTTTAAACTTTCTTGTTATTATTTATTTCCAATATTACATCCACTGTGTGACTTGAGTGCCAGGGGTTTAGAGTGTCACTGTGTCATGGCTCTAGGAAACATCTGACCAAAGGCAGCAGGAGCTGTAAAAATGCAATGGCCTGAGACAGAGAAAATGGCTGGGAATAGATAATTTATGCATCCCTTCTGTTTTTAAACACTGATTTGATGATTAGAAAACAAATGCATATTCCTGTAGCTTCATCAATAAACCTTTTCACTTTTTAAGAGAAACCTGATGTTCACCTTTCTTCCTGTTTGGTGCATTTCCCTTTATTTCAGATCTCAAGCATACATATAAATACAGCAAGGTTTCTGACCCTTTTGTATCATAGCAAAATATTTATAGAACAAAATTACTGCAGATTTACCCCAGAATGGTTTATCCAGGAGAGTAGTGTACATGGCAGTAGTGTACAGTAGCCCAAACTCCAACTATGAGAGTTCACTGTCTGACTCCTCCTGGTTTATACAATTCCTGGTTGTAGATCTTGAGATCTGTCACATCTAGTGAGAGCATCCTACTTGTTCATGTGAAATGTCTTCTTCCAGTTATTTACTCATGGAAGTATTTCCGTTGTCCTGAAGGTACATCTTAGTCTGGTGTGCACTTATTTGGCTGTGATCCAGTGGCACATTCTGCCCAGACATCTTCCATAAATCATGCCCAATGTACTCCCATGTATTCTTTGAAGGACCACAACACAGAGTACACCATGTCCCTGGATTCTTGGTACCAGCTTCTGACTCAACTGCAATGTGCATATTTTGTGATGGAGGACCTTTTCTCTGCAGTACTTAATGTTCGGTGAGAGTTTAATCAAGAAACATGAGTAATTGGCATTAACATCCACTTCTGAGCAAGAGAACAGCTTTGATAGCATCTATACTCATTAGACATTTCGTTCCAAACACTGTTCATTACAGTCAGCACTCTTCATATTGGCTTCTGCTTGTAAATACAGCACAGATTCTGCTGGGCACAGAAGCAGGCCTTGAGCAAACACTCTGTGGTTACACAGAAGGAAGAAGTTTTAACTGTCAAAAAGAAACAAGTGGAACACAACAGTAACTTTAAGAAAATTTCTAAGCAGTGTGCCACACAACAGAAAGACCTTCAATGACAGGAGACAGGATTTATTTACTGGCTGCCTACCTGAAATGAGTAGGATTGGTTTTGCTCACGTTCTGGAGTGAATCACTGGAAAAGCTCAAGCTTCCACTTGAGAGGCCTGATGAACGCTTGTTGGGCTGCTGTTATGGACCAAAACAATGATATGCAGTTAAGGGGCATCAGCCGTGCCAGGAATGAGATGGGAGGGAGCCAAACAGGTCTCCATGCTTTGCACTTGTCTGCTTGTGTAAAAATCCTGACCAGAAAATGGACTGTACCAGCAGGTCTGCACCACACCCCCTGTCCTCCTACCACTGGAGTCAGTACAGGTGAGAGACATTTAATCACCTTACAGTCTCTGTTTACTTTTTAAATGCACCTTAAATACAGAAATAGTTAATAGGCATTCATGAATAAGATTTCCTCTGTCCACTATGGAAATGAAGAGCACACTGTTATGGTTACAATGCCAGGGGGTAGAGCTTTGGTGTTGAATATTCCATACCATACACATCCATGATGGGGGATTTGATTTCAGGAGGAAAGACCAGGGGGTGGAAGTGGGAAGGGGACTATCCTGCCTGGCTCTGTAAGGGAAGAAGGTATTGGGGGCAGCAAATTTAGATTCCCTGGTGGTTGTCAAAACCAGCAAAACAGAGCAATGCTGATTTTCAGGTAATTTATAAAATAGCAATGTTGTGTTACTGTGGTATCTAAAATGGCCCTAAGGCAGAAGTTAGGAAATGTGTTCTGTGTCAATTCACCCCTACACTCTCTGATCAAATTTGCACCCAAATCAAGTAGTACAAAGTCTCAAATTGTTTAATAAGTTGTCTTGACTATACAATACAACCTTGAATAGGTTGTATTTAGTCTTTTTTTTTTTTTTTTTTAAACCATTACCCTGAAATTGTGAAGCAGCAGGAGTCCTGAATTTTGTATCTGTCAGTAGAAACAGTCTGGGTATCTTGTTCTACTGTTCTATGATTCTTTACACTTTCACAGCTTTACAGCACTACTGAGGGAACGTGCCACCTATTATTTCAAGTAATGCTAACGAAGCTTGTGTTGAGTGAAGCACAAAAACATCAATTTCTTTATATCAGTGTTTGAGAATAATGTGCCTGTGCAAGGACTCTTGCATCCCAGTTGCCTGCTGTGACCATCTGACCTGAATTTTTTCTCAGTGCTGCATCCTGCAGGGTGATTTGCAGTGGCCAAATAATTTCAAAGAGCTTTAGGTCCATGGCTTCCTAGGGGTGGCATAGCCAAGGGCCAGAAAATTTTAGCAACCACTTCTCATTTAAGGAACTGCCATTCGAGATCTGCCACCCTGGATATTATCTAACAATATCACATAGGACTAGCCTGTTTAGGCTCTTCATCTGGCAGATAGCACTGAACCCCATGAAACTTGGCTTTGCTTGATTTTGGCCAAATCTATTTGCCCAGAGCTGAACACAAAATTTGTCAGGATGAAGAATATAGTAGTTCAGTGCCCTGGGACAACAGTTTCTCAGTCACTTTTTCCTAGACAGAATATTTTTGTTCTTACCAGCCTTACATTCTTCATGCTTGTATCCCAGGAAGAAGGCTTAGGTAAAATCAGTCCATCTTTCTCCCTGTCTGGGCTCAAGGCTGATCTGGGAGACTGGTTCAGTGTGAGAGCCCTTCCCCCTGCTACCCACAGGTGAACGTGCTGCCAAATCTCACCTCTGACTCCTATTTGCTGCCCTCAAGTCATGCCATCTCATGCCACCTCAGGTGCATGAGGCGTTTGTGGGATAACCCTTGCAGTACAGACCCTCCTGATGCTGTTTTCCTGTTGCCCAGTGAAAGCACTGAAGGAATTACAGCCCACTGGATACTTGCAGATGCTGATGGCCACAGTCCTTTCCTTTGACCTGACCCAGACATCACTTCTCTTAAAAAGCAGTAAAAGCCCAGCATTGTTACTACTGCTGCTGCCACTTCCTACTAGCAGCAACAAATGGTGGATGGCTCCACCCAATCAACTTCCATTTCTCATCTCCTCTTTCCTTCCTTTTCTCTACTACTCCTGCACTTTGTTTTCTTCTCTCTTAGAGATTCAGAAAGGTGGAGTAACAACTGACTTTCAGGAGCACTCCAAGAGTGTAGCTCTGATTCTTGCAGGGAGAAGTCTGTCAAGGGGACAGAAAGAGAGGGAGTCGAGCAAAAGCAGGAGGGTGATACAGCCCTGATGGACCAGAAGAAAGAATGAGCTCAAGGAAAGGGTGTGAGAGCAGAAAAAGGGGTAAATGATAGAGATAAGAGCATAAATATGGGCAGGAAGAAACAGCACAAGGTCTTAAAGACAGAATTAGCAATATGATGAAAAGAGTTAAGGACTGTCAGAAGTAGATTCACAATCTGAATGGTAATGGATCAGAATTTTTAGCTGAAGCCATGTGAATGTTAAGGAGAGGAGGAAAACAGGCAGCAGAGAGTTTGTAGCAGTCCAGTTAGCCAGAAGGGACCTTGACTCAGCTCTTCACATCTCAGAAGCCCACTGGAACAAGGTGGGATGTTCATGGGAACAGGCTTTCTCAGGGAATTCTTGAGGTTTTCTGGATGGAAACAGCATAGAGAAACTTTTGCACAGCAGATTTGTATCACTGCTGCTTTGCTCCTAGCTGGAAATGCAAGGCAAAGTGAAAATAAGTATTTCTTTTCCTCCAGCTATCCTCAATCATTGAAATATTGAGTGATTCTGTGAGTTTGGTTTAATCAATGCTGCTCTGGCCAAACTTGTCACTTATAGACAAAAATGCAAGTATGCCAAAGAGAAAACAAGACCAGAAAAAAACCCAAAAAAACCAAACATTATTGACAATGACCTTTGAGCAAAAGTGGATTTTGTTTCTGTTACACTGGTGTCTCTTAAACATCCTAGCACCAATTCCCAGCAGCAGAGCTCACAGTAAAGTGTTTGAATAAATGACTTGATTTGTCAGAAGTTCAGAGCACTTACCTCCCATGAATGAAGCGGAAACATCAAGCACCAAGTTTCTTCCAAAACAAATTAATTAGTTGTGACACTTTTTCTGATCCCATGTCTTTGACATGTCTCCTGTGACATCTTGGACTTTTTGCCTTGGTTTCCTGGTAGAGAAACTGTCAGTGACCACAAGCTGGGTGTGTTCCAAGGGTTTTGTCACAGGATCTGGGAAAAAATGGCCTAAAACCATGCAGAATTTTCTTTTTCTGTGTGTGCTGATAGGAATAACCTTAAGAAAAAAGAAATGCTCTGTTTACTCATGGAGCTTATTCTAAGCAGAAAAAGCAGTGAAGGATATCTGGTGTAGCTGAAACTAATTACAATGCATCTTTCTGAGATTAAACAGTGGCTTATACTAAAAAAAGATAGTTTTAAATATTTTGTGAAACCATACTGTCTGCTGATGCTTTCCCTGAGTGTCATGGTTGATATTGAACTCTGGCCATGTGACTCTGACAAAACCAGCATAGGCTTTTAAAAATTATTATTTATTTTAATTTTTTTTTATGTTGAATAGCTCCATTTTGGCTGGAAGAACCAAATTTGAGAGATGGAGAAATACTGTTTACCAGCATGATAACCTTGTGTGGCAACAGACTCATGATAAATAGGCCATAGATCTAGAAGTTCAGTCTGATACATAGTCTGGACCAAAGGGTTCTCTTGCAGTGTGATAATTTATTGTATTGCCCAGCCAACTGGAGTGGCGTTAAAATGAATTATACCAAGCTCCTGGTTTGGAAATGGTCTAGTCCATTATGTTTTAAGTACAGATTTCTTAAAGGGCAGAAGGAACCTTGGAGAGAGAGAATGAATTGGAAAAAAATTGTAACCATGACATTCTGCCCTCTCTCCTCTCTTCTCCTTGCCATTTTTGGCAATTAGGGCATTATTTCTTCTTTCCTGTCAAGGACTGGTAGGATTTGAAAAAGGCTTTTCAGTCATTTGCCTTGTTGTGATTTGAAGAAAAGGAATAAATTAGTTGTTTATTCTTCCATGCCTGCACAGCTATGTCTGTGCTTCCTTTTTCCTGGTACATGCCCTTTGCTTGTTTTCTGATGAGGTTTCATAAATTCAGCATAAGAGATGTACCAGTGGTTGCCTGGGCTAAATCCTTAATAATTTACAACTCTTCCATGATGCCACAAACCACGATGTCCTGTATTTTTCAACCAGGCTCTATGTTCACACATTTATATTTATTCATAATAATCACATTTCTGCATGTTCTGGTCCTTCCAGCTAACTCATGTGTGAGAAGGTCTCCAAGCTGTCAAATTCATTCTCAGGTTACTAGGGAAAGTAATTTTCTCTTATTTTCTTTTAATATATGCTAATTTTAAATACCCTACTGATTATCTTGTGCACTGTCAATTATGTACCTACCATAGCTCCTGTGTTTCTGCTGCAACTAGAGAAGTTTTTAGCACCACCATAAACATTCAGGGTGCATTCTCTGGTAATAGCTCATACTTTCATGATATCAGATAGGATGACTCCCAGAAAGACAGTCTGATTTTGGCTTATCCAAGATATCTAGTTAAGACAATGCAATTTTGATCCCCTGCAGCCTATCTAACCCTGCAAACCCTGGTCATTCAGACACAGAGCACACCTACAAGTCTGAGTATCAGCAATCCACATCACTGTGCGGCTGCCATCAGCCTCCTCATCTCCCCCTCACCTTCATTTGGGAACCGAGCTCTTAGGAGCACTCACTTTGCATTTTGGTCTCTCTGGCCTCCAGCAAAGTGTGCAATTCAGTATGATACCCAGATAGATCATGTGCTAGTTCAAGGGTGAGTCACCCTCAGCCTTGGATGTGCAAAACTGTTTATTGAGTCTAAAGGTGGAGGAGACTTACACCTGTTTCCCCTGAATTCGTATACGGTCAGCTTTGGATGCCCCAATCAGATATCCAGGAAGGATGCTCAGGTCACCATGGCTATGATTCTGCATGAAGTCCTTAAAACTGCACTCCTAGTTTTGGATTGTGATGCCTTAGTCACCTGCAAGAAATTAGATTTTATACAATCATAGCTTGGTTGTTTATTTTGACAGATGCCAAAAATGTTGGTACAAGTGCCCTTTTCTGATAGCTCATATTGCAGTCTGCACCACTGGATCTGGTCTCACATGGTTTATGTAAACTTTTCAGTGTGCAATCCCTACGAAGAGATGATCAATTTGTGTAATTTAATAATTACAAATAAAACCATACTTCAGATTTTCCAGTGTCACGAGCAGCTGCTGATGGATCTACAAGCATGAGTATCTGCCCATGCCCTCCCAAGACTCTCTTGGAACTGCTCAGTGATGTTAAGCACTTAGACAGCAGGGATTTTTTGGGAACGGTCCAGCTTGCTCTGGTATTAGGAACCATTTAGCAAATGGTGATAACTAATTTAATTAGGATCAGATGCTGATGCCATTTGTGAAGATGATGCCGTATGGACACAACCCACTGTTCTTTGGCTCTGAAGCATCTTTCTCTGATTTTTGGAGTGCCATGAGATACAAGCACAAGCACACTGACAGCAATACACAGTAAATGGTTGGAGTATTCGGATATTTGTCATTCAACCAAGGTATTTCATCTACTCAGTTGTCAGATGCCATCAAGACCAGCAGTTTTATATTTCTTGAAAGGATTCATTCCTCAAATGACTGTCTCAAAGTAATCAATGTTCTGAAATTCTTGTCACTTACCGTGCAATTTACACGTTAGGTCTAATTTACACACTTTGAGTGCTCAGAAGATTGGTCTACAGTGATAGTATATGTCTACTTCTTGTCAGTCAATAGAGGGATTCTGACTAATTGCTGGTGTTTTTCTGCTGTTGTGGGTTATGCCTACATGTTTTCTGGAGCATGACTTCCATCTTCTGTCAGTTCAGGAAAAAATATCCTCACTTAATAAGTTGCTTTACAGATCAAGAAAATCCTGTTTGTATTTTTTACATCCTACAATTTGCACAGTTTCCAGCTAAGCTGTGGAGCTCCCTGCCACAGGATAACACAGATACTAAAAGTGTCTATGGTTTTTGGAAGACAATACACAGGTTAATGGGATCTGTTGTATTATCTCCTCTCCATCTAGCAGTGGTGCTGAGGATAGAGGCCTGATACAGATTGTTGTACTTATTTTGTCAGTCCTGGCTCAAGACATTTTGGATCATAGACTTGATCCAAAATATGCACATGACCACATTTCTATCACTTCCACACATCATGACTTGTGTTGTAGCACCAGTGGAATCAGTAGCTGTTAAGTTTACTGCCGGTGCCTCACAATTGACTACCATCAAAACTGACCATTCAGTGTGGTGACAGAGACAGAAAAGTAACAGAAATGCTGCTGACACCTCTAGGCAGATTCCTGATGTCCCCTATTGACAATGACAACAGGATCAGGATTAACTATGACCCTACTATTTTTCTCATGTGTTTTTTTCTCTGGTCAGGTTCATTCCTAGTGACCTGGATGTTTATTCCCTTACACTGTTCTTGTGGACATAACAGCTGGCAGTTCCATTTATCTCACAGCTGGTTGATGGTTTCTTGTTTGGCAGCTGAGGGGCCTTCAGCTCTTGCAGATATTATTGTCAGTGCTGGTCCTGGTAAAAAGCTTTTATAGGTAACTGACAGCTTGCACATCTAGGCACATCTTTAGCTGTGATATCAGGTATTTAGCAGGATTTGTGGATTCAGAGAATCTGACAGGGATAGCAGTGACATTTCTGCTGTGGTCCTGTTATAGATTAATATCTATGAAGAATATTCCATTTTCTGTTCTCTACATTGCTGCTACAGGCCAACTCCAGAGTGAGAAAAGGGGCAGAGTTCTAAATTCTGCCTTGTTGTTGCATCTCTGATTAAAAATATTCTTGTTGATACACTGCAAATATGAAATCCCAAGAAATTCTTTCATCTCTGTTTGCAATGGAGGAAGAACTAAGGGAACCTGTGCGTAAGACTGAAACAGATCTGACTCCCTGCAAACAGGTTTTTAACCGGGAATTCTTTCTTCTTTTATTAACCAACTGAGTATATCTATTGTGTGACTGAGTCAAAGCTCCATTATTTCAGATTTGTAAATGCCCTACTCTGGTCCTCCAAGGAGTTCTCCAGCACAGTTATGAGAGAGCTTCACAAGCTCGACTTCCATGTCACATTTTTTCCAATATTTTCCTCATCAAGAAGCAACAGAAAGAGAACAAAAATACCTTTAATCTGCTAGTTTCTCAAACATTCCTCCACAGGTCTGTGAATACAGAAGGAGAGATACTTCTAGAGATACAGTAGCTGAAACAATTTATATTGTTTTTCACAGTTGTTTTATTCTTTAATTGTTGTGTACAGACAAAGACAGCAGTCACAGTCTCTAAGTCTTGAGCAATTTTTTTTTTTTTCCTGCTGAGATCCTTCAGAAGAGAGGACAGCTTTCTGCAATGCTGTTGAAGGACTGATGGACGGTGGTGGCATTTGGCTCCAGCTCTGAAATTTTGCTGGATGAGTTTTACTCTCTGAACAGGAACTCTTTCTCTCTACATTTAAATGTTTAGTTCAGGAAGGTTTGCTATTATAAAATTGGTACACTATAAGTACAGCCAAGATCAAGGAACAGGGCAGCTTAGACAGCAGCCATCAATGAGCAGAAATCCCTCTTCCTTCACAGAACATGTAAATACTGTGAGAGCATAACGTGGTTTGAAAGGATTGACAAGAAACTGAGGCAAAATAGTATTAGATAAGAGTAGGGGTCTGCAAAACATATTCCATAAATCCCACATCCCCATTTCTAGAGTCGTTCTCCTTTTTCCAATCAGAATTTCCAGGCTCATCAATATTCAGAACATGTGGTTTAATAACAAAGCACAGTGTTGTCTGTGGTGGTTTTTTTTTTTTTTTTTTTTTTTTTTTTTTTTTTAAAAACAA